>NW_026592666.1:10914215-10952746 GCF_907164565.1 Psammomys obesus | reverse complement strand
CTCAGTAAATTAATAAATGAGTAGAAATATGATAAGCAACACACACACACACACACACACACACTCACACTCACACACTCACACACTCCCTATGTGGAACCAGCTGTTTGCTTTCCTCTTTTGAATGAATGGAATCTGAGTGGTCACACACCCTGGCAGGGAACACATTTCTGAGAATTTGAACAAAGAGAAACAGCAGGAAAATGAGCTGGTGTGTGAACCTTGATCAAGGCGAAGACTGATGGAATAAGAGTTCTGGAAGCACATGTCCCAGGGAGATGGAATGGAACCCAGGTCTGTGAATCTGGCTAATGGGTGTGGGTGGGGAGGAGGCTTTGCTGGGGAGCAGAAGGTAAGGTGGAGTCTCTAGTCCTCCTAAAGTGCCTGGAATTCAAGTCCTTTAGCCCCAGAATTTAACCCTGTTGGGCTAGTGTGGCTGAGTGCTTATCTTCTAGTTCATGAACTCATTTTCTCAGAGACACACAGCCTTTGCTGGTTAACCCTTTGCTGTCTGTAGACACAGCCTGTTCTGGTTAACCCTTTTCTGTTTTCAGGTATATACGGCTCTCAAGACTGGCTGTTTAGGTATTTGCCAATGTGATGCCTCTGCTGAAGGGCTCACAGGATTGGGAGTTGAGCAAACACCTTCCTTGTCAGCTCCAACCTCTCGTGGCATCTACAACTTTCTCAGATTATTTCACAAATCACCTTGACATGAAATTGGTACCTGGAATGCAGGTCTACATTTTCCTTAATGCACAATATAAATGAGGCTAAAGATAAGACTTTAAGTGGTCCTAGAAGCCACTGAGGCATAGCCACCATTTGACCAGTAATGTTTAATCCTCTCTGAAACCTTGCAGGCCCTCCATTAACATCTAGGCAGAAACCCGAGCTAATGACAAACAAAACTAGAGTCAGTGCCTGACAGCATCCATCCATTTCTAGATCTCAGTCAGTGGCTCCTTGGGAGACAGGTGTTGCGGGCCTTCATCTGTCCATCAGTTTGTTTGTGATGACTCATATTCGCTCATAAGGTAGTGAAACTGCCTTAGTTTCATAGAATGCCATCTAGTGTTGAGGTAACTATGCCAGCTGCTCTGACCTTTGCCATTAGGACTTCAGAACAAATCGTACACATATCAGTAAATGTGAGTTAAATTATGAATTATTTATGTGGTCGGTCACAGTGATAACTGATGGATGCACACATTATTACAAAATTGACATTTTAGGTAGGAATTGATTGCATAGACTATTTTCATATTTTACAGCTTAAAACACATACAAAACAGTTGCGTTTCCCCTCATCAACAGCCGTCATGCAGCACTGTATCATTATAGTACATATATCACGAGGCATGTCTACACTAAAAGGCCTTACAAGCTAATTTGTCAGCTTACAGTGAAGTCACTGTAAGCCGCTTTCCAACTGTGTGCATTTTATCCTTTGAGGGGATCTGGCCTACAGGCTCCTAGAGACTCCGCTGAATTTCTCCCAAAACTTTGTATTGAAGTCGTAACTCCCAGTGTAACTGTGTCTGCAAATGGGGCTACTGGGAGTTTATTGGGCTCAATGCAGTGCAGAGGGTGGGGTGTGGTTGGGGTTTGTATGGGAAGACCAAGGGAAGTCTCTTCATGGGTGTATGCAAAGGAAGGACCCACAAGGGCACAGCAAGAAACGGACCCTTTCCATGCCAGGAGGAACCCTGCTGGAATGTGATCTGGATTAAGACCAGCAGAGCTGTAAGAAAACAAACATCTGTGGTTTAAGACCATGCTACCAGAGCTGATGAAGGCAGAAAGCTGCCTCAGCCAGCTTTCAGGATCCATGGCACCCTGATGAGGAATAGCAAAGGCAGGGGGCTACTGGCTGGAATGAGCTTCCTGTCAGAGCACAGAGCAAAGGCTGGCAGTGGGTTTGCTGTTCATAAGCAGTCTGGCCGTGTTGGTTACTTTCCTATGGCTGTGATGAAACATCCGATAAAGCAGCTTCAGGCAGGAAGCATTTATCCTGGCTCGGGGTCTGAGGTGTAGTCGGTGACAGTGGGGAAGGCACGGAGCACTGTGTGCCCCCTGCTCACAGTGCACTGTGGGCAGGAGGCAGAGGGAACGGAGGCTGCTCCTCAGCTCACTTTCTCCGTGTTGCACAGACCGGGACCCCAGCCCTCATTCAGGGTGGAACTTCCCTGTTCTCACAACCTTTCTGGAAACACACTTTAGGAATAGCCAGAGATGGGATCCATGGTGATTCTAAGTCCTGTTGACAGTGAAGATTACTCTCCATGACAGCACCAGTGTTGATGCAAATGCAGCCAAAGCGAGACCTTGGTCAGCCTCACATGCTACCTCAGGAAGGCGATCCGCCGTTTGCTTTACCCTCAGAGCTCTGAGCTCTGTTGTATTTCCTACTAGAAAACAGCACCAGCTGCAGTGTGTGCATTCAGGCAGAGAGCAGGAACTACTGGATGGCTGGGAATAGACTCTGGGTTGTCCCACATTCATCGTCCAGCCCTGCCCTCAGCACAGGTTACAGTGTAGGCAGTAGAAGGGTAAGGAAGGTTCCTAAACAATCACAGGGACACTGGCAAAAGGCATTATTCACTGGATTTAGAGGAGAGAACATGCCATCTGATGCCATTCCAGTGTGGCCTTGAAGAGGAAGTAATAAGGACAGTGGGAGAGCATAGATGACTCCATGCGACCCTTCAGCGGGATCTGCTATGACCAAATGACATGAAGGACCTAAGATGGTTGTCACATTTACCTGGTTCCCTCGCAGAGAAGATGGAAAGGATTTGGCTTCAAGTAGTCATGTCTCTCTTTCTCTCTCTCTCTCTCTCTCTCTCTCTCTCTCTCTCTGTGTGTGTGTGTGTGTGTGTGTGTGTGTGTGTGTGTGTGGTCCACTCAAGATCACGGCAACCTGAATTACTTTTTTCCTCAAGATTAGTCAGTGATGTGGTCTGGAGATAGAGATAAGTGTCACTCAAGCCTGGGGACTTTAGTTCAGATCCCCCGAGCTTATGCAGGTGCCAGGGGTGGTGGTATGGGCGGCCCCCCTGTACTTCCAGCACCCAGGAAGAAGAGACGGGGTCCTCGGAGCAAGCTGCTTAGCTAGACTAACAGGGCTCTTTGGTCAACGGAGAGCCCTGCCTCGAAGAATAGGCGAAGAGAGGTCAAGGGAGACCCGCAACACCAACCGTGGCCTCCACACACGTGCTCCCGTGCGTCTATACACCGCACGTATGTGTGTGCACACACGTGTACACACACAGACCAGGCCGTCCAGACTGTCAGCAACACCCTGGGCAAGAAGGAGTTTGGGTGGAAGGCGCAGACGTTCCCTGAATACCTGGATGCGCCAGCTGAAAGCGGTGTGCTGGGAGTAGGCGTTAAACGTGCTTGCAGAGCTTTTTATTTTCAGTGCACAATGAATTCCATTTAACAAGATGGCATATGTGTCATGAAGCACAGCGCCCCAGTTGGCTTTAGTTGTAGAGCTGACCCAGGCAATGGTTGCCGGAGAGGGTAATCTCAGTGAGGGACTGCCCAGCTCAGATTGCCGTGGAGGCATGTCTGTGTGTGTGTGTGTGGGGGGGGGGGGTTGTCTTATTACTTGGCATAACAGTTGTGTAAGTGGTGTAAGGCCCCTGTCTCTGGACCTTCACGTGTGTTTTCAGTGCTGTCTTTAGCTGAGCCTGTCACCTTCTGACAGGCTCCTGAGGTAGCGCAGTTTGATGTAGGTCCTTGGAGAGCTTTCGGTCTCTCCCTGAATGTGTGTTCACATGTGCATGACAGTGTGTGTCCAGGCATAGATGAATGTGTGAGTATGTGTGCATGTGAGGTTTGTGAGTGTGGTGGCCAGAGGTCAGCGTTGGGTATGGCTTCTCTGGCCCGGTCACTCTTCAGTAAGGGTCTCTCCCTGGCCTGGAGTTCGCTAATCCAGCTAGGCTGGCCAGTGAGGCCCAGGATCTGTCTCTGTACTTCTCCAGCATGCGGAGCACACACCTGCCTTTTTATGTGGGTGCCAGGGACTGAACTCGGGTCCCCAGTGAGTACCCCCTAAGCCAGCCCCCTCACCAAGCACACTGTACTCACCTCTTTCCACTGCGGCTGGAGTTGTGGCATGTTAGTGGTCACAAGGAGGCAAGGATTGGTGAACCCTCCTTCGAGGACACCGAGTCACAAACAGTGTTCTCCCATCGTCCCGTGCGAGGCGAAGGCTATTAATTACACTGAGTGACAAAGACTCTCCGTGTTGTATGACTGACACAGGATGAATCTTTGTTACTGATTGCAAATAATAGGACTGGGGTTCTGTAGGCTCTGTAGAGTCAGGTGGGAGACGGGCCCACAGCCATGCAGTGGGCATGAGGCATCTCTGCCTCTGCCCAAGGGGCTGCAGGAGACAGAGCAGGCATTACTGCGCCATGTTCCTTCCCTAAAAACAGCCTCTGTCCTACTTTGCCTGCTCAGTCCTGGCACGGGGACAACCTGTCTCTTTACATTAGTTTAGTTCTGTAGAGAAACAGTCATTTAGAAGGAAATAGTCGGAAAATCCGGGCAAGGATCCATTTTTAAAGTCGCAACTGAATGATTGCTTTCTTATTGTGTGATGCCGGGCTGCAAAAATCATCCGTTTCTGTGCACATGTTTCTCTTTTCCTTTCTGAGCTTCATGTTTTCTTTCTGCTTAAAGCACACACGTGCCAGAAGGAAAACAGTTTCAAAGGTTTTCAAGGTCCTAAAAATAGGACCTATTGCCAAATACACAGCCCCCCGATATGTAAATGGCCAAAAGGGGGTGCAATGAAAAACATATGTTCCTCACATTTCCCTTAGAAAAACAGGAGGTAGAGGCTTGGCCCCGTGGCCCTGGCAGTCTTGAAGCTGTGGTTTCCATCTAAGCCTCATCCCAAGTCTGTAGCTCTCATTCTCTGCATACTTCATGTCTATCTTTTAATCAAGGCCGTAAAAAGCTACCAGGAATAGTTTTATTCTCCAAATGGGAATGAGCCATTTCATCACATCAGTCTGGGACTTGACATGAACCTTTCAAATAATTATCGAGGCTCAAAGGGGATCAAACACCCACATTGCCCAGGGCCTACGTGGCTGCCTTGCAGGCCTGGGGCAAAGGAGTGGGCTGAGGAGGGAGTCCAGGATAGATGAAGTAAGAAGCTATTTATTGATTGCCTTCTGTGGCAATGAGGAGTCACCTCTCCTTCTTCCCAGAAAGAGAACACAGAGCATACGTACACTGATTACGTCCAAAACACTCAGTGGTAGTGAGGTTCCTCCCATGGCTGCCCCAGGGTGGAACGTGCTGTCTGGTCTTACAGCTTAGAAAAGGCATCCTTTGTGAAAACCCCATGAGAGGGCTCTCAAACACCTCCCTTGATTTTCTGAAGAAACGCTTTCTTGATAAACAGGGATCAGGCGCTTCCACTTATTTTGTTCATCATCTTGCCAGAGGTCCACAAACCTGGTGCGTGAGGGCGTCTGTCCAGGGAGCTCCAGTGGGCTGAGGTCCTGGTGCCCTGGAGACCTCTGCTCCTTCGAGCAGGCTGTGGAGCAGGGCTGGTCTCCAGTGAGCGGGCATCTAGTCTTTCAGCTGTGGCGTTATCTCGCTTTCCCAGCTCTGGTTAAATTTTGTCTTCCCTATCTTAGCGTTTCCGTGATAGGACATGGAAAAAGAAACTTGGGGAATGTTTCGCCTTCGCTGTTAAAAGTCGTGACCTTTGCTCACATTTGCCAGAGAAAGTGCTTATAGCACCAATTAACATGAATTATTAACTCCCAGATTAATAATTGATGAGAAAGCTGAAGGCCCTGGGCACTGCCACATCACACTATTGAGAGAGGAACGAAGGAAACAATTTAGATACAATTAGAAGAGTCCAGGCAGGGAGAGGGAGAAGTAATGACATTTAGGCTTTTTAAAGGATTGCTTCCTTCTCCTCTACTGCCACATGGCTGGAGAGTCAAAAGTCACGAATAATTCATAGACTGACTCATGTGGATGTTGGCTTTAAAATTTTTATTTAACAAAGATTTCTGCACCTCCTTCTTTGTATTAACTTCTGTTTGAAATCGTTGCTCATATGGATTCTTTTCCATCATAGCCATTCCATTTGTGTGTGTGCATGCGCGTGCGTGCCTGTGTGCATGTGTACCAAAGGTCAGTGTCAGGTATTCCTCAGGAGCCATGAAGCTTGTTTTTATAAAGGGAGGGTCAGTCATAGGCCTGGAGCTCACGAAGTAAGCAGCAAACCTCAGAGATCCAGTGCTCTGCCTCCCCAGGACGGTAACACAGGCACATGGCACCACAGCCTGGTTTTGACATGGGTTCTGGGCACAGAATACAGTTCCTCAGGCCCACACGGCAAGTACTTTACTGATGGGGCCATCTGAAGCCAGCCTGCAAAAGTCTTTTAGTGAATCCTAACAACTTTGCTGGATGTACTTACGGGCACGCACTAAGAGGCTGGCATCCGGGTACTTTCTCACCGTTTTGGAGGCCGGAAGTGGGTCTGTGAGGGAGCGATCAGCTATGGGCCTCTGTAGTGGTGCTCGTCTCATAATCTCTCTCAGGCTCTCTTAATATTTTTTAAAGAACTTTTAAAAAACATTTTATAGCTACGTGGGAATTTCAGACATGTTTTGATCATATTCACTTCCGTGACCAGCTCCTCCCGGATCTACCCTTTCTTTCCCCCAGTTTCCGGTCAGAGCCAGCTCCACAGCAGCACTCGACTGTGCAAGGCTGTGGCTGAATGTGACAATTCCAGGGGCAACCTAACCTGTGGGGACAGATGCTGAGCTGGCTCCCCATCATGGGACCCAGAAACACTGACGGCCCTTGGGTGTCAGACACCACTGCAGCATTCCAAAGTCAGCTCTGCAGGAGCTGGATGCCTTCCCGAAATACAGAAACCCCTGTCAAACATGCGTGTGCTTGAACACGCACGCATGCACGCACACACAAACACACACGCTCGCACTTCCCTCAAGGTCAGGGTCACAGCAGCAGGGGCACCTCTTGAGGGCTGGGAGGAGGAACGTGTTCCAGGCCTCATCCTTGGATTATGGTGCTGCTGTCAGTCTCACACAGGGTTGGCTCAGTGTGCAGTCCTTGGGGACATCCAGCAAAGCCCAAGCTGGGGCCTCTGAAGCTTGTACCATCTCCTGATGGGTGTGCCCTGCCTGTGTGGTGAAGGCTGACTGAGAAGGCGAGCCTCACGGGTCCCTTTCTGTCTGTGGTGGAGGCCAAGTGTCAAGGTTACCACCTTTGTGAGTGGTTCCTTTGACACCAAGGCTGGGAGGAACCGGTGAAATGCAGCAGTCCAGCCCAGGGACGAAGGTCACCGAGGAGCCATTTATTACAGTGAGGACTTTCTGAGAAGAAGAATTAAACTCACCTAATCTCATTTTCTCCGATGGCCAGGAATGATCACAGGTCCCCAGCTTCTGGAAAGTGTGATGCCTCCGCGTGTTTCTGCAGAGACAAACAAAGTTAAGGGAGAGGTTATTAATGGTGTTGTGCCTGGAGTCCATGACTCAGTGACTCCGGCTGTGTCCCTCACTCTAAGTGGATCCCCCAGCCCTCCCTGAGGAGGGTTTTGCTTCATGAGTCTGCCTCAGCAGCTCTGGCAGGCACAGGTAGTAAAGCCAGGATTTCCTCCCTTTGGCCCTGAAGTATTGTAGAAACCTGTAGTCAATGGAAGCCAAAAAAGTTTACAAAATGCACTCTTGGGCCGCTACATAACTTACTGGTGGAATGCTTGCCCGGTGTGAGTGAGGCTCTGGGTTTGATTCTTGGCATCAAGAGAAGAAGATGAAGAAAATCACTCTTAGGTGTTTACAAGTGATGTGTTATTCCGTAGAAGAAAGGTTGTGCCTTCCTTTCTGGCATCTTCTGTTGACATCTGATGTGAGCTGGCCTATGGGCTGGACTGCTGCATTTCACCGGTCCCTCCCAGCCTTGGTGTCAAAGGAACCACTCACAAAGGTGGTAACCTTGACCCTTGGCCTCCACCACAGACAGAAAGGGACCCGCGAGGCTCGCCTTCTCAGTCAGCCTTCACCACACAGGCAGGGCACACCCGTCGGCCTGCAGGTAACCCTGCTGTGTTTCACCCTGACCTGTATTTAGGGAGAGTCATTCTCTGTAACAATCTCAGAGGAGTTTGTTTCCATTCATAAAGGTTCCTGGGCATCTCCTGTCGGCTCCTTCCCTGTGGGGGTGAAGATTGCTGCTTAAGAAAAGACTCAGGAGTGAGAGCTCAAGGCTGGACATGCCCTCACAAGAGGTATTCTGGGTGATTACAGTGGATAATTGTGGGGTCCCTGGGTTGGGCCAGAGAGGATGAGGTCACAGGGTACACCTTGAGAGAGTTAGAGACTGCTGTCCTCTGGCAGACTGATAACAGGTACAAGGCAAGAGCAACTCCTCCACATACCATGTCCTCAGGAAAGTAAGGTCACAATGAACAGGAGGGGCCACTGTCAAGGTTAAGGTCAGGCAGCTGGATTTGGGGGGGCATGAAGCCATTTGCTAAGCACACAGCTTGGGCTCTTCAGGGTGACTGATGATACAAAGACCCACAGAGTCCTGGTCCCTAGGGTGTTATCTGCAGCTTACTTTCACATGCTTAGAGTGGTCAACCACAGAGCCTCAAGGAGTGAGGGAAGGGCTGGGAGGTGAGAGAAGGTTTAAATTCCCTGCTACCGTGTACACGTACACAGGGCTCTATGCAAGAGTCAGTTTGGGCTATGGGGACATTAGGTGGGGTTGTTACTGATGAGGTTGAGTAGCGACCTCCCTGGCTGCTCCAGGGAAGGCTAACCATGGGAGGAGGGGATTCTGGGACTCTGATGTGTCTGGGAAAGCTGTTCCATCCATGCCCCCAGATTCGCTCAGTAACTACAGGGTCTTGGGGCATCACCCCTCCCGTGTGTCAAACTCTACTCACGTCTAGAGCAGGAGACAATGGCTGCACTGTCGGGGTGATCATCATCAACTTTGGGGTGGTTTACCTGTGACTTTAAGAAGATTATTGTTTTGGTGTTTTAAAAGGCAGGAGACAGGAAGGAACAAGGAAAAAGTCAGAAACACTTAAACATTATCTGTGCCCTGCTGAGAGTTCTGAATTAGCTCAGCGAAAATCTACTGTGACACCAAAATTATTTTGGTGAATTTTGGGCACTCTGAAAAAAACATTGTAGTATTTTCTTTTTAATGACATTTATTTTTGATTCTCTGTATGTGGATGTTCTGTCTGCATGTATGTCTGTGTACCACATGCCTGCCTGCTTCTGGTGGAGGCCAAAGGAAGGCCTCTCCTGTCCTGGAGCTTGACTTACAGATGGTTTTGAGACACCGAATATGGATGTTGGGAGCCATCCATATGGCTTGGGTCCTCAGGAAGAGCAACCAGTGTTCTTACTGCTGCGTCATCTCTCCCGCCATACATTGGTAGTAGTTCTTAAAATCTGTTTCTAAAACCATGGAGGCCACAGGCATGTTGAACACACAATGGCCAACCCTAACTTCTGTCTTACAAGCCAGATTCTCAAGTAAACTTAAGTCTTGCTGTTAGCTGCAGTCCTTCTTACACTGTCAAGATTCGCTTTAAAACTGCAGAAATGTGCAATATGCTTTAACCGCGGGGTCCAAAACCACAAACCCATCACAGCGGCTGGCAGGGCAGATGCTCCGGGAGAGGATGTCTTTGAAAGACTAAGACAAACTTTAAATTAATCAACCAATGCTCTGGGGGGAAATGGTCACTAATTTCAAATTTTTCATCTCTGGAAAATCAATTATTATTATGTTTATTGATGTCGTATTTGTCACTATTTTCAGCCATTTCCCCTGATGACATGGGTTAAAATAGGAACACTGTTATAAAAGAGGTTAGGCATGTTCCATTTTGTCCCTAGACTTTCTATCTTGCAGCTATCTGGGCTTTGGGAGACAGATTAAGTGCTGTGAGGGCAAAGGCTGGGTTTGCATTTCTTTGTTGTCTCTGGTGACTGCTTTGGCCTCCGTAAGATTTTGAATATTTAGCTAAGTCCTTGTTAATGCCTGTTATTCCCTGGGCAGGATTTTGGAGGCATGTATGTAAAGCAAATATACTCTTGAAGCAAGTTAGGGCTTGGAATTTTCTTTCCTCACCCCCAAAAGATCCTCAGAATGTTGCTTCATCTAGGTAAAGCTCTCCAGGATCAGAGAGGGCCTTCCTGCTGCTGTGTGTAATCGCTGAAGTGGCCCTGACTCAGGGCACCAGTCAAAGCTGTGGGTGCACATTGTTCGACACCTAATTCCACACTCCCTGTAGAATGATTCTTGTCCTTTTGAAACACTTGGCAATTTGGGGTTCCCACGACAGTGATCCAGACATACTTGGCCAGGTCATTTTCCCATTGGGTTGCCTGCGTAAGTAATATCTGAGAATAAACAAACTACAGTATTCTGTATAGCCTGCATACATCATTGGGTACATTACTGTAAAGTCATGGTCATTCTCCCCTATGTTCATTAACTGGGGAAACTGTATTTAAAGTACGGATGTAAAATTACATGTATAAATACATAGCATGCGTTAAGCAAGGCATTCTGGGAAAGTGCAAAGCTAAATTTGTTATAGACTGCATCTGTAAGTATGCCATGTAGCAAGTACATTGTATTGTGAATACCTAATATATCACAAATAAATGATTTCTAAACGAGACCCTCAGGATAAATGTATTTATAACCCCCTACTTGATGGAGGAATTTATAAAGTCTTACCTACTTACCGTCATGCATTTAAATAGCAGAGCATCTTATCAAACAATGACAAATTAAAAAAAAAATCCCCCTTTCATCCCTCAGTTTTACTCCACAGGTAGACACAGGTGTCTGATGAGTTGTTCTGATTTTTTCTGTTGTATGGGCAGCATGAAAACAGGGTACATGTGTTAGCTGCTCTAACATGACTATGATCAAATTCCTGGAAGATTTATTTCTATCATGTTTCAGAATATTGTATCCTATGAACATGGACATGATGTCATGATGGCGGGAACAGTGGCAGAGAAGATTTTTATCTCATATTACACAGAAAAAAAGACAACTAGAAAGGGACTGGGCCATGTTTAATGCTCTGAGACACACCCCGGAGCTCCACTCCCTCCGGCTTCCCGAAGGTCCTCCTTCCTGAAGTTTCTAGAACGTCACATAGTAGCACCACCAAGTGGGGGCAAGCACCGAATGCATGAGGGTGAGAGGCCATATGTATATGCATGTATGTGTATATGTGTATACATGTAAATACATACTTTAATGTATATAGTGGACATCCTCTTGTCTCGTTACCTTGTTCTTTTTAATGATTTTAAATGATTCCTATTATCCCATATCATGAATACTTTAGGATTTATTGGCCATTCATTTGTAGGAGGCATCTTACTTTCCTGTTGTTTGTTGGATGCTCGTTCTCATATTATCCTTTAACCTGATTCTGGATGGGCAATAATTTGTGTCAGCAGGCATGGTCCCTTATAAGTTAAGTTCTGTGATTGGCCAGTGAAGCTCTCAGTGAAGAGGTGTCATGGCAGGGCTGACTCAGACTCTGCTTCTAGGAGGAAGCAGACTGCAGGGAGCCTCACTACCATCTAGAAGAGAGAGGCTGCAGGCTTGAACTAGGACTGCCGTAGTGTGTTAGCTTTTCAGAGTACGAAGACACAGGTTGATTTTGGAGATGGTGGCTGGGTGCCCTGGCTCTGAAGAAGCCCATCATAGTTTTCGTGTGAGGTCCAGTGAACCTTTCCACAATGTGGTTCTCAAGAACCTGCCCCCAACAACCTATGAAACCCCCAGGAAGCCCCACCTCTTAAAGGCACCTCCCATTTCTACTAGTGTCCAGCAGTGGACCAAGGCTTTGGTATTATATGTGTACCTTTGCCAGGCAATTATGATCCAAAACTGCAGCAGTGAGGGAGCCAGGAAAGAAGAGATTCCAGAATTATATTCCATTGTCCATTAAGTGGGGCTGACCTGGTAGTAAAGAAAATGCTAATTCCTATTTACAATTAAAACTGTGGTCAGCTCTTACATTTCAGGGGTGGCACAACCTGGCCAGGCACAGGACAGAGCCACAGAGTGCTCATCACTGGCTGGTGAATACTGACTTCATTTTAGGGATGGGTGGTATGTTGGGAGTAAATCCTACTTGGAGTAGAGGAGGGGCTTGGGGAGCAGATTTCTGTCTCTCTCAGAGGCAGCCCTTATTTATCTTGAGCTCTCATGTCTCTGTGTGGCAGTCAGCTGACAGATGCTCTCAGTGGGGGCAGAGTTGTCCCAGTGCCCTGCATAGTCTTTGCCATGGTTCACTCAGCCCCAGAGAATAAAAAACTGAGTGCTTTTAGGAAATAGAATGGAAACAATCAATACAGAAATGCAGGAGGCACAGGAGTAATGGATGAAAGTGTCTGTCAGTGGTGAGGTCACAGGCCAGGGCCAGCCTTCTACAAAGTCTCCTTGGGAAATGTACAGGTCTTTGACTAGGGTTTGGGTTGAAGAAGATAGACCAAGGAGCATGAAGGAGAGGTAAAAAGAACACAGGGATTAGGATTCCTTCTCTTTTCAACTTTCTGTCCTATTCTACATTGCAGGTAGAACCTCAGCCCTCTCTCTTCCTTCTCACAATCAGTAAAGAACCCCAGCTTTCCACTGAGCTTTAGACCTGTAAGGATTCTACGTGATGTTGCTACAATGTTCCTCCACGGTTGAAGGTATTTCCCTGCGACTGTGTCTGAATTGGGCCTTGGGTCTATCATTCTCAAACTGGTAACAATACTGACAAGCTGGAATCACCTACATGCCTAGCAACTGGTAGATTGTTCAGCTGCATACATCCACTAACCCAACAGAATGCTTCCCATTCTTTATAGAAAATAAAAAGACGTAAATATGGCTAATCATGGAAGCCAAGGCAGGAATATCATGTGTTCAAGTTCAGCCCGGACTACATAACACACTGTGGGCCAGCCTGGAGAGCTCAGTGAGCTCATGTCACAGAATGAAAATAACACAGTGATGGAGTCCAGTTGTAGAGTGCTTGCTTACGTAGCGAAAGCAAGGCCCTGGGACTGATCTTCAGCATCAGAACAAAAGAAGAGAGAAACTGCTGATCACGTGTTCTGATGTACCCAGGGATTCCGACTCTGCTCTGTAGATGGACACATTCACAGTAGGAAGCTACACTGCCCTGTTCTGTGAACTGCAAAACAACCACAAAGCTGGCACATGCAGCTCTGTTCGGAGGGTGTGCAGGGTTCAGGGACAAACTGTGAGACTGCTCCAGGTGTGTGCGACAAATGACAGGGTAAGAGAAGTTGTCCGCTGGCCCGACAAGAGTTCTGACCTTGGTGTTATATGCACACAGGAGGCGGGTGAACTCACTTTAATTAACTGGAAATTTTATATATGTCCAAGATCCCAAAACCTTGGTTTGTGGCTCATCTTTTCTAAAGCAGAACACAGAGAAGGCTTGTTGGATCATGATCTAAACTTAGTACATCTTGAAGCCATCTCAGCATTTGCCAGCTGATTAGAAGGACCTTTTTTGTTTTGTTTTGTTTTGAGAGGGGGTTTGTCTGTTGTAGCCTTGGCTGTCCTGGACTCTCTTTATAGACTAGGCTGGGCTTGAACCCACAGAGACCTTCTTGTCTTTGCCTCCCCCAGTGGCGCCCTGCTTAGAAAGACACGATTTAAAGGTTGATCAAACTCACAAGTTTCTTTATATGGTACTCAGTTTTAACTTCTCTACTTAAGCTCAAAACCATGTGTGTCTGAGTTATTTTGGTACCATGAGATTCACTGAGAGCAATAAATTGTATGTTTGATTTCTGAGCTGTTAGAATGGGAGCTATTTAATAACTGACTCTTGCTTTTCTGGCAGGATTTCACTTTGTAGCTCAGGCTGGCCTTGGAGGTGCAATCCTGCCTCTGTCCTCAGGGTGCTGGTATTACCTGGAGGATCACTCAGGAGAGTAACTTTGCTTTTCAGGGGCTAGGGTAGCATGGAGGAGCTCCCAGACAGCCATGGTGACCTCACAGCAGCTGTGGTTGCTTGCACAAGGCAGCTACGATCATCAGAGAGAAAAATCCCAGCATAACAGGAGGCTCCTGATGTCCCACCCATAGCTGAGGGGCTAATGAAAACCTCTAGTTATGGCTTGCTCTGAGGGAAATGTCTCAGTGGAAGATCCCACATGTGGGCACATGGGCAAAACTAATAGGACTTAATTAGTGAAAGGCATCAAGTTGGGAGGGAGATGGGGATGATGTGGGGGAGACGGGATGCGTTGGAAGCAGAGGGTGGGGAATAAGTGTGACCAAGATACACTGCATCCAGGCATGAAAAAATCCACCCCCTCCCCTCGGGGTCTTTTTATTCTTTTCACTAAATTACTGTCTGGAAGGGTCAGGTTGGTTTCCTGAGTGTGTGTACTGGTAAGGTCATGTCAGCCCATCTTTCCTAGCTTTCCCAAACAGCCTTGTTCCTGCGGGAGAGGACAGTGGGAGTTCTGCCTTTCAGGGGTCCGGAGTGAAGGAGCAAAAGTGCCCCTGTCACAATAGATTCAGCTTCTCTAAGTGTATTATTTTGGGGACAGTGACACTATGTGAAGATTGACAGTCCTCTGATTCCATTTGTTCCGTAGCTGCGCATTGGTGAGCAGCCAGCTTGGCAGTAAGTTGGCAATGTTTAATAAGATTGTCCTCCATGATTGAAACAAATGACTCTTCCTTTGTCATCAGAAATGGAACCTCCATGCATTTGTTTTGGTAATACAAGATCTGACATCATTAATAATCCAGGCCTGCAACTTGTGCTTGTTGAATACAATAGATGAATGAAAAATTTAATTTTTTAGTAGATCATAAGAGATGTGCCAATACATCACAGTGAATCTAGGCTGACTGCCTTAGAGGTGGGAGATATCCCACTATATCTGCTTTTGGTCAGGCTGGCTCACGGGCGCATGCTGACTTCATCCTTGGGAGAACCACGGTACTGTGGCACTCAGTGGCCCTTCTTAGCTGCTCTCTTCTCTCCAGCATCCCCAGCCATCAAGCACATCAGCCCCTAAAGATGAATTGCAAATGTCCACCTTTGCGTTCTTCTGCCTGACCACACATGAGGAACGTTCTCTCGTTTGATTGTCTACAGTCTTCTCTTCCCAGGACTGTAGTGAGGTCGACTGAGGGGTGTGCCTCCAACATCTCTCTCAAGCCCAGTGCTTAAATGTTGGGCCTGTAGCAGTTTGATATTCACTGGCTTCAGTCTGTGTGGTGCCTGTAAGAACTTCATCTGTCCTTTACCCTGAACAGAAAAATCACCTTCACAAGGCCAGAGACCAACATTGCACTCTGCCCTTTGGTCTCCTCAGTCACTGTAGGTGGAGTTTGTAGCTATATCTGAGGGGTTCCTTTAACTTTTAACCTAATAGGATAATTGTACATGTGAGGAGGGTGCCATGTGGTAACGCCGTACTTGCACACAGGGCGCCACGGTGCTGTTCGGGAATTACCGTTTGTTCCTGCTGAGAACCTTTGATCTTGTCTGCTCTGGTTGTTTCAGGTGTGCGTTTTTCTTTTTCAGGCCTGTGATGACCTTGCTTATGTTGCCACCAATGCCAGCCCTGGATACCTTCAGCGAAGAACACACCACACCTCAAGGCCCCACAGCTTTCCTTCCTCCACCCTTCAGACTGCATAGTCTAAAGAGCTCTGGTTATTGAACACCTTGTTTTCTGTGTTTCTTTTCCCTGCCTACATCAGCTATGTTTGAGAGGAGATACTATATGTGTGCTCACCAGGCTGTCTGGACAGACCAGCTGAGTGAGCTTTCATAGTCTCCATTATACACAGGGAGAGGAAGCCTCATGAGCCCATTGTACCATGGGCTTCAGCTGCCTGGACTTTCCGGAATGTCTTCTTTGTTGAGGGACATGTAGTGTCCACTGTGCCTAGAGAGCAGGTTTCCCAGTGTCAGGAACACATGCACATGAACAGTCATGACGTCATGAAGCAGAAGGGGGAAAATGCCATCACCTGCTTATTACCCTTGGCTGAAATTCATTTTTCTGTTAGAAAATGTTTTTTTTCCCTGAAATTTATACTGTGGAATTCCACCATCTCTACATTTACCATCCACAGCAGGGTCTAATGATGCCTTCTGTTTTCTCTCTTCCAGGAGAACTCCTGGAGGTTGCAAACAGAGGGAAGAAAAGATGTGAGTCTCAGACCCATCTCAGGAGGCTGTACCAGAATTGCCATCACCTCCCTCCCCCCAGTGTCGTTCCTGTCCTGTAGGACCAGCCATCATCCCCCCCACACTGAGTGTTGCTCCTGTCCTGTGGGACCAGCAGTTATCCTGGAGACAGGGGATTCTGATGATGGGCCTATGCTTTGGGCGGCTGTGTGACTGAGCAACTCTTGGCAAGTATAGAAGGTCTGTCTCTGTGTGGGCCAAACACCTGGCTGGGGACCAAGGGAGATAAGCCTTGCCTCAAGGGAGGGTTCGAGAAGCAAGAATATTAGACAAACATTTTAAAAACAGGGTCCCTGACATAGAATGTCATTGGTCATGCCCAGTAGAACTAAGTGCTTAAGGACGAAGGCATGGAACTTGGTAATTCAGGAGGAACACATGGGCATCACCTGCAAGGTGAGGAAGAGGGGATGTCGGGGACCTCAGTGGTATAGTCTGCTCTTTGTCTAAGATGTTCTTGACTGACATAAATGAGAAGGTCGTTACAGACTGGAAACAGGACAGGACAGGGGTGGGGAGTGACGAAATAGTTCCGAGCTCATCTGAGGACTTCCAAGATAAAGGAGCCAATCAGGTGATAAAGGGGGTGGAGAAGACGAGCCTGGGATAATGTGTCACTGTAAGGACTGTGCTCTGGTTTAGTTCAGCCATCTCTATCAGTCTAGCCAAGGTGAGGGCACTATGGTGAGCAGGAGAGACATTGCTGAATGTGGTTGCCCTCTTTAGAAAAGAGGATAATCCTCATGTGGCCAGGTCTACAGGGACATAGTATCAGCTATCTCAGCCCCAAGCAGGGGTGGAAGGCAATGAGCTCCATAAGGAAGGAATCCCAGGTAAAGACTTCAGTGAGGAGAAACATGAGTCAGAGAAGCCATTCATAGTTTGCCAGGCAAGATGTCCCAACTGATATAAAAATTATATGAGTATTTATATTATATTATGTATATATCAATAGTATCATATCATGTATTAGCCTAGTATATATAATTACAGTATTATATTGTGAGGGTAACCAAGTGGTTTCTGATTGGACCTGAGGCCTGCTCAAGAAAAGTGATCTCACACCTGGTACTGTAACCTTGGCCAAGGGCCTGGAAGGTCACAGGCCTCACCGGGGGATCTATTATTTTTGTTTTGTAAATAGACTTACCCTCAACAGGAAGTTACTTCTTTCACATTATCTGACATATGGAGAAAGGGTGTTGGTAGAGGCCAGAGCAGGCAGAGTGCTGGTACAGCAGTTCCTCGAAGATGCTCTCAGAGGGTGGGGTGACCATAGGGCACCTTGCAGAGCTTGCCCAAAAAACAGCCCATGTTCAGAAAAGGCGCATGGGTTTCTGAGTCAGTGGTGCTTGTTTTTTTCCTGAGAACTTGAAAGCCTTCCTGTTCTTTGCTTGTTTATTTCCCCCTAGATTCTGTTGGATATATACTAGGGTGGGATGGAAGGGGAGGAGGACCTCCCTTATCATTGGACTGGGGGAGGGGCATGGGGGAAGAGGAGGTAGGGAGGGTAGGATTGGGAAGGGATGGGGGAGCGGGCTGTGGCTGGGATGCAAGGTGAATGAACTGTAATTAATAGAAATAAAATAAAAATTTAAAAAATAAAAAATAATTTTAAAAGGGGATGCAGCCAGTGTGATGCTGCCCCTTGTTCAGCTCTGAAAGGATGGAGAGACCAGAGAGGAGCCTGGGTGGAGCGGCAGCTGGAGAACAGGCTTAGACAGAAGGAGAATGGAAGAAACACGGATCCTGCCTTTGTCTCCTACTCTTCCACCATGGCACATGGGCTGAAAGAAACTGAATTAACAGTTGCATTTCACAGTGAGTCAGGAGAGCATTTAGAGGCAGACCCACATTGCCAACTTTGTGATTGACAGTTTCACAAGTGTCAGATACTTTTTTCTTGGTTTTAAAGTCTACAAGTGTCTGGAAGTCCCTCCTGTTTTCCCCTCCTCCATGTGAATGGCCTGGCGGGGATGGGGAAGCCCTGGGAATCTCTAGGCTGCTCTGTGTACTCAGGCCAATCGTTATTTCTCACTATTGTTTAAGGCAGGCTTTTTGTAGAGAATGAAATAAATTGATCTCTGCCCCAGAGCCATACATTTTAATATAGTTTAACATTCTGAGTTGCCCACGTCTTGTCTCCTGGGTCAGAGTTCCAATCCTAACTCCACTGCTTGCATTTCCAAATTTCTCAGGCTTTGTGCAGAGCCTGGAGGCTGTTCAGATGTCAGTGATGTAAAGGTGCTGGCCTTCCTTAGCTGCTGTGTCAGACTCAAACTGTGTGCAGATGTGTCAGTCAGACTGTCTCTGTATGGTGCGTGGCCGTGGCGGTTGACCTTACTGCCTGCTCGTGGGGTCACACACCCTAGCTCAGATACTGGGTCTACTCTGGAGGAAGGTCCACTAAGCAGTAAGTTTGGAGGACACTGAGTAATTTAGAATGGGAACTTCATTTGGCTCGCTTTAAAGCAACTGAGTGACAGCTCTTGAACTAAAATGTTTGTTGAAATTATCTGAGTGCTGTGTCCTGTGTCTGTGGCAGTGTTTATTCAACTGCTGGCTGTGTTAGTGAATTTTGATGAAGCCCGGAACACCACCTTTGTACAAAGGAGCACGTTCTGTAGGCAAGAGAAGTTGAGTACTCACAGAGACTTTTCTCGAGGGAGGCGTCTACCAAGTCCAGGTCGGGGAGAGACCAGAGCATCCAGCCTTCTAGGCATTCACAGCAGGCTAGTGGGGTGAGCAAACAGTATTAGCAGAATATGACAGAGGCATGCACAGAGGGCCAGGCTCACCAGAGAGCAGAGGTCATGGCAGGCTGACCAGAAGAGGGATCACACTGGTGGAGCCTTGGGTGACTTAAAATTAGCGCCATGGGCAGGGATCACTGCAGGAGCATCCTGGAAAGACAGGGTGTTCAGCTTGGAAAATCAGGCAAGTAGTGTTCGGGAGACGAGGAATAAGCAGGTCCTGGTGGCACGTGTTACAGTCTGGGCGCCATGCATTTAGGGGACCACAAGTCCTCCCACAAGGAAGGGGACATGGTAGGATTTTAGTGGGGCAAAGACAACTCGCAGGCAGAGATTAAAGGGTCAATGAGAGGCAGGGAAGGGGATGCATCAAGGGAAGGATAAAAGGCTGCACTAAAGTTAGGTTCATGAGATGAGAGGGCTGGGGGAGGGGAATAGTGTGACTTATTTCTAAGATAGATTAGCAGGTCTTGATCCACAGTGGGAAAGTCCCCTAGTGTCAACATGGCCAACAAGACAGATGAGGAACACGTCTAAGAGGGAAGTGGGTGAGTAGGAGCTAGTCAGCCTGGTTGGCCACCTTGAAGGCCTTTAGTGGAGATGCCCAGAGGTAGGAGGAGTCAGAGACAGCAGGTGGGTAGGAATGGCAAGGATGATAGCACTACCAGCATTATCAGGAGGACAGGCTTCAGACAGTGGGCAAGGCTACCAAGGGCAAGTATATAACAGGGGCCAATAAACACAATCTTCTCTGTGCTTTAAATTCTTTTACAAGGTCACAATTTACAATGTACTTTTATAAAAAGGAATTATTGGAAGAAGATGAAACCATTTCATAGAAGACACAAACTGGGAATTCGTCGAATATAAATGTTTCAGAGTTGGGAATCCATGACATGCTGAGTGAAGACAGAACTTGTGGTTGGATTTGGAAGATTCTCTGGCCTTGGGGACTTTAGCTAAGACAGTTCCATGGGGGGGGGGTAGAGGTGAGCTGGGAGAGTGCAGGAAGAGACAGGGCAGGGGAGCCTAAGCTGCTGCTTCAAGGAAATCCACTGGGAAGGAAGTGATAAACAGCTGTGACATGTGCTAGGTGAGTGGGTGTGGTCTAGGGAGCTATACTTTAGGGGGCAGATGGCCCATGTGTGATTGGTCAGGGGGCAGAGCTAAGAGAAATAAAAGAAGCTCTGAGTGTCTGTGGGTGGGATGAAGGCATTCTCACAGAGCTATGGAGGACTCCCAGGTGGAGCAGGAATCGTGGGGCAGAAGATCTGAGCAGAGACACGGAGTCCCAGGTTTGTAGGCAGAGAGGTCCTTGGATGAAAGTTCCATGTGAAACGACCAAGGGACCTGGAGGAGCTGCTTGTCCACAGAGCCACACTGCAAGCATAAAGTTATGTGATTGGTGGAGTGAAAGGTAGCAGGTAGAGTGGGTTCGGAGTGAAGGTGGAGGACCATGGAGCTTCAGGTCAGGCGAAGGTCAAGTGCAGCCCTTCCCTAGGGAGACGGCTCTTTGGAGAGGCAGAGTGGGCACCATCTCCAGCCAGCCAGCTCTCCAGAGACAGGGTGGACTGCAGCGACCCTGTGGTCAGCAGTGCCAGGGAAGGGGGTTGCTTGGCCCATGGCTATGGCCACTGATGGTAAGGAGCAAGGGAAGGGTACCCAGAAAAATAGGGCACACGTGAGCAACAAGATCACAGTGCTGTGTAAGGCGTCCGTGAAGCAAATGGCTGATTTTGCATTTCAGAACCATCTTTCTCACTAGAGAGGCCATGCCCAGGGACCTCACTGGGGGTGGTAAGTCAGGTCCCTAAAAGTGCACAACGTGAGCGATAGCATCAGGCATGCCAATAGGACCCTCCCTCCCAACTTCACGGACTCTTTGTCCTTATTACGCCAGCTGTTCACTGAACTGCACCATAAGGTCCAACATGTGGAAAGGCACAATTAATTTGTGATTACGATTAATTGTGACAAATAATTAAATGATGTTTCCCAAAAGCACATTGAGAAAGTGTTCAGTTAACAGAAACTTACACAATTTTACTTGTTGATATGTGTAAGCTTATGTCTATATTCTGTGTATATAATATTGTATTTAATATTGTAGTGGCGAGCACTGCAGGCTCTGCGTGGTTGGCTTATGTGTGTGATTGTGTGTGTCCCTATGGACGCGTGTAGAGAGGCAGTGAGGTGGCTTAGGGGTGAAGGCACTTGCTCCAAGCCTAACGCCTAAGTTCCATCCCCAGGGGGGAGAGAACTAACTCCTCCAGGTTGTCTACATGAGAACCACACCATGGTATGTGCCTCTCTCTACCTGATAAACAAACAGACAAACAAACAAACAAGCATGTCATTTTAAGATACAAAAATACCTATAATTTGTATCTTTATGTGTAATTACCCGACTATCTCTACTCAATAGCTTCAGTTTTCTTGATAAGAGGGGAAAAAAACCACATTGAAATGTGTATGAATATATTATGGGACAGATCTTTAGATGAAGCTAGATTACTTTGGGAACTATCATTTTAAAGTAAAAGTTTGGGTAGAAGTTTATTTGCAAGCCGTTATATACAATCATTAATTCAGAAGTTTTTTTTAAGCCTGAACTCTAAGAATATGTTATTATGCAAAGACCTTGAAAGACCAAGAAATGACATCTAATTGATGACATAATTTCCTAAATGAGCAGCCATCACTTCTCTAAGAAATGCTATCTTCATTTGTAACTCTCAGGAAACTCTGAAATTTATAATACAAATAAGATTTCTGTGGTATCGAGTCCGCAACCCACACATAACAGCCCAGTATATCTTCATTAACGAGAAACATTCCTATTGATTTCATTTTGCGATGTTTCATATTACACATAACGAATATGTATGGTCACCTAACTGAATTATTGCAATCCAATTTGGAATGATTGCAGGGCATTATTGTGTTATCTCAAGGGTACTTTAGTCTCTGGGTGTCAAAACTGTTTTTATTTAATGGGATAACATGGCAAAGTTAATCAGAGTAGGTGAACCTCCGAGAAGCTGAAGGTCACATGCATTTACTCTCGCTTGGAAATGGAGGAGCTTTGGGTTCTGAACCCTGGCTGGGTGTGGGTGAAGGGTGGGGGAGGGAAGAGCCTGCAGATCTAATGACTGCCTTTTCTCCGGTCTCATCAGTATCGCTTGGTTCGTGGGGCTTTTCAATAACTGGATTTTTGATTAAAAAATTTCCTGCAAGGAAAATAAAATTAAACAGGCAATACAAACATAATCAGAAATCAATAGTGCAGTTAACATTTCTATTGTATGTTATTGAGCGACTTGGCCCCTTCGGCTTTGCATCAGACACAGGAATGCTCAGAGTTCCTGAGCATGAATGGGGAGAATGTGAGGAATTGGGAAGACATAGTCCTCTTCACAAAATTGCGTTTCCAAGAAAAACAGTCCTTCTCATAAAGTGAGCTGTGTCCCCGCAGGGCGGGAGCAAGGGTAATGACTTTTCTTTGGCTGAATTGACTTGCTTTTGATGGACACACAAAAGATACAGGGCACAGAGTTCCAAACTTACTCTTCAAGCACTTTCCTGTTGCAAGAGCTTCGGCAAGGTTAGGTTTTTGCCTTATGGAGTGTGTTGGATACTCCCTTGCTATTCTTATTTTTCCTTATGCACAGATGAGTAGGGGGAAAGGGACTCTGCTGAGGGAAAAGTATTGGCCAGGCACCAGTTTCTCTAAGCTTCCTACATTCTTTCACAACTTTTGTTCAAGATGATGAACTGAGATCACTGGAGAGCTCATTCTATTATTCAAGGTTGAAAAAGTCATGAAAAAGTCGTTCAAATCCTGGGAGGAAGAGATCCAGGGGCCAGAGGCAAGAATTCTGAGTTGAGTCATAACCAGAACCTAGGAATTAAGGATTCTATCATGAATTCAGGATACACAGAGCAGTGGGAGAGTGTCCAGTCAAAAGGGTTGAGGGAGAGTTTGAGGAGACTCTGAATCCCAGAAATAAGGGCCATTCTGTGCCTGGAATAGAGAACCACTAAGTCCCAGATGTAGGTTTCACACTCAACCTTAGGTAGGAAAGAATGCACAGGGCTGTGCTACGAGGCCAAATGCACCAGCCAGACACAAACAACACTACTATATAGAAAGAAATAAAAAAACACCACAGAGCTGGTGGACTCTGTGAAATCAGTAGAAGCCAAAGCTGAAATTCCCACAGAAGGGTCACTTCTGAATTGAGGGCACAGAGGTCAGATTTCTTCATGAGCCAAAGGTAGGCTCCCATCCCACTCACTGTGTAGTCATGCATACATATGCATTTGTATTTAGGAGATGTTTAGTTATGTAATTTATATAAGGCTGTCTTAGTTAGGGTCTCTGTGAAGAGACACCGTGACAAAGGCAGCTTTTATAAAGGAAAACACTTAATTGGGGCTGGCTTACACTTTCAGAGGTTTAGTCCATTATCATCATGGTGAAAAGCCTGGCAAGTGGACAGGCAGACATGGTGCTGGAGAAGGAGCAGGTCTACATCTTGATCTGCAGGCAGCAGGACACTATGTGTCAATGGGCATGGCTTGAGCATATAAGAACTCAAAGCCTATCCCTACAGTGACACACTTTCTCTATCAAGACCACACCTACTCCAAAAAGACCACACCTCCTAATAGTGCCACTCCCCTTGTCCAAGCATTCAAACTCATGACTCTATGGGGGCCATACCTATTCAGATTACCACAGAGGATAGAACCTGATATTATATCCTTGAAAGAAACATTCAAGTCCTACCACAAGTAGGAGAAGTTACAAGGAGTATAGTTAAGAGTGATGTCCAAGGAATCTGAAAATGGGAGTGTTTAGATTTTCAAAGTGACAAAGTAAAGAATATGCTTTGCTTTTCAGAGTGAAGAAAAACAAGTGGGTTTGGAATAGATAAGTTATGACTGCAGCTAGGAAAAGAACCTTGAAGATACAGCTGAGAACCCACAGATTGTAGCTCAGAGGGGTAAAAAGGTAATACATAGGAGTTAAAATATGGTCAGTAGGGTTTCCAGACAGGCACCATGGGAAAACAGGAGTAAAACAATATTAAGAAGCTATTACTGAAGAACTTCCGTAATTGAAAAATCAGTGTTCAGTTGAGTCCTATACTCAGACAGGGACACAGAGCCCCCTAACCCCTGACACACAGTTCTATGAAGCCATAACATGAGAAAGACAAGTATTTAATAAAACAATTACAAATTTTAAATTTTAGCTGTATGCACTTGTATGTGTGTGTGGGCAAGTGTATGCATGTGAGAGTGTAGGTACAGAGTCCAGAAGAGGGCATCGGAGCCCCTGGAGCTGGTGTTACAGACACATGAACTGTCTGGTGTAGGTGCTAAGAACTGAACTCAGGTCCTTTGGAAGAGAAGCAAACGCTGTTAGCCACAGAGACATTTCTCCAGCCCACAATTGTCTTAAAAAAGAACAGAACCAAAACCTTGTCTATCATTACTTTGTGTGAGAGCACACACAGGAGCCCTGGCCAGCACGTGGAGCTGATTCTCTCCTCCCACCTTGTGTTGGCCCCAGGGTAGAACTCAGGTCTCCAGTGTCATATGGCAAGTGCCTTTACCCATTTAGCTGTTGTGCCAGCCCAAAGCAAGTTTCTTTACAAAATGTAAACTGAAGTAGCAATTAGATGGAAGCAGCCTTCTCTGTGGCAGCAACAAATGGTAGATAATATGGCTTAATTATGTAGAATAATCACTTGTACTCAGTGATTGGTTAGGAAATCACATAGCTGCCAATGGGACCTCACCACCTCTTTCTTTTCACCCCCTCCCCCCCGCAAATTCTTTCAGTAAGATTGTTTGACTCCCTGCTGCACATTGCTGTACTACTTTTCTGAAGGGAGTTGATTTCTGCCCAGGTGGAGAGGGCAAGAGGGGAGTACAGAAACAATTCCATCTAAGTTACTTGGGTGACTATAGACATGCGTGGGGACTCAGCAGCTGCGTCACTGGTCACTGCAAAGTTTCATCCCTGAATGAAGACTGTGTGCATGGAGGCTCAAGCACAGCCCACAGCCAGTTCTACCAAAGACTCCCGAATGAGTCTTGTAAGTTTTGTGAACTTCTGAGCTTTGCCAGTTTCTTGTGAATTTCCTAGTCTCATCTCTATTGCTCCGATAAAATATCCTGGGTAAAAAAAACCAGCTTAGGTGAGAGAAAGCATTTATTGGACTTTCACTTGCAGGTTTTAGTCAATCACAGTAATAAGGTCACAGTGAGGGAGTGTGCAGCAGATAGCCACACCCACAATCAGAGCCAGAGAATACATGTATGCTGCTCACTTGCTTACTTTCTCCACTCTTTAAAAGTGTTTCCTTCATTTTTAAGATTTTCATTTATCATATAATGAAATATGAGTATATTTACCTACCTTCCCCTCCCCATATCCTCGCCATGGGTCCTTCTCAACATCATATCTTTTTGTCCTGACACTAAGTGAATTCAGTTAGTGCTACTCATATGTGCTTGGGGGTGGGCTCAGCCACTGGAGTATGGGTACTATGACCTGTATAGCTTTGGCTTGCCCTAGCTAGAGCTTTGAGAGAATTAAGAAAGGACAGACACCCAGACACATGTAGAGAAAGGCTGGGATTTGGTGATTGTCCACTCTGAAGGAGATGTACCACAGGGTGAAAACTCTGACTTTATGGAACGGCTGAGCGAGGAGGTAAGCTTATTGATTAAGGCTGAAAGAGAAGGTGTGTTTATTGTATGCAGCTGAATGAGGAGGAAGGTGATATAATTCTGGGAGAAGATCTCTGTAGAAGAGCAATTTCAGGCTGCAGTCAGCCTGGAGGAGCTGTGCTTGAGAGTTCCTGCCTATAGTGATTTTAGCTGAAGGTCAGTTGCCCATCAGCATTTGTGTTTCAACCGGAGGAAGGCTTTGCCATTCTCCTCACTCTCAGCTGGGGAAGGCCTTGGCATGACCTTGAGGCTTTGGGGTCATTGACATGGCCCTACTCAGGTCAATAATACATTCACAGAGGATTTCGTTTGCTCCCCGTACATGGGACACCTACCAGTGACTATACTCTCAAAAAAGACAGTATTTTTTTTCTCCCCTGAAACCATACACAGCCATGGCTCCTCAGTAAGACGTGGAGCCTGAAAATCACCTATCCTATCTATAACGTTGACTAGTTATGTATTTCCTTTATTCACTGTTGCTTAATTAAGTTGTTTCTATGACCAAGGTTGTGAAAAACCCAGGCATATGGGCAGAAACCTTATCAAAGGCAGTTTGATAACATGATCATTTAGCAAAATAAAAATATCAGGTTCTAACCTGGTCTGGGCTTTCTAACTAAAGAATGGTGCGGCTCACAGTAGGCTTGGTGTTCTCACATTGCTTAAATCAACTAAGACAACTGCCTGCCAAGCATGCCACACCAACCCCCATGATGACAGTCTGTCATTGAGACTCTGTTCCTAGGTGATTCCAAGTTACAGGTGGCTGTCACATGATCCGTGTGAGTTTTTCTTATTCCCACAGTTAATGCATGTTTTAATCCCTAAGAAATAGCTCCATAACATAGATGAAGGAAAAAAAAAACATTTAAGACAAAGGCTAAAAGACATGTGAGTAGTCAAGTGAAATAATGCAACACTGAAAGAAGAAAAAGGAAGCCGAAAGGTTTCCATGGGCAGCAAGAAGCCACACTGCCAGGGAAACATTGCGAATTTACTAAAAGAACAATATTAAATTTGAGAGGGATTTTTAAAACAAAGAAGAAAATACTGGGCAACAATTTTGTGTATGATTGTAAAGCAGAATTTGTCTAAGGTCTAAGACATTATTACGTGTCGAGTGGAGATACTGGTTATTCCGGAATACAGAAAATGTTGCTAATGATCTATGGTGATAAAGTGTTAATTTTGCATCATAGTAGATTAGTGAGGGCATAGAAGTATGGTTATATAATTTCAAAAGAACACCAAGCAAAAAGGAAACCTTATAAGGTAGAAAAAAAATCAGGAGAATAACAGCAAAATTTGATTTAAATCTATAATGATCAATAAAAATAAATGTAAATGTAAAACTTAAAATAAAACAGCAGACACAGTCTGGGCAAATATTTTTTATCCTTTTGGCATTTTGAGCTAACCTTGTGGTTTTCCTTTATCTTCTGTTTATGTGGGGAGAGGTCATGTTTCATAGCAAGACCAACTGCATGAATCCAGTGTGGAGGTCAGGTATCATGTGGCACATCTTTATAAGTCTGATTGGACTCTGGAATTGACTTCTCTTCTCCTATTATGCTGCTGTGCTTCCAGAGGAAGGAGAGGGAGAGTTTTCTTCCACAGCTCTACTTGGATCTCAAAAATAAGGCAAGATGAAGATGTAGTGGGTTAGTTCTGATGCAGAGTGGCTGGAGAAATGGCAAAGCAGGGATGAAGGGCTAGATGACTCACGTGGTTGGGTGGATTTAGTAAGAGTACTGATAACTGAATCAGTAGCCACATACAGAGAGGCTTATGGTGAAGAAAGACTTTGGGGTTTTAATCAAGTTTTGGCTCTATCAGATATGGCTGCTATACCAGCCATCGATTTTAGGAATCGACAATGGAGGTAGACCAGAAGTCCAGATGGCACAGCTCCTCTCTACTGGCTTCTATTAGATCATGGCTAGAGAAAGAAGTTAGTACCAGCATCTCCAAAGAGGCATTGACATCAAGGTAGATGTGGATAGTATCAGCCTAAAGTTAATCCAACTGCATAGCATAGGTGAGCAGTTCTGAATGTGCAGGTTGTGACCCCTTTGGAGGTTGAATGACCTTTTCATGGGGATTATTTAAGACCATTGGAAAACACAGATATTTATATTACGATTCATAACAGGAGCAAAATTACAGTTAGGAAGTAGCAACAAAAATAACTTTATGGTTGGGAGGGGCTCACCACAACATGAGGAACTGTATTAGAGGGCTGCAGCATTAGCAAGTAGCAGTGTAGACACTTGGAGGGAACAAGGAGGGTGCTGTGTTTGATACTTTATTATTATAGTGATCAAATACCAGACAGAAGCAACTTAAGGGAAAAAGGGGTTATTTTGGCTCAAAGTTTAAGGGAATGTAGTTCATCGTGACAGGCAGCAAGCTGAGGGGGATGGCAACAGTTTATCTGCAATCAGGAGTGCTGGTGTTTAGCTCAGTCTCTTTTTTATTTGGTCCAGGATCGCATCCTGTAGCATGGTGCTGCCTGTATTCCTTGTGGGTCTTCCTGGCTCCGTTTACCCAGTCTAGAACCTCCCTTACAGCTGTGTCCAGATGTTTGCCTTCTAGGTGATTCCGTATCCTGTCAAGTTGACCCCACCCTATGTGCATGTCAGTGTGCCTATATGTGTGTGTATATCAGTTCATGTGTGTCAGGTTGTGTGTACACTAGCATACGTACATGCCATGATATGTGTATGACAGTTCATGTGTGTGTGTGCTTGGGTGTGTGCATGTTGTGTATGTGTGTGCATGCATGCACATTAGCATGTTTGGGTGCATACACGAATCATGTACACATGTCAGTTAATGTGTTAGTGTGTGTGCACACCGGCATGTGTGTGCTTGGCTATGCACATGCTGTCAGTGTGCATGCCAGTTCATGTGTTCACATGCACTCATATCTCCTGGAGGACACTGTTCTGGAAGAGCTACATTCAGAATCTGCTCCACTGGGCAGCAGATGGCCAGCTGAGGGGTTCATGTGGACAGCTCTACCTTCCTGTTGTTGCTTTGGACCGCACCGGGCAGCAGATGGCCAGCTGAGGGGTTCATGTGGACAGCCCTACCTTCCTGTTGTTGCTTTGGGTCACAGAGCTCCTGGTGTTTTAAATGTTACCAGAGCAGTGACACCACGGCTTCCCTTCTCTATTTGTAGTTAGTTTTCTTCTTTGGATTGATGAGGTTTTTATAGCCTTTACCAGAAAGCATAATCTGGCCGCTCTCCCTCCTTCATGGTCTTGCTCGGCAGAGGCATGGAGACTATTTCTAGACAGTGGAGACAACAGAGGTGTGTTCCGAGGGTGCTCAGATTCATTTCTGATAGCTATTGATGATGCAGCGTGGACACAGAATGCAAACTGGACACACATGGGCAGGATACAGCCCTCCTGTGTGCGTTAGGCTCAGCACGGCTGCCTGTCAGGCAGCAGCATTGGCGGCTGTTGGAATAAGGACAGTAACCCTCTCAGCTTCTTGCTTGTTGTAGAGGGCTGCTGACAGGTTGAGTACTCTGCCCTGCAGCGAGTTCCAGGGGGCAGAACAAAGATGGGATTCTGTCCACAGGCACAGCTCCACCAAGCCACCAGAGTTAGAGAAGGAAGAATTGGTCTCATGTGACTGTCACAGCAGAAAAGATTTCTATTGACCCAAAGGCCTGATGTGATTTCAGTCCCAGACCGGGAGTCCATGTACTCTGTGTTGATTTCCTCTAGGGACAGGTACTGTGTCCTTTGCACAGCAAAGGGCAGGCAAGGTCATTAACATTACAGAAAGGTACAGAGAAAGATGACATCCTAAGTGATGCATCACTCCTCCAGGGCACCTGTAGTGGAGGCTGGAGGGAGGTATCCAGGCCTCCTCACAGGAGGTTCCCATGGCAACCCGCTGCATGACACTCGGTAGGTGTTCACATTGTGCTGTAGAAGCACACATGGCCTGTTTTCTCCTCTTGTCTCCTCTGAACAGGTGCCTTTCTCCCCTGGGGCCCCTCAATGCATCCCAAAACTGTGAAACAAGGTACCCTAGCCTCCTTCCTTCTCCTTCCACCCCATCTTTTGGACCATTAGACATTATCAACTGAGGATGTCCGTCATCAGGGCTGCTCTGACTCGGAAGATGTTGACTGGACTCCATGCTGTACTCCTGCTGGAATGTGCCCTCAAAGATGATGATTGCTGGCAGTGGAAGCCCTTCTCTTAGGAAGATGGAGCACACGGGATAGCAGTGGCCAGCCAGGCTGGCATGTGACCACACACAGACATGTGTATAGGGCTATCGGCTATCAGGAGCTGCTGGTGTGAAGACTCAGAAAGGCTCCAGGGACGATCCTAAGGGATCCGAGGGGCTGCTTCAGAGCAGTCACAGGGGCTGAGAGGGGGGTCTGACACACTGTGCGGAACACAGCATTTCCGGTCCCGGTAAACATCAAAGGTCTTACTGCCACAGATAGGAACACCCATGCTGGGGGCTAAGAAGATGGTGCAGGGGTTAAGAGCCAGTACCAAGTTTTCAGAGGACTGGTGTTTGGTTCCTAACACCCACAAGGGGCAGTTCACAACTGCCTGCCACTCTGGCTGCAGAGGATCAGGCCCCTTCTCCTGGAGACTCTGCAGGCTCTGCACTCATTTGCACCCCTCCCCCACAAGAGACACACAGAAACACATAATTAAAAATGAAGAACGAAAAGAACACAGGTGCTGGTTCCGTGTGCGCCTTGCCAGTGAGGGGGCCTCTGTGCTTCAGTTTCCACATCTGTGAAATGGGGTTAACGAGAGTACCTGTCCTGGACAGTGAACGGGTCTAACCATAACGCTAGCCTGACACACTTTCAAGGGTGAGTCACCACTAACGAATGAGGACGTGACCTCATGGGGAGGATCCAAGAGGCCCTCTTAGTCCGCCTTTCTCATTGCCATCATGGGAGAATCTAGTTGTGCTAAGTGAAAACAGTGTTTCATTTTAAAATCACCTTCAGTGAGTGGCCGCCTGGGCTGGAATGAGAGCCCCAGTCTAGACTCCTGGCTGGTTCTTCCTCTGTGTCAGGATTAGGAAGTTTTGACCCTTTATCTAAACAAAATTGGGTCTGAAAGCATCTAATATGTAACCATATTGTTCCCAGAAACCAAGATCAATAATTGTGAACTGTAGCAAAATGCCACAAGAGAGTAGATTCCACAATTCCAACCACAGCGTGGTTGTCTCTGCTTTACACGGAGAGGGCTTGGGAAAATATGACTGGAGCTTCCCCTTTGTCCCTCAGAAACTTAAAAGAACATGACAGAACCATCTGCGTCAACCCAAGACGGCAAATCTGCATGTACTGTTCACCCACTGTCCTGAGACTTCTTACCTTTTAAGCTCATTCAGTTCTGAGGTAGGTTGCATTGTTAAACCCGCTTTCTAGATGAGACCCTGAGACATGGAGGTTTTATTTAGAAGGTCTGACGATGCAGAAAAGGGGAACCAGGATAGTACCTGGCATCTGTGTTCCGTCTTTCACACGCAGTAACTTTAGCTAGAGGTGTTGGAACTCTGGGTCCTGACGTTCTCAACGTTGGCAAAGGTAGCTTCTTGAGGCAGTGTGCTGAAGTGTAGAGACCCCGAGCTTGCTGTCCAGGCTTTTCAAACATGTGCTGTTTACCCCAACTGAGGATCACCTGAGCAGTATGACTGAGTAACTACCTAGATTAGACTGGCCTGTGGGAGCGTCTGCTGGGATTGTTTTGGTTGCTAACTGAGCAGTGGGGATCATTCCGCTGGGGCAGCAGTGGTTCTAGGCTCCACAAGGAAACAGGCTGAGCACAGCCTGGGAGCAGGCCAGCAAGCAGTGTCTCCGCTTGTACCTCCTGCTTCCTGCTTGGAGGCGATGCTGCATGGAGTAGCTAGGCATCCTGCCGTCAAGCTCCACCTGAGTTCCTGCCCTGCCTTCCTTCGCTGATGGCTTGTGGCCTGGAAGGGTAAGCCTAGTCAGCCCCTTTCTTTTAAGTTCCTTTGGGTCGTAATGTTTGCCGAGTTATAGAAACAAATCTAGGACAGCAAGCAAACACATCTCAGCCCCCTGCACCCCCCCGCCAGGTGGGCTGAGATGTAGAGCGGCCGCTGAGTCCCACATCCTGCCTTCCTAGCTGTCTCTGACGACAACAGTACAGGTACATGACTGTGAAACATGTGTGTGCCCATCTCCCATGTAGGCGCACAAGAAGGAGACCCTCTTGGCTTGGCCCCAAGCCACCCTTCACTTTTGGGACAACATTGTCCCAGGTGGATAGGATGCCCTGGAGCAGGGGCTCCTGGGCACAAAAACATGGCCTGTGGGGGAAATTTCAGCACCTAGCGCCTCCCCAGGCATGCTTAGGTAGTGTCCCTCCATGAGTGTGTGTTCCACTGTCTGCCATTTCTGGACTTGTATGAAAACGTCGAACAAGCTGTGAGGTTTCCTGCCCAACTCAGAGCCAGGTGGTGTTAGTCCCTAAAGGCTTGGTCAGCTGAAATACTAGCGGACTGTAGAGGAGCCTTCCTTCTCTATGCCTCCTTAGACCTATCCTTACAGTCAGGGAGACCCAGTGAAGACCCAGTCACCGTTGGGGTGTTAAAGCGGCAAATGGAGGGACAGTACCATTTTACAAAGTTGACTGAACTAAGAGCTCTTCCTGCATTGGGAAGCTCCAGCCAGAGGAGGGTTGGGATTTGTACAGAGGAGGTTCAAGGGTCGGGCTACAGGACAAAGGTGGAAGCAAAGTAAAGATAAGGAGTGTGCTTAGAGCCCTGCAGGGCGCTTACGTTCCTGTCTGCCTGAGAGTTGCTGCTTCACATTACAAGTCTGTTGACCACTTCTGAGTGGCTGATTTCACCTGTTTTCTTTAATGCTGCCATGAACACAAGCATGCAACCAAGCTTCAGGTCCCTCATGAAGCCTCGATGGCTCTGAGGGTGTGAACGTGAAGTGTCCCCACAGGCTCATGTGTTCCTAATTGGCAGCTGGGTGGGGCCTGAGGGTCTAGTCAGTGGAGATCCCCTCAAGGACTCATCATATGACTGGCATTATGGGGAGACACTGGAAAACAGAAGGTGGAGTCTAGTGGGAGGAAGGAGCTCACTGGGAAGGTACCCCTGCCTCCACCACTTCCTGTGTCCCTGCCTCCTGTCTGTCACGAGGTGAGGAGGCTCTGCCACATGTTTCTGATGCCATGGCCTGTTTCCTCACCACAGATTCAGAACCAACAGAGCTGGGCAGTACAGACCTAGGCCTCGGTGAGCTGAGGTAAAGGAGTCCTCCCTTTAAGGTGTTTGCCTGAGAAACAGTCTGGTGACCTCTGGCTTTGTTTGCTGCCCTTTGTTTTAGGCTCAGTCTCATTTTAATTTCCTGAAACACTGGGGGATTAGGTCTCATGCCATTGTTTGTAGCCATGACCAAGTCCAGTGGCTTCAAACAATGCTTATTTATTGTCAGGCTTTCCTCAAGTCACATCCAGATACGGCTGGGTTCTCTGTTCAGGAGCCCACAAGCAGCTATCAAGGTGTCTTCTGAGCCAACTATCCCACCTGAGATGGGGTCTTCCTTCAAGGTCAGCAGTAGTGGGCACAGTCCAGGCATTTTGTAGTTGTAGGAAGAAGGCTCCCAGCTCCAGGAAGCTGTGCTGTTTTCTCCTGATGTGGAGCTCTCTCCCACAGGAAGCTCATGGCATGCAAGGGCGGCAGCTCTCTCCCACTTAACTAATGTTCATGGGCCTGGGGATTAGTCAACACGAACCAATCCAGCAGGGTTAGCCCAGCTGATCTCCAGACCCAAAGCCCAGCGCTGGAAGCTTCCAGAGTCCTGGGTTCCTGAATAGTGACTGGAGGAAGCTTAGGTTCAGCACAGGTGAGTAACCCAAAAATAACCCACACAGCCGGCTGAGGTAAGGCTGTCTGAATGCTACCTCAAGGTCCCCATCTCTCCAGAGAAAACCCGTCTCACGGCCCTGATGCTCACGAGCCAAAGTGTCCTTGATGTACTTGGACAGTGAGCAGAGGGTAACACGAAGTGGGTAAAAGCAACTACCCCAAAGTCTGGTGACCTGAGTTCCACCCCAGGACCACATGGTGGAAGGAGAGAACCAAAATCTCTGACCTCCACACATATGCCATAGCACAAGCGCACACACACACACACACACACACACACACACACACACTCACTCACCACTCAATAAACAAATAAATACTAAAATATATAAAAATATACTGCTTCTAGAACTATACTGTATACTCCTTAAACAGAGCTGAGCAGAGCCTAAAGAAGAGATCAGAGAGCTTAGGAAGTGATCCCTCATGCCCTGACACTGTGCTGACATCACCCCACCAGTAGTATGACATATCATTGTAGGATATTCAAAGATGTGCCAAAATCAGCTAGTGGTTGCCTAACATAGAACACAAAAACTATGCCAAGAAACAGGCATTACCCAAAGCCTGTACTTAAAAGATATTTGGGGATTCTTAAGTACACATAGATCGGTCAACAAGACATGGCTCAACCTTCATAGGGAAGAGAGAAGGAAAGGGCTGGCCTGAAGAACTGCTTCACACTGGGACTGTGTGTAGAAGGCTGCCGCTGCTCTTCAGACATTACATGACCCAGAGAATGCAGAGTGCCCGGCTTGCAACCAATCCTGAATTTCAAATCAATAGGGTTTACTATTTCCCCAGCTAACCTGGGCTGAAATCGATGCCATTGCTGCTCTTTAGGAGAACAGATGAGTAGGAAACAAAGGAAGAGAAGGCAACCATCCAAGGCTGAAATAAATACACTCTGCAAAGGCTTTTGCAAAGAGAAACGGATGATAATTCAGCCTGTCTTCCCAAGGCCCTTTCCTCCAACTTTTAGTTTTAGGTCTTTGGGGCATCGGGGAATGGTTTCAGGTGACCACATGAAGGAAGAGATAAAAGGTGAACATTTGAGGATAAAGTAGAAGCTTGTCTGGGTCAGTTCTCACTGAATAACAAACATCCCATGTTTGCATAGTTTAAAAAATTAGCCACTATCATCTCACCCCTGAGTCTATAGGTCTGGGCTCTGCTCATCTCAGATGAGCTGGTTTCTGTAGTTAGATACTGGGTCAGTGTGGGGCTGGCTACACCAGGATGGCATCACATAGAATGGTGAGTATCTGCTTCCCATGATCTGTCATGCTCCATCAGAGTAGCCTGGGCCCGTTGCCATGAAGGCTTGAGTATGGCTCAAAGACTAGATTCTTAGTGCCTAGGTCCCTAATTGGCATGCTGTCTCTTCTACTGCGCGCCTGTTTGTATGTGAGTATGTGTGTGAGAGAATGAGAGAGAAAGAGACACAGACAGAGACACAGAGACAGAGAGAGATGGACTGAGAGACAGACAGCAGATACACTGCACCTATGTGTAGATGCATGCAGAGGCCAGAAGGCCTCCTCATGTGTTGTTCAGGCTCTGTTCCTCCTCCTTTTGAGACAGGGTATGTCACTCCTGCAGTGCGCAGTTTGTCTAGGCTGGCTGGCTAGCACACCTCTTTCTCCTTCCCCGGCGCTGGATTACAAGTGCATGCTCCCACCCTTGGCTCCGAGGAGCAGACTCAGGTCCCCGTGCTTGCAGCGCAAGCCCTTCACCAATGGAGTGATGTCCCCTGCCTCACTGTACTCTTTCCCGTAAGCATGCTACAGCTTCAGAGGTGGCAAAGATCTCCTTCTTGATGAAGCCACAGTATGCTGGAATGTTGGGTCTGGAATGTTCCCCAGAGACGCATGTGTTTAAAGCTGGACCTCCAGTGTGTTGCTATTGGGTGGTGGTGACATGTGGATACCTGTGGCAGTGCCCTGGAGGGGGATTCTGAGACCCTGATTCTTCTGTCCTTGACATCACAGTCCCTGCCATCCGCACAACCAAATCAATGAAACAGTTGGTCACAGCTGGGACCGCCACAATAAACCTTTCCTGCTTGTAAAGTCTAGGACCTCAGCAGCTGCTGTGGTGATGGAGAGCTGGTAACACAGTCCCATTGCGAAGGGTGTGAGCATTTTGGAGGAGGGGAGAGCCAAGCTATTTTGTGGCCTGTCACACTGTCCTCACCATCATTCAACTTCCCAGATAGTGGTGTCACATGTGGTTGGAGGAAATGGCTTGGATAAGAAGTGCCTAATGGTGAGCCTTAGAAAAGAGGTTTATTTTATTTTCAGTTGTGAAGATATGTGTGTGTGCATAAGAGTACACACACTTGTGGAGTCCAGAAGAGGGTGTCGGATCCCTGGAGCTGTTCAGTGTGGCTTCTGGGAACAGAGCTCTGCAGGGGTCCTGAGTGCTTTTGATCATTGAGCTGTTTTCCTCTTCCCACCCTTTTCATAAAAAGGAAACAACAAAACGTAAAGTCTCCCCTTGAGGTCTTCAGGACAGGGTCTGAAGGAGAAACTGACAGAGCAGAGCCATCTTCTTGAGGTGGCACAGTGTAGAGGTGAGCTTGTAAGCACTTCAGCCTCAGGGGAAGGGATTGTGCATTATGACCAGGCTGTGGGTCAGATCAAGCCACAGCTCTGAGCCCAGGAAGCTTCCAGCACTGGGTGTAAACAGTGTCTTAAGAGCTGCTTATGCCTAGGAAGTCCCAAGCTGCTTAACTAACAGCCATGGATCTGGGGATTAGCTAACATGAACCAATCCAGCAGGGTTAACCCAGCTGATCTCCAGACCCATAGCCCAGTGCTGGAAGCTTCCCAAGCCCCAGCTTCTCTGAATAGTGACTGGAGGGAGCTTAGGTTCAGCACAGGTGAGTAACCCACACAGCCAGCTGAAGTAAGGCTGTCTGATTGCCACCTTGAGGTTCCCATCTCTCTAGAGAAAAACCCATCTCACAGCCAAAGTGTCCTTGATGTCCTTGGACAGTGAGCAGAGAGGAACACAAAGCCATCCTGGAGGCCTCTCCTGGGCAGGGTCCACTCTGACTTACCTGCCTTCCTTCTCAGCTACTCTGTGTCTCTAACTCTGGATCTAGGTAGCTTGACTGAGGTTTGTTTGGCAGATAGACCCTAAAGGACTTAATGACAGTATCCTGTGTTGAAACCTCTTTTTCAACCCTGACTGTCCTCTATGGAATAAACTAAGTCAGCAATGAGGGTAGCATCCTTTTCACTGGGCTATGATCAAGTTACCATACATGGTGGCAAATGTGGTAGTTGTCACTCATGAGCCAAGACTCTGAACACATGACAGTGGGCAGGGCTGTGACACAGAAAGCTAAGGCCTCTCTTAACCATGAGGGCAATGGAGAAGGAGGAGAGCAGAGTTTCAACTGCCAGATGTGGGCAGAGAACAGATCTTCAGAGTAAAGCCATAGACAAGACAAAAGGGGGAGGTACAGGGGTGGTAGGCGCACAGTGTCACCGGGGCTGAGTTGCCGGAGGAACTGACTGGACACCCGGCAAGGTTGGATCCTAACTGCTTTGAGAATCCTTCCTTGACTAGCCTCCAATACAACAAACCAATTACCCTTCCTCATTCTGTAGCTTGTTGTTGTCCGTCTTCTACAATCCATTTAATGCTTTTTACTTAAGTGATTTTCATGTCCCTTTGTGAGGCCCAGTGTGGGCTGCTCAATTTCATTGTCTCATTCCAGCTCCTCTCTGTGTATACAAGGTGTCTTGAAATTACACTTGGCCAAAGCACATATTAAGGTATTAGCTCCTTTTATTGTTGCGAGCAAAGGCCCGACAAGAAGCAACTTAATGGAGTGGTCCTTGGGAGTCAGTTAGAAAGCAAAGAGTCTCTTCTGGTGGGAAATCATGGCAGCGGCAGCAGCGGGCCCAGAGGCAGTGGCCACGTTGCACTCACAGACTGGAAGCAGATGGAATGTTAAGTGTGGCCTCGCCCTCAGTGGCCTGCTTCCTCCAGAAAAGTTCCACCTTCTTAAATTCCTCAGCCATCCTAAACAAAGCTGCCAGCTGAGGACTGTTTTCAAGAATGTGACTTAAGGTGGGGGGCATTTCACATTCAAACCCCAGCAGGACGTATTCTGGGTTTATGGGTAATGGTTTTGTTGTCAACGTGTGTCAATGCAGAAAAGTACACAGATTCACACAAAGCCATGTCTGTCTCTGTAAAGGAATGCTTTGAACACCTCAGCCTGGGAGCCCTGTGGTACTTCGTGAGGCAGAACTCAGTCATACACGGGGTTACCCTTCTGCTCTGGAACGTCCTCGGTGCGTCTGGAGTGCCCAGTCTTCCCAGAGCAATGGAACAGGTGATGGGCACCTGCTGTTTCTGTGTGCATCTCTAGTTATTTCACAGCAGCAGATGAGCATGCTCCTTTATGAAAAAGGTGCATTTTGGCTCACATCTCTAGAGTGCAAGGTCTAGGAGACTCATCTGAACCATGGCCTTCTTGGTTCTCCTCAAGTGACACAAAATCACTGGATTAGAAAGAGGAACACGGAGGTAACCTAGAACCCCTGCACAGATGTAGCCCATGGCAGTTCAGTGTCCAAGTGGCTTACATAGTGATGGGAAGAGGGACTGCCTCTGACATAATCCGATTGGCCTGCTCTTTGATCACCTCCCCCCGAGCGGGGGAGCAGCCTTACCAGGCCACAGAAGATGACAATGCAGCCACTCCTGATGAGATCTGATAGACTAAGATCAGAAGGAAGGAGAGGAGGACCTCCCCTATCAGTGGACTTGGA
>NW_026592666.1:10830281-10914115 GCF_907164565.1 Psammomys obesus | reverse complement strand
GCAGCCACTCCTGATGAGATCTGATAGACTAAGATCAGAAGGAAGGAGAGGAGGACCTCCCCTATCAGTGGACTTGGGAGGGGCAAGCGAGAAGAAGGGGGAGGGAGGGTGGGGCTGGGAGGGGAGGAGGGAGGGGCTTATGGGGGGATACAATGTGAATAAACTGTAATTAATAAAATGATAATAATAGAAATAAAGAAAGAGCACATGTGCATACATGAGTCTCTTTGGTTGCCCTCTCTGCCCTCCTCTCCCCAACTCTCTTTTTCTACTTAGGATGGCTTCATCATGATGACCTTGCCTAATCCTGATCACCTCCCAAAGGGCCTACTTTTTTCAGTGCTTAGGGATGGTCCCCAGGGCCTTCTACATGCTAGACAATGTTGGGGTTGATCTGAAGCTGCTGTGAATTCAAATGTAAACTGCTTGCTGCTGTCCCAACCCCAAGATCCTTATTGCCTTCTAAATGTTCACTGATTGGCTAATAAAGTTGCTTCAGCCTGGACTGGGTAGTAGAGAGGTAGGTGGAGCTAAGGTTCTGGGGCTTGAGGTCACAGAAGGACCATGAGGATAGAGAGAGGAGGAGAGAAGGCAAGAGCAGGTAGTTCCCCATGGGTTAGCATGAACTAGAAGCACGTAGTGGCCAGAGCTTGCTCTGAGAATTGGCAGGATGGAGAGAAGCAGCCCAAGTGGAAAACATGTGAAAATATTTATGGGGGTTTTGGCAGGAAGCAGACAAGAGAGCTGCCCACCCCTAGTGTTTTAAGGCTTATCAAAAACTAACAGGTGTCTGTGTCTTTTATTTGTGTGGTTAAGGAATAACGGCCACCTTATATGAATCAGCATTAAATAGTAACAGTCATTCTACAAAGCAAGTGCTCTACCACAGAGCTGCTTCCCCAGCTGGGTGGTTGGTCTTGTCAACCTAATGAGACCTACAGTGGCCTATGAGGAGGGACTCTAAATTGAGGAACTGAATCTATCAGATTGTCTTGTGGATATGTGTATGGGTGTTTTCTTCTTTGAGGACTGATGTGGTAGGGCTCAGACCCTTGCTGGACAGGTAGTCCTGGGTGGTGTAAGAGAGCAGGATGCTCAAGCCATGGAGAGGAAGCCTGTCAGCTGTGTTCTTCCATGGTCTCTGCTACAGTTCCTGCTTCTAGGATCCTGCTGTAAGCCCTGGCTCGGACTTTCCTCTGTGGAGTGTGACAGGGAAGAGTAAGCCTTCCTTCCCCAAGTTGTTTCTTGGTCAGTGTTTTATCATAACAATAGGACACTAAATACTAGTAGTGAGATTATGTTTCTACCCTCTGATACCAGGAGGGGATTGAATTTCAATACAAAAAGCCTTGAGTAGGGGAAGCCACTCAAATGATATGTAAATCATTGCAGGTAACATCCATTCTCATCATGCCTCACTCTGTTCTTTGAACACATCTTTCTCCAGCATCACACTGATGCCACGGATTTTTTTTTTTTTTTTTTTTTTTTTTTTTTTTTTTTTACAGTGCAGTACCTGACCTGACCCTGTTGTCCACCCTGGGGCAGGACGGCCACTGCTTTTGAAGTAGCTGTGAACTTTGGCTAAGGCCGTCCCGTGTCCCTCTGATTTTGTTTGCTGACCACCGCATCACAGGGGCAACAGTGTGCCTGGGCTAGGTTTTCATTCTACGAACCGTTCCTTGGCCAAAGAGCGTGGCCTTTCTTCTTTGCTATGGCTTTCAGAATCAATGCAAGAACTCTGTATTCACGTCTGTTAAATTTTAAATTCTTGACAGTTTGGAGTCACTGGACTAGCAAGATGGCAGTGTTCAGGATCCTGATTCCTTTGTGCAGCGTGTTAACTACAACTCCCCTGTTGCTGTCACTCAACTTTCTGACAAGTGTGCCTTGCAAGTCTATGCAAGCCACTAATGAGCATGCATGCAGGGCCGGACCTCTGTTGGCCACATGGCCCAGCTGCCTGGAACGCATGTCCTATCATGTTGCCATGTCTCTTCTGTTTGTCAGCACTTTGGACGTCCTTGTTCACCAGTTACAAATCCACTTAGCGGAGCTCTATCCCAGCCCCATTCCTCCATCTTGTCCACAGGAATATCCTGAGAGGCTCTGTCAAGTGCCTTGCTGAAGGCCAGACATACAGATCACCCTGCCTAACAACCCTCTAGTGAGAGGAAACAAGATTAGATGAGGATGACTGTCGGGGCTGCCGGCCTCTTGGCAGTCAGCGCTTTCTTGCCCCTGAGCTCACAGATCACCCTGCTATGATTAGCTCTGCTCTCTTACTCCATATCTCAGGAAAGCTCTCCCCTTCTACCACTCTTCCTCCCATCACTAACCCAAGCCACCTTCAAAATGGAGGCTTTTGTTTAGCCCAGCTCCTCTGCTTGTTCTTCTTTTGTTGTGAATCCTTGAGTCCTCCACCACAGTCATGTCTGCAGAGAATAACGGGGTTTTCCTTCCTGTCGTGGTTTCATTCTGTGGGCCACACCATCTCACACAACTCCCAAGTTCACCATGAGACCCAAAGGAGAGAAAAGAAAACTTGTGTGTGAAAATTCCCTACACAACACCTAGGATGTCGTGGATAATTGTTAACTGAAGCAACAACAGAGATGAAAAAAATTTCCCATCATGACAAGTGATGTACCCGTAAAGTATTTATCTACAAAGCCTTGAATTACCTTGAAATTTCTCCTCTTACATCTAGTTATTTAGTTATTTGTGTGTGTGCACACCTGTACCACAGTATGTGTGTGTGTGTGACGATCAGAGTACAGAGTGCAGGAGTTGGTTCTCTCTACTGTCTGGGTTCCAGAGCTCAAACTCGGCTCTCTGGGCTTAGCAGCAAGCACCCGTTACCCACTCAGCCATCTCTGCAGTCCTATGTTACCTTCTGAGTTGCACTTTGTGATGTCATATACTTAAGGAAATTATTCAAAGAATTTGAATATTTGGCCTGGTTCGGGCCCTGAAAGCAGCTTATTCTAAATCAGATTTAACAGAATTTCAAAGTTTCCTTGCACCCCATTGCTAGGTAGTACTGAAGGGAATGGATAATCAGCAGCATAGGTTACATGAGTGCTTTTTGCTGCTTTAATTCCATGTAAATGGAAGGCCAGTGTTCTGGGTTAAATGGCATGGTATTTAAAACCTGAAAGTTTCAGTTACAAAGAAGACACCTGGCCAGTAAAGGCGAGGACTCAGAAGCCCTTTGTAGCAGGAACCTAGCTCTCCTGTTGACAAGTGTTAATTGGGATGTTGCTACTGCTAATTGGCAGATTGCCCTGACATCCAATCTCAGCCAAGCCAATGGTATTATCACCCAGGCTACCCTGAGAGTAAGGTTCCCTGTCCTAGAAGTAAAACGAATTACAGACTGTAACAACACCGTCCAGAATTCTTCCTTACAGCTGGGAAAACTGAGGCACATGGCAATCAGAAGCAAAGAGGCTCCCATTAGATACTGCCATCTGAACCTTTTGCCTACATTCCATAGTCAGATCTTCAATGTTTATTTTGGGGGTTACTCCTGTGGGTCCCCTGCGTCTCACTTCATCAGACAGTGTTGCATGTGGCCGTGGTTCAGGCTGCTCCTGTCATTTAACGTAGTTGCTGGAATCATGAAGCCTTAGCTCTGCGCTGTCTGGTACCCCAGCAATGTGGATGCTGAGACGACAGCCTGCATCTCCGGGATGTACAAATTAGAGCTGATGGATGGGATGCCACTAATAAAATGTCACATCTCATGGATGGAGATGGGCCAGGGGCCCAGTGATAAAGTGAGACCGTCAGGCTCTGACATACACGCCTTCCCGCCATATTATTGACAGTGGGGGATAGTATTGATCAAGCTGCCAAGATTATCCTATTACACAATTAGAATATTAGATTTGCATTTTAATCCCTTTAGAAAAAAATTGGCCTGTGGCAATTATGGCGGTGAAATATTAAGATGGAGCCAGCTCTGTGGAAAGTAAGAACTCAGGAGCTTTCAGGAGTAGGCAGCCACCATCAGAGAGACATCCACCCAGGAAAAGAACAATAGCAAAGCAAGGAGAATGCATCCAGGCAAAGTGGCAGGGCTTCTGGAAACAGACTTTCCAGGAAGGATGTGGGTGAACTGGTCCCAGGGCATGGTGTGGGGACATCAGCCCATGGGTGTTCCTGTGACATGACACATTCAAGTGTGTGGACACTTGAACCTCCTGTGGGTAGACGTCCCATCTTTTCTGTTTGTCCAGTGCTGCTTTTGAGCTACAGAGCTGTCTCCTGCCCAGCTAGCCTGCTTTTTCCTGGCGGGATTTACTCTCTGCAGGGGTCCAGACTGGGGGTTGCATCCCTGGAGAGTTGAGGACCGCTCTTCTTCTCAGCGAATGTTGCATGATCCTTACATCACAGAGCAGAGGTCTGCAGGGAGTTCCCTCACAGGAAGCTTCCTCACCTTCAGAACGATGAGTCAAATGAACTCCCTTTCCTGTCACTCATCTCTGGTATTCTGCAGAGAATCTACTACGATAAGACTCTGTTTCTGCTAGCCCTGGGTGCTAAGGTCATTTGTTTGGAGAACGTGTGATCCTTTGCTGTGCAAAGACTCACAAGGTGGGGCTGGAGAGACAGCTCAGTAGTTAAGAGCACTGGCTGTTCTTCCAGAGGATCTGAATTCAATTCCCAGCATCATAATGACAGCTCACACCCATCTGTAACTCCAGTTCCAGGAGATCAACACTGTCTTCTGGCCTCAGAAGGTGCCCTTCCCCCTCCCCACAATGCACAGACATATATGCGTATACATGGACAAACTACCATGAATATAAAATTGTCCATTTAAAAGATGCACAAGGAAGCCCAAAGGCAGATAAGGTTGAAAGAGGAGATATATGTGTTTGCCTGTATGTGAGTGTGTGTGCGTGTGTGTGCATGTGTGTTAAACCTGGTGGGGATGGGAGCAGGATGGAGTCACACTGGACAACTTTTCCCCATTTCTTGTTCAAGAATGTAAGTTTCTTTTCCAGATCTGACAAAAATCACAGTATTATGAGAAAACATGAATCACCTATTTGGGATGGCTGTGGCAACTCAGCGGTGCTAGGGAGCTCTGCTGTCATGGACTCACTGTTCAGCAATGCTCCTCATGGACCACACAGTGGTAACCTTGCCATTGGTGTACCGACAGCTTCATTGGCTCCCTGGGCTCTGCTGAGCTTTGCCACCTGAAGTGTTATTTTGCCAGGGCTGCCGTAACAAGCCACCACCACCTGGTGACTTAACAGTGCACATGTGTGTTCTGCTCCAGCAGTGGACACCAGATGCCAAAACCAGCTCCACAGACCTCCACAGACGCCAAAACCAGCTCCACAGATGTCAAAACCAGCTCCACAGATGTCAAACCCAGCTCCTCAGAGCTGTTTTGTTCTGGAACCTCGGAGGCCACTCTGTGTGTCCTTATCGGCCTTTGAGGCTGCTGGGAACCCTCACCATTCTTTGGCTTGAAGATGCCTCACTCCAGGCTCTGCCCCCATCCTACTGTGTCTCTGTGCGTGCTGTAGTCTGATCTCTGGTGTAGTGATGTTTGGTTTGGAAGTGAGAAACTCTTTTGAAGTGGGAGCTCCTTAGGCATTTGGGGCTCCCTTTTTGGAGGGGAGTATTGTTTTTCTTTTTCTCAGAAGCTTTAAAACTTTATGACTTTGCTCAGTCCATAGTGGTAAGCATGGGTTAGAGGCCCTAAAAACTGAGCAATACCAACTCTTTTTCTCTTTAAAGTTAATAATATCCAGGATTTCGTTATAGTGATGGGAAGCTGACTACCACTGTGTTCAAACCTCTCTTTCTTAAAGACATCATCCTTGGACTTGATTCTCTAATCCAGAATGATATCGTCTTGAGGTCGTTAACTGATATTTGGAAAAATCCTTTTTCCAAAGAAGATCACACTCACAACCTTAACCATTCTAGAGGTAGCAGGACCTGAGAGACTAGAGCTGATAAATGAGGCGGACTAACGTCTCATGCCGCAGCCAGATTTCTTCAGAGCCTCAGACAGTTTCTACTCTGAGGGTTAAGAGGGTCACATGGGTAAAGGTCTCGGGCATTCGAGCTGTGTACAATCACAAGAACAAGCCACACATGGCAAAAAACGTGTTTCCCATCGAGATATATAAACAAGTACGCTAGCCAGGTGTAATGAATCCTCTGATGTAAACTCACTCTATCCACTATGCGGAGGAGGAGTTCCCAGGTGGAGGATCAGGAAACACATTCCAAAAACAATTCCATGTTGGAAGAAACTGAGGCCACAAGACTCACGTCCAGGAGAAGTGAAAGCTGCTCTGTGAAGGGTTAGTTTCCAGGGCGGGTCAGCTGGGAGGGAGCCTGCAGGTGCTACAGTGCTCACGGTGCAGAATGGTGGCGTTTGTGCCATAGTGTCTCCAAGCCGGGAAACACAGGTGGCTCAGGACAGCACCAAGGCGGTGTCACCCTAGGAGCCCTAAGACAAAGAGGATCCATCAGAGGACACCACCTAAGGAATCCGTTGCCTTCAGTGCAGCCACCTCAGCAGCTCATGGTTGCCCACTCCTCCTCTGAGGCCTGGGCCCACCTCAGATGCCTGTGCACCAAGGCAGGGAGTCCTCAGAGGTCCCTCAGCCTCCTAAGTGAACAACCCTGGCATGGAACAGTGTGAAGCAGCCTGGAGTGAGGTGCCAAGAGAGTGCATCAAACAACCAACAGGTGGATGACTCTACTTTCCCAGGAGCCATGCTCCGGCTGAGTCCCATGCTTCCGGCTGGTGCTCTGAAGATTGAGCCACACATTGTTGGCAATCTCTAATTCCTGACACTTTGTTTTATGCAGCCTGACTAATTCTGAATCCAAGCAGTTGCAATGCTAGTTAAATTGTCCGTTTGACTTGGTTCAGCAAATCTCTAAAATCTTAGCATGTATAGAGCTATACGCCAAGCCTGGGATTAAGATGATGAGTGGATTCTTTAAGGGGAAGGCAGGCAGTGCCTGCCATCTTTCCCTCTAAATATCCTAAAGCTTTAAGTCTTAGGTGTGTGCAAATATTGTACTCACATGCACATACATGCATATACACATGCACATTCATGGATGTGCATACAAACCTGCACACATACTTGCACAGGTATACATACACACGTGATATATTTGAAATATGAAATATGATGTATTTCTAACTCTTGCATTCGTTCCTTGCTTTCCATTCATAAAATGAAGTGCCCGCCAGCTTGGTCTTTCGAGGGAAGCATGGCTGTGAGCACAGGAGTGCCTCTTCCAGTGGACAACATCACTGGATGCACTCGTGCAGGCAGAAGCTTGAATTGTGTGTCAGCAAGCTGAAACGGGGGCACATCCATCTTTCTTTCCTTAAGTTCTGCTCTTGCACACCCCATTCATCACCGCATCAATACTGCCGCTTTTCATTAAAAATTCCCTGTGAAGGCCGGAGAGATGGACGAGTGTGCAAGTGCACTAGGGCGCAAGTGAATGAGGGTGCAAGCAAGCGGACGAGGGTGTGAGTGGACGAGGTGCAAGCGTCTTCATTTCTTTAACTTCTCCAATTGGTGCTGTTCACTGGACCACAGCGAAATGGACTTTTAAATGTTATGGTAAGGAGAGTCAGAGAAGATGAATTTTAATGGTATATTTATCCAGCTGTGTCACAAAGACAATAGTCTCTGCATGCAATCAACCAAAGGCTCCCAACTAAAGGGTTACATGATTTTCATATCGAGATCTTGAGAGTTGCCATATTCTTTACATTTTGGGAATAGTTTCATTGAATTTAGAAAATTTTCATACGGAGACTTTGCAAACTGTCATATTCTTTACAGTTTGGCCCTAGCTTCACTGAGTCCAAGCATAGAGTGTTTGGTAGCCAGGCATGTTTAGTGGCTACCGTACTGGACTGAAGACTTAGATGGTGGAGCGCAGCACTGGTTTCTCTCCGCCAAGCTGGCAGGGGGCGCAGGGAATGCTGGGACTTGTGATGCAGGGGAGTACCCGGTCTCACTGGTCATCTGCGAGCAACAGCACGTGTTGCCACGGACAGAAGTCTTGAGAATGTTTTATGGTTTTACAGCAGCTATCACTTACTTACGCTTTAAAAGTGATTTTTAGCAATTTCTGCTTGCACCATATTCAGTCACTGTGATGTGAGAAGATGCCAGGGAGAGAAATGACCTGTGGTTGCAATGTCCATAGTCAAGGGCTGACCACACACATCTTCTCTGAGCCTTGTTCTGGACCGGTCGCTTCCATTTTGGCCCTGAGATGTCGGAAACTCTAGTTTGGGCTTAAAGCCACAGCGTCATGTTTCTCAGCCAGTAAACACTTTCCATTTAGGACTGCGGTTGAATTTCTTTCATACTGTGGACAACCAAGAGGCGTTCCTCGAATATTGGATAGACCTGAATGAGTGAATGGATGGATGGACGGACGGACGGACAGACAGGCAGGGATTTCTAATTCTGTTTTGTTGTGAGTGGGCAGGTACACGTGTTACAGGTTATGCACACCAGTGCACATGTGCTGGCAGAGGGAGGCCTCGGGCATATTCTTCTATTGTCTCTGCCTTACTGCTCTGAGACATGGCTGTCCACTGATCTGGAAGCACTCGCAGACCAGCCTGGCTGGTGAGCATGCTCACTCACTGAGCCGGAAGCTCTCTCAGACTATCCTGGCTGGTGAGCATGCTCACTCACTGAACCGGAAGCTTTCCCCCTAGACTACAGGCTGCTGTGCATCACTCAGGCCAGCACTCGTCTCGCTAGGGTTACAGAGGTACGTAGCCACATCTGGATTGATTTTTAACAAGTGCCAAAGACTTGAACGTAGATTCTCATGCTTGCACAGCGCTCGCACCCACCAAGTCCTCTCTCCAGCCTCCGTTATGCACTGGTGGGGAAGAATTTTTCTAGCCTCAGAGAATGGAAACGACGGAGGTACAAGGAACCCTTAGCTGTTTTTGTGGGTTTACTCTGCATCTTTAAATGCTCCACATCCCTTCACTCCTCTCTTCTGCGCGATCAAGCTGTGCCTGGCCGTCTCCGTTTTCTCAGCTATTAGGTGACGATATGGACAGCAAGCAACTCGACGCGCTGGCTAGCCTGTGACGGCGGTGGAGCTGTGCACGGCGTCCAGGAAGCTGGGCTCTGGAGCCCTCGTCTGCCTGGGGTTCTAATGTGATGTACAGAGCTGTGATGCCCAGGGGCTGGAGGCGTGGGTGGGGAAGCCACTGCGATGAGCTTTGACAACTTTGCTGTTGCAGAACATTTAGCTGCTAATTGGCATTTAATCTTAAAATGACACAGTGACTTCTCGTCCCTCCCTCCACTAGCCAGCGCGGTGGTTAGATGGCGATCACTTTTGAACTAAATGCAGAGGCTTTGCGAAGAGGCGGAGCCACAAGCCGCGATTCTCCTTGGGGCTGCACATTCCTGGCACAGCAGCTTTACCCCAAACATCCTGTCAAACACATGCACATTCCAAGCTTCACGTTACAGGACAATGCTCACACTCTTAGAAATTTGATCTTAAAAATGACCAAATGTGATTTTCACGTTTGAGAAGTGAAATAAGCCAAAATTTGGAAGAGGTGAAGTTACACTTAAGTCAACAGTTAAAATTTTCATAGTTGTAAATAGAAAATAAGGTAACAATTACTTCTTCTGTGTATTGCATACACAGTTGTGTATGTGAGGGAGAGAGAGAGAGAGAGAGAGAGAGAACGTGCACGCGTAGTCAGAGGACACCTTGCCTCCCACTTTGCTTGAGACAGGACTTCCTGTTCACTGCTGCGTTCATCAGGCTATTAACCCTCATGAATCTGTGGATTCTCTTGTCTCCACTGCCGCCACATGAGCTGAGTGATGGGATTATAAACCAGGCTGCTGCTTTACTCCCTGAGCCACTCGGCAGTCCCGTTTAAAGCCTGATGGGTGGAAAAGGTTGTTTTGGATTTGTTTGAACAACAAAATGGCATCTATCAGTTTATCTACCTCTAAGGGAAGCTTTGTTTCCAGGCGACTTTTGGATGAGTTTATCTGGAATTCAGCTGCTTTCCAGGGAAGGCAGCAGCAATGAGCAGGCTAAGAGAACAGTTCAGCTGCTGAACAGTGGTCCTTACTTCTGCTTTCCTGGGAAGTGTCCTGGTGATGCTGGAGACTGTGGTAGTCCCTTCTAGCTTGGGAGGGGCCTAATCAACTCTACCCAGGGTGGAGACAAATATATAGGTCCCAAAGGGGATACTGAATGACATCTCTCAGTTATGCGGTACTACAGCCTGCAGCCTGAATGACCTCTGCATAGATTCCCCAGGGCTTCTGTGAAGATCAGAAAGGTGGCAGCCAGAGTGTAAATGGTCTTTGAAGTCTTAGTTTAGGGTTTCTAGGTTGGGACTTCTTGGTAATTATCTCAGTGTCAGAAGGGCCTCCCCAGTAAGACAGAGAAGCGCAGCCTTTGACAAAACCCAGGGAGGGGCCATGGACCACTTGAGTCCTGACCTGTTGTGGTGATTTGAATGAGAATGGCCTCTGTAGATGCCTGTGTTTAAATGTTTGATCCCAGTTGGTGAAACTGTTTGGGAAGGATTAGGAGGTGTGGCCTTATTGGAGAAGGCATGTCGCTGGGGATGAGCGTTGAGGTTTCAAAAGCCCATGCCATTCCTTGTCAGCTTTCTTTCTCTGCCTCGGGTTTGAGGATCAGACGTGAGCTCTCAGCTACTGCTCCAGTGCCATGTCTGCTTGCCTGCTGCCAGGCTTCCCAGCATGATGGTCATGGACTCACCCTCTGAAACTGTAAGCCACCCCAATAAACTCTCCCTCCTGTAAATTGTCTTTGTCTTGGTCATGGGGTGTCTTCGCAGCAATATAAAAGTAACTAAGACACATTGCAAACACACGGACCTGAGTTCTAGCCCCAGACCCACAGAGAAAAGAGTCTGAGTGGTGAGGACTTGCAGCCCTGGCATAGTGAGGTGGAGACAGGCTGAGGGCTGGGCCTCATGGTCCACTTGGCAGGTTCCAGGCCAGTGAGAGACTCTATCACAGAACACAAGATGGATGGGATCCCAGGAATGACAGCTGAGATTGCCCTCTGGCCTTACATGCCTGGCCCTATCTTTGTGCGAACACATCCACTTTCATCTACACATACATGGTCACACATAAATGTACATACACATGAACATGCACGCACACACGAACACACCAGTATATGAACATGCATGTAAACACGCACACACAAGAAGTCTCACAGGGACATGTTCACATATTAGCTTGAATACACATGACTGAATGCATGTTTGAACATATACACATGAACATGTTAACACACAGGAATGCATGTGCTGACTTAAACACTTGGTTATGTTTCTCAGCCACCCCAGATATGCTCTTGAGTTAAATTAGTAAGTAGAACAGGGTGCAGCCTGCTTCCCTGGGATTAAAGCACTGTGATAAGGACCTGCTGACACTAAAATCAACCACATCTAGAATGAGTGTGCCATCCAGGCCAAGTTTCAACATAAGGTTCCTCAACCCTCAAACCAGCCTTCTCTGCCTTGCTCTGTAATACTCGAGCTAAGCCCTGCACGTGTTTCTTCCTTGCCAGCCTGCTGAGTGTTGGTGTCATGACTGGATGGTACCAGACTGCCAGTGTGAGGTGACCCGAGAGAGAACATGTGCCCTCAGGCCCTGCTCACATGCTCCAATGCTAGGTGGCTTTCTTTCTGTGAGGGCATTCCTTCCCCAAGAGCAGATGGAGTTCCTCTGGCACCATCTCTCAAAATAAACTTGACCCTCAGCCAGGTGAGGTCTTCGGTAGCTTCTCTCCATTCTTGGTTCTTCTTTTCTCTCTCCGTTAGCCCCAAAGTAGCAGCTGCTCCTTTGAGACTTCTTGGGGTCTTTCAGAAGTCCATTTTGGGAATATTTTTGATTGATTCTGATTCCTCATGTTTTGTGTCACTGGAATGATTTCTGTCTCTTGGCTCCAACCATTTTCCCCTCCGGCAACTTTTGCCATCACAATACAAAATAGAATGTATGTCTTTAAAAGCAAAACCAGTGAACCAGACTGAGTTCGTCTTTTGTATTTCCTACATCATGATGCTGGTTTTCTGTCTAGAAAGGGGATGGTACTCCTTCCCACACCCAGTGAGGCCTGGGTGAGGTTGTCTGAGCCTCCACATGTTGCTCTGGGTAGGATGCCTGAGTTAGCTGAGGGTGTGAGAAAGTTCAAGACCAGAAACCGGTGCTGCTTCCCCAGCTGTGTGGCTCTGCCTCCATCCCGGGATGAAATCACTACGTCAGCTGCAAGTCACCACCAGCTCTTCTGCCTGAGCTCTGCGCTGCCACAGTGTTAGGAAATCTAAAGAGGAAAGTCCAAAAGAGTCCTTGTAAGAGCCAAGTAAACAATGCACCATCTAATTTTAGGCCACAGAAAATAGCACAGAATACGGCTCCTAACAGTAATATTTCCAGTTAGTGTCATGCTTGCTGCATCTCTTTCTTCACTGTGGATGGATCTGTGCCAGTGAAAAAAGGAGGCAGATTTGGTTCAATTTCTTTCAGGCAAACCATGGCTGCCCAGAAGGGCTGTGAGAAAGGCTAGATGTGTGGAAGGGGGCCCAACATCTGGACTCTGTGAGACCCCGAGAAAGCTTCTGCAGGAAACCTCCTCCTTATGCTGCATTGTCATTGTGTCTGAAGTTTCCCCACCAGAGCTTCATACAAAGCACCTAGAGTCTCCTCCATCCAGAGGCATTTAAAATTGAGGCGAGGAGATGGGCAAGATATCTAAGTGGTTAGGCACACTTGCTCTTCCTGCTGAGGACCTGGGTTCAGTTCCCCAAACCCACAGAGAGTAGCTCACAACCGGCTGTCTCAGGGGCTCAAATGTCCTCTTCTGGCACCTGCTGTACTTAGCTGAACACTAAGTGTGCGTGCGTTGATTTTTCCATGTTCTTGGTGTGATGTTCTAGCTTCAATCATGGACTGAGATGCTTGTAACCTGGAATGCTAACTAAGATGCTCTTGTCAGGATGCTCAGTCTTAACAGAAATGACACCAAACAGTCAGCAAGCAGTCACCCCATCTCCCACCAGTCCCTGACAGCCGCCAGCCTGCTCCATCTCTGCGACTCTGGGCATCCCACAGTGGTGGAAGCAGGTGACAATGAGGGCTTCTCTGTTTGCATTCCTTAGAAGTATGTTGCTGAGGTCACACACACGCGTTCTTCACTCCCTGCTAGGTTAACTCCTGGTGCAATTTTCATATAGTTTGGTAGACTGTTGTCTGCAGATACTGATGCTTTTGGAAGAATTTTTAAATGATCTCCACAAATGAGGAAGATGGCCAGCATCTTAACCTGAGTGCAGCTGACTGACAAAATCACTTTGAATCAAAAGCAACTGTGGAAATTTCACACACCACACACCAGAAGGAGACGGTGGAGGGAGGGTAAAGGGTAGGAAAACCGCGTTCTGTTGCCATGGGGCCTAACTCTGGTCTTGTCACCCCAGTGGGACGTATCCAGGACACGCGCTGCCTGAGCTGCACATGCGCTACTGTGGGAGCACCTCAGGCACACACATTCACACCTCGGTGTGCCAGGAAGAATATGAAGACAAGGAGAGCTGCTTTCCCACAATGAACCAGTCCTGCACATGTTCAGACCAGGCTCCTGGGAAGGACGGTAGCTAAGGTTCAGAAAGCATTATCAGCCCCACGTGGGTTCCACAGGACTGACTGAAGCCTCCTAGGGGGCTGCTGTGAATGACTCCACAGCTGAAGCTTGGTCTCTGCTGAGCTGAGCTCCCCTCTTCATGCTAAAATCTCCTTGGAAGGAAATAGTGCCAGAGTCAAAGGAGATAGATTTCCCTCTCTGTCTTCATTGGGAGTTAATTTGCTGGCAATTACAGTGTCTTTACCATACGCTTAGAATCTCATTCGTTTACTCTCCAGGAAGGAGGCCGCTCTCTATGACTCCTTTATTTAAATTATTGATGCTTCTAGCCAGGGGACTTTCATTTCCTGCTTTCTCAACACTGATAATTGACTAGCTTGAGGCAGGTGTGGGCTCCAGAAAGCCTATTTGTTGGCATGAGGACTGATGGCCTCAGGGACCATGCTGTTAATTTCACCCACAGCTGATTATCAGTCTCAGAACTGTTTGCTGTGGGAGCTAACAGGTGATTCCCTCTGCACAGCTGTGCTCTCCTGGGATGCAGGACAAGGTACTGAGAATCCCTTAGAGCCTCGATCCCACCTGCTGTTTCCCTTTATGCCCTCATAGGGCCCCTGTCTTTGGTAAAATACCCATTTCAAATTTAAACAAACTGTTCTTAAGAACAAATGGACCCAAGTGGATCGAGCCATAAAACACTTTTATCTTGCAAATTGCAAGTGAGCACACTTTTCATCATCTGTGTCACTTTCCTGCAGTGTGTCTAGAAAGAGGTCATTAGTATACGCTGTGCAGATGCTTCTGAACATACCTGCTGGGCTTCAAAAGCTGCCACAGGCCCCAGAGTCAGAGAAGAGCAAGCAGTGGTCAGGACTTCAAGAAAATACCTTGGGCGGGTCACGCTAAAGCATGGGACTGTGGTGAAGCCAGCTATGTTCTATGATGAAGACTGACTAAGTGGCCAAGGGCTGGAGAGGAGGGACCACAGTTCCTCTGTGGAGAGGTGGGAAAGGATGAAAGGAAACCAACCACTGGGGTTTCAGTCCCAGCTGGGGAAAGCAAAGAACACGAACGTTCTCACCAAAGTACAGGAGCTTTGGACAGGACTATACTGGGTTCAGCAGTGGCCACAACGAGTTTGTGCTGCTTGGGAGACGCCCTGAAGAAAAGTCTGTATTCTTGAATGTGCCATGCTAGTCAGGACAGGCAAACATGAGCCACTGGAAGGACTGAGTCTTAGGCAAGTTGCTTTATTAGGGGATTGGATTATGTGTCTGGTCTCTGTGTGACATCTCATTAATGTGGATTTTTATCTTTTTAAAAAATTACCTTTGGTTCAGAGAAATAAGTTCTCCAATACTTTGGGATTTTATATGATGGTCTATTATTTTCTACTTTGTATTTTTAGCTGTTGGAGAAAGGGTGAACACATTGAAATTGAAGAGACAAGGGCATTTTGCTTACAAAAATAGTGACCAGGAGAGGCACTAAAACTGTTAATGAATCCCCCTTTTTCTCTAAATAAACATAATAAGGATGATTATGAGCAGTGATGACTAGTAGCCCAATGATTGATTAAATTTTGTGGTTCAGAATAGACTTGGATTTATCTTGGAAAAATTTATCTTGGATGTGTGTTTTGCTGACCAAGGTTCTGTGGCTTCCATAGGCTGGGGTGCTAACGTAGCAACAACATTGGAACCCCAAAACAGCAATCTCAGGTAGACACCCAAAAAATCCATTAGTATGGATCTCTAAGCTGCTGTCCTAGTGCACTTCAGCTGTCACCCTGGCATAGCTCAGAGCCATCTGTGGGAGCCTCACTTTTGAGGGATTGCCTAGATTAGATTGGCCAGTGGCCACATCTGAGTGACTCTTTAAAAAAAAAAATTGTATCATTTTTATTAAATTTTTATTTTTTATATTAATTACAGTTTATTCACTTTGTATCCCACCTGTAGGCCCCTCTCTCTTTCCCTCCCATGCCCCACCCTCCCTCCCTCATCTCCACCCATGCCCCTCTCCAAGTCCACTATAGGGGAGGTCTTCCTACCCTTCCACCTGACCCTAGCTTATCAGGTCTCATCAGGACTGGCTGCATTGATACTCCAACCAAGGACTATTCATGGAGATAACCTAGGACCCCTGCACAGTGTAGCCCATGGCAGTATCCAAGTGGGTTCTCTAGTAAGGCGAACTTAGGCTGTCTCTGACAGGAACTCAGTGGCTGGCACTTTTACCACCTCCCCCTGAGCGGGGAGCTGCCTTGCCAGGCCACAGAGGAGGACAGTGCAGTCTGAGTGACTCTTAACTGACTCTTCTTATAGGAGGGCCTAGCTCACTGTGAATAGCATCATTTTTAAGCAGCTAGGCCTGGGTTGTATAGAAAAGCAAGCAGAGAACGAGGCTCAGGATAAAGCAGTAAGCAGCATTTCTTCCTGGTTTCTGCTTGAGTTCTTACTTGCTTGAGTTCCTGCCCTGAATCCCCTCAGCAATAGATTATAACCTGGAAGTGCAAGCCACATAAACCCTTTTCTCTCCTAGGTTGCTTGTGGTCAGTGTTTTATTACAGAACAGAAGGCAAACTAGAACACCTGTCCATCTCTTGAACAATTGTGTTTCAGGATAAGTTGGTCTTTTTAGCATGTCTTGCCTGGATAGGCTCTCTGGACCCATGTATTGAGCCAGATCCTGATGACTGGGAGTCCAGGAGTGGCCCTTCAAGAGCAAAAAACAGCAGCCTGAACCTAGACAGGAGGAGGCAAGATAGCCATTCCCCTATTAAATGGACTTTGGTCCATTTTTGATTGTTCTTTAGATAACAATGAAGATGAACAGTTCATTAGTGTCAAGTGGGAAATCAGGGAATGTCACAGTGAAAAATCTCAGTATCCTCTCCAGTCAGAGGTGTCCAGATACTCTTGGTGCCTGGAACAGGGACATGGACCTGGCTGGTTGGCAGCGGAGGCTCCCACACTCAATAGAAAACAGAGGCAGAGATAGAAAATGACCACAGAATGCACCGTAAATATTTGTAGGCTAAAAATTGTCTGAATTCTCCTGAAATCTTTGAAAGGACTTATAAACACTGTGATATTTTTCACATATTTTCCACATTAGTTTTGATATCTTATTTTTAAAACACTGTTTGTAGTATCTAGGAAGAACTTGTTGTTTTGCAAAATCCAACCCTTCTTAATATTTCAAATTCCAAATTTATGGCATCATAATTAAAAGGAGTTTTATGAATATAATTAGAAGATTCCAGTTTCTAGTTCATTGCCTCTCAGCCATGTCCCAACCTTGTTACATTTGATAATGACATTCTATCAGAACTCAGATATAGGGGGAGAAAGATTCCAGAATGTTTCCAATCTTCCCAGAAATCAGAAGCAGCTTCTCTCTGAAAATAAAAGCTTGAGTCTAGATAGTTCTAAAGAGAATGTGACTTGCATTCTTAAATATCAAATTATGAGGGTTTTTTTTTTGATTGGTAGGTGTGTCATCAAAAATTCCTCGTCTGTTTGTCTTCATTGGTTTTATTTCTTTAGATTTTTCTCAAACAAGAAATTGCCTTTGAGTAATGGATTTTATTACGTGTACTTAAGCATTTATAACTGAGGCTAAGTAATACCTAGAGACTTTTACACCCTGAAGAAAACAGATCACAAAGGAAGTGAAATTTGAACATAGCTCCTTCCACAGGGTGGACTGATGAGGGTGAGAGATGCTATTATCCTCCGTCAGCTGAGGTCTCCAAACCCCAGCGCTAAGGCTTTGCCCTGTATAGCTTCTACAGTGACATGAAACTGCTTCAGTAGAAACTAAAACTAACAAGGATGTAAGCTTCATTGATTTTTCTGAAAATGGGAAAGGGGAGGGGAAAAAGTGCTCAGCTAAGTCCAGGAAAGAGGTTTAATACAACTGTCTTTTAATAATATTAAGTTTCCTAGAATCAATATTTTCTCCCCCCTCCTCCTAAAGTACACGTTGCTACATACCAGTTGCTATGTGGGCGGATGGGAATCAATAGAAGGCTTACCTTCTTCAGAGACTATTACAAAGCCTGCATAATGGGGCACAGATTAGAAAGAATGCAGCTGAATTTTAAGTGTGTGGACGTTAGGTCATCATCTTCAACCTGGAGGATATAGATTGAGACTCAGGTGGGAGGTTCTAGCTACAGATGGGCCCATAGCACTTCAGTTGTGGGGGGTTCTGATACAACTGATTAACAAATGCTGAGCACAGTGGTCGGGTCACTCTCATGACCATTGTCAAGTGTCCTCAGGAGCGCAGGAGCCCCGGGAGAGGAGGCACTGTGTGCCATCAACGTGAAGTGTGTGGCTTTTCAACTTCAAGTCCTTGACTCAACGCTCTCGTGACCAAGTTCCTCTCTACTGAGTTATTTTTATTTTATTCTTCGGAAACTAAATAAATATTCTCCAAGCTCTTGATAGACCTACTAAAATGTTTTTGTATCTGTAAGAATAATTTGTTTTTGGTTAGCATATTTGGAAAATATTCAGTTATTACAAAAAACATCAAATACCCCCAAAGATATCAAAACAATTCAAATTTTACAGGAGGTAAGGTGCATTAGGTTATGTGCGTTGCTGGACGGGGTACCATCCCTGAAGAAATTGTTTGAAACTATGTGGATACATATTGTGATGCTGGTGTTTACATGTCATTGTTCGTCTGCAGGCAGAGGAGGTGCAAGTTCACACAAGAACCCACACTTGTCTATAATTCTATTTATAGCTGACGAGATGTGAAAACAAATCAAGTGTGTTCACTTTGCATTGCTGCAGTGAAATACCCGAGTGATTAGTGTATTAACTAGAAAGGGTTCTCTGCATTTGTTCCGGATGATCAGACGCCTCGCCTCCGAGGTGGGCAGTGGTGGCAGCTGCAGTAGGGGGAAGATGCCTCACCCCGGGGCCAGGAGTCCTGGACAGGCGGAGTGATACTTTGTTTCTGGGGTTAGTTTAAGACATGTAGAATCACATGGGAAGGGGTTTCAGTGAGAATTGCCTTTCTTGAGTTAACTGAGGTGGGAATTAACTGAACGTCCTGGCCTGGAGGAGGGGGCTGGCTGCAAACCTCATGTGTTATGTCATAGCTGTCTGCCCTTGGCTATGGACTCTGATTATCTGCTTCAGGTCCCCACCACTTGGGCTTCCTCAGAATGGTGGACCTCATCCTGGACCTGTGAGCCAAATTAGCCACTTCTCCGAGTTGCTTTCGCCTGGGCCCTTTGTCACAGTGACAAGAAATCAAAGTCAGAGTGAGAGCCCGGAGCTCCACAGTCTACTTGGAAGGCGATGCTGGCCTAAGGCTGGCCTGCTGGCCATGCCTAACAGAAGGACCTTTCACACCCCAGCCCTGGTACAACGAAATGCCACAGGGCTGGGGAGGTGGTACACTGCTTTTTCAGAGGACGCGAGTTCAGTGCCCAGCACCCATGTCAGGTGGCTCACAACCTCCCATCACTACAGCTCCAAGGGATCCAGTGCCCTCTTCTGGCCTCTAAGGGCACCATAAATCTGGCATCCACTCATACAGCCATACACAAATGCATAAATAAACATAAATCTTAGCAAACAGAAACAACACAGATGTTCTTCAAGAGGCGAACTGAAAAACAAACAGTGATATGTTTACACCATGGAATACTGTTAAGCGATAATAAGAAACCAAAAGTTGATATGATAACCTAAATGATTTTCAAGTTATGATGGTTGAAAAAAAAAGTTCAAAAACGCGGTAATGCATATCATGAAACTCTGTGAGACATGTTTTTAGGAAAAAATATGAGAACCAGTCTGGAAATAAGCATGGGTACAGAGGTAGGGCAGGGCTCAGATTCTACATATAGAAGGCAGTGATATTTGCAAAGTCATTGTATGCTTCAAACCATCCCTAGCTTACTTCTGATTTTCAATTCCTGTAGGCCAGGGCGAGTTCAAAGATGGTGCAAAAGACAGAGAAGACAAATCCTGACAACTAACATACCTTCCCATGTCCTCAGACAGCCCACAGTACTCCCTGCGGGGGAAATGAAAACCCTGATGCATGTTAGGATATGACCAAGCTCAGCTCCCAGTGTACTAACCTGCCTGCCTTCCCCCTAGGCTTCCTCCTGGGCAGGAGTTCCCCATATTCCCTCAGGGAAAGATGTCAGGTATATTCAGCCTGTGGCCAAGGATAGCCACAAATACAGAGCTACCCAAAAATGTAAATGTATTCAAGATATTTTGAAAATTTTCTGACTAAAAAGAAAGACATTTTCATTGATTTTCTGTGAGTGTCACATCATGTGCTCCAGGCCCACTTATCTCCAGGTCCCTTCATAGCCACCCTCTGCTTTTGCAACCTCCCCGCCTAAAGAAAACAAAAATAAAAAATAAAAAATAGTTTCAAAAATCACACCTGGCCATGGAAACTGTGGTGTCACTGTGTGTCCCACAGTACACCGTTTGTCCACACAGCTTTGCTTGCAAATATTCATAGCCATGGGTGTGGTTTGAGGCCTCTGGCTTCTGCTCCACCATCAATGCTGGATCCTCAACAAGACTCTCTCAGATGTCCTGCTGTTGCCCTGTGTCATGGAGACACTGCAGCTTTGATTCTGCCCAACTGGCCCTTCCTGTGCTCCAGCAGTTCATAGAAGGGTAGATGTTAGGGTGGATCAACTCAGTCCTGGATCTGGACCTGGGTGGTACCTGGGTTATTCAGAGCACCAGCTCTCCTGCACCCACACCACCAGGGTGAGCTCTCCAGGACTGCCCCAGGAAGGGGCTGGACCAGCTCTGCGCAGCCGTTGGGCACCAACATGGCCCCAGGTGGCAGCCAGACCAAGGCAGTGAGCATGGCCTTTGGTGGGAACTTGGGCCACTGACTTTGACACAGACACAGACGTGGTCCTAGGCGGCAGCACGGCTACTCACATCAGGATGTTTCTCACTACCCTGCAGTCTCCGGTCCTGACTCTCCCATTTCTCCCCCACTCTCTTGCTCATCTTAGTGGGGCCTGGGGCCTCTAGGTCCCACCCTTGCCTTATGGCTGTGAGTGGGAGTTCTCTTGTGATATTTTTGAGAAATAGTTCAGTTCTGTGTTTAATCATGAAGAGCACAGATGATAGCATCGTGTGTGCTCTCCTGGGAGGGTAAAGCGAGTCTTCCCTTCTTAGGGTCTTCTCTGTCTCCATCCTCCCTCTTTCCTCTCCCTTTCCCTGGTCCATCTTCTTCTGAGATTCTATGGAAATCTGTCTCCTAATACCCCAATCCCGATTTTCAATTCCTAGTGAGCAGCCAGCCTTCCCAACAGGTCCCTTACGAAGCTCACAGTGTGACGCTCATATCTGTGAGGCTTTGAGAACTATATCCAACAGTCTTATGCTCATGTGTGAAGCCCTCATATCACATGAAAATTTTCAATCCTGTCTTTAGCTTTTGCTATTGGGTTGCTGCTACCACAAGTGAGATATTTGTTTGTTAGAGCAATCCCACGTGTAAGATTATTGTTGCCTGTGCCATCTCAAAGGACTACATTTCAGCAGAGCTGAAAGCGGACCTTACAAAGCGATGCCCTTGTTCCTAGACTCCTACCCAGCCAGTCTCTCCTCACCCAGGCTCTCCCCTTCTCCGGGTAGCACTGGCTGCAGCTTCCTTGGCTGTCCTTGGTGAAGTCTTCCTTCCATATAAGGGGCTTTCTCAGAGCAGAGCATCCCTTCCATGTGGCTCCCTGTCCACCTGTGCTCTGCTGGACGACCTGCAATGGCAGTGAGGAACTGCCTGCTGATGGCCTCCGGCTCAAAGGTTTCAGCAAGTTTCCTCCGATAGCATCTCTCATCTCTGGCTTCCCAGTGGTAGACTGCCAGGTCATAGGCCCTTCGGGGGAACCTGTTACTGTTTTGTTAAGTGGACATGCTGTCAGGCTGCCTTCTAAGTATTCATGCTTATTCCCATGGATGAGTACTGCCCTCAGCCTCAGCTGGAGACACTCCTGTTTGCAGCTAGCAATGGTCAATGCAAAGACTTACAACTGCCTAACTGACTATCGAGACTAAGTGACTGCCACATGTTTGCTCTGCCCTAAGCAGCACATTTATACACCTGTGCAGTGCTTGGGGGGCATCAGACCAGAGAGTGCCAGAAAGAACCCAAAAGCTGGAGTGGGCAAAAGGGAGGCACCGTTCTGGGCAGGATGTGGCCTTTGCACCGGTGGACTGTGAGCAGGTGGGCACCTACCTGGGTTAGGAGTGTCTGGGAGGGAGGCCCTCAGCCTTCCATCATGCACTGGGGAGGGACCCAGGAGATCCCACCCCCCTTAGCAATGTTGGCAGCTAGTGTTTGCTAGGGAGGGAGAGTCATTTTCTTCACTGGTGTAGCCACTGGTAAATTACTCAAACTCCAGTAAGTAAGCCCCACCCATCTCATGCCTGTGACCCCAGTTACAGTCAGTAGGTCCCCAAAACCAAACAACAAAACTAGGGAAAGTAGGAGGGACACGATTTGGGAAAAAGAAGGGGTTCTGTGGAAGTGGGAAGGATACGTAAGAGCAACAGTGGATAAAAATGACTCAAATATTTTCTAACATACATACATACATATATATTTTTTCTGAGTAAAAAATTAAAAATAATAAAAATGGATTGGAATTTAACTGCTTGGAACTTAGCAACTTTGAGTCATTGGGTTAAAATTTTATTTACTCTGTGTGTACATGTGTATGTCTGTGCATGCACACTGCAAGAAGTACAGTAAGGCAGCAGAGAGAGCACAGGTAACAGTGCAAAGCTTTGAGACCCCAAAGCCTGCCCCGGTGCATCAAGGCCACAACTCTTAAATCTACTTACTCTACTAGTTGGGGACCAAATAAATATCCATACCTCTGAGCCTGGGTTTTGGGGCACACCTCATCCAACCCTCCATCGAGGCCAAGAACAGCAGCACACCTCTGGATGCAGAGGCCAGCTGTATTCTCCCTAGGCTGAGAGACTCCAAGCATTCCGAGAGAAACACACTCTCTGCAGTTCCTTCTAGATAAACACTCTCTGTACACATGCTGTTCCTATCGGTTTCTTCTCTCAAGCCTCCTGGGGTGAAAAGGAAAACTCCCATTATGAGAGCAGAAAAGCAGCTTAGTTGTTGCCCGTGCTGATGGCTATCTGGCTGAACCAGTGAGCTCCAGGTTCAGAAAAGAGGTAGATGATGGTTGAGGAAGACCCCCAGTTTCAACCTCTGGCTCCCACTTTTGTACAGATGGATGTGCTCATGTATACACATGAGCAAGCACACACCCTCTAACCCAGCAAACAGGGACTTGTAGTAAATTACAAGTTGGGGCTACCTGTGACTCACTGATGGCATCCTGCATTGGCACGAGATTATAGAGGCTGCAGAGGCTGGCGGCCAGTGACAAGCAAGAGGCCTGCACGTCACCCAGCCACACGCAAGCCGGCGTGCGCTCCCCCTCTGCCGACAAGCGCCCTGGCAGCCAAATCAATGATTAATCGTTGAAAAAGTCTGAAAAATGGATATCCCTTTGACCTTTCTAAGGTTTGTCATTTAGTTGACATACCCATTACCTCAAAAATCAAACGTGTTTGTCTAAACATTATTCTGATGTTCGCTCTGGACACGCAAGGGCAGCGGGCTGACCACCGACCCGCTGACAGTGATCAATTCCGTCGCCAGTCTTGTCACTTTCCTCGTTTATTCTGCTATCAATCTCTCCTTCGCCTACCGCCGCAGCCACTTTCTGCTGCTCAGGCGCTTTTAAAACTAACAATAATCCAATTTAGAATTGATCAATGGAAATGTGTGGCCCGTCAGCAAAATGACAAAGTCTGTGAGCTACCGCTGACCACAGCCGGGGCTGTGTTCTCTACGGGGCTGACGGCGGATCCCAATTAATTAATTAAACGTAGGTGGCACTCGGACCCTCCCCCTGGGATTGATGGCGAGCCCAGCTGAGTGTTTCCGTCATGGAAATGGGGGAGCAGCCGTGCACCATGCTGGAACCGGGAAAAGTGGTGCCTGTGAGAGCCTGAGAAGTGGGGGAACCGGTGTGTGAGGGCGGTGTGTGTGGGGTGTGGCCAAGACCGAATGCGGCCTGCACACCCGAGGAGCCAGCTGCGTGTTGCGGGCTATGGGCTGCGGACCCCGAAGCCGGGGAAGTTGTTGTTACGCCATGCTGCCTAGACTCTGGGTGCCGGGAGTCCGCTCTCTCCCGATCCGTCAGGGCTGCAAACCCGGCCGGAGAAGCTACGAGGCGTTCGCAGCTTTCCTGCTTGGCCGGGGCAGCCTCCTGGTTCACGGAGCAGGGCTCCCACGGTGGCCACAAGGGGCTGGATACTGACCCGTGGCCATCGTCTCCCCACAGCAGAGGACAGAGGTTCCACACGAGAGCACAGGGCCGGGAGAGGTGTGGGCTTCAAGTCTCTGGGGTGTGCGCCATTCTCCAGCTGCACCCCAGATGGTCCCTTTGGGTGTCAGGGCTGGGTGGCTCCCAGGTTCAGGACTTCCCGGGACTCCTCCTCGGCTCCTGTTCTCTGGTTCAATGGTTGGCTGTGTGCCTGGAGCCTGCTTTTCTCTCCCTTTACTAACCTCAAAACCCACTTTTGCCAAATCGAGTATTTGGTGACTTTCTTAACTGACTGGAAGAAGTATGTTTTATTTTTAACTCTCTCTGTGCTCACACGTGTACTTACGTGACATGGTATGTGTGGAGGAAACCTTCTCTTTATAACTTGTTTGAGACAGGGTCTTTTGGTAATCACTCCTGGCAAGCTCCTGCCTCTGCTTCCATATCCCGTTAGGGCCACTGAGATTATAAATATGTTGAACACTGCTGTGTCCAATCTTCGGTGAGTTCTGAGTATCTGAACTTATGTTCTTACACTTGCACAGCCCACACAACTCAGCCCAAGAAAGAATTTAGGCATCATTTGCAAATGTTAAAATCAATGGGCACACGGTCTAAAGACAATACAAGATTTGGGCCACACCATAATATTTATTGTTATATAATATCCTGTATTGTTTTATATCATATACACACACTATATAATATTATATAAGATTATATAATACTATATCCAGTATTATATAAAGCAAACATTATTCACTTTCAATATAAATGTAACTACCACATATAAGCTATATTTATCTTTTATGTTTAGTGTCATAAAACACATTTTTCATATTTGCACAATCTTTGTAACTTTAGAAATCCACAGCATAGTGAACGTGACTATGCATAACTCACGTAACTTGTGCATTTTAGTTTGTGGCTTAAGTTATTTTCTTCCTTTTTGATGTTATAACTAATGCTTCTCAATATTCTAGGTTATTTTCTTAGGTTCCATTCACAAAAGTGGAGTTATTGAAAATAATAATCAGCTTGAGGCTCTTTGTCAAATTGCTTTCCAAAGTGATTGTGCGAGAATGCAAGAATATTGAAGTATACCCTTTCGGGACTCCTTGTCACCAGGGACACCATTATAAAAACAAACCTGTTAGTTTTATAGGGGTCAAGAGCTGGTCCACGTGAGTGGCCGGGGCTGTTCTTTGTTTGTTGCTGAAGGAGGGCATTTCCCACACACTGTTGGCTGGCTGTATTTCCGTGTCAGATCGCCCGTCCACATTCTCCATCAAATCGTCTGTGGGCTTTACTGTGTTACCACACACTTCGATGGATCCCTTCACACCGAGGGATACGTGGCAACTCTTTGTCAATATGATGGTTCCCGTGGCTTTTCCCCCAAATGGGATGGTTGCTCTCTGTTTGTCTTTTGTGTATCTACTTTGAATGAATAAGGACTTAAATCTTTAACAAACAGGTTAATGCTTTTATTCTAAGCAGTAGCTTACATCTGCTCCCGTTTGATAAATACTTATTTCAAACTTCTTCTTGATTTCCCACATATTATTATTCATGTTTAATTTTTAAATTCTGTCAGGATTTATTTTGGCAGATGATTTCAGGGACAGTCTAAGTATGAGAACAGTGTGGCCTGAGCCCAGAGCAGTGGCTCTCCACCTGTGGGTCATGACCCCTTTGGAGGACGCATCACATAGCCTGCGTCTCGGGTATTTACATCACGACCCGTAACAGTAGCAAAATGACAGCTGTGAAATAGCAACCAAAGTGGTTTTATGGTCAGGGGTCAGCACATCGTGAGGAGCCGCATTAAGGGGTTGCAGCGACAGGGAGGCTGAGAACGATGCTCTGAAGTGTCTGCCCTCATACTCGTGTTTCAACACTTGGCTCCCGGGTGGTGGCACAGGGAGACTGTGAAATGGAGGCTAGCCAGAAGGGCTACGGCATAGGGTGAGGGCTTGAGGTTATGTCTGGCCCAACCCGTCTCTCTGTTTTCTGTAACCCCAAGATTTGAGGAAGCTGCCTGCAGCTGCCATGAGAATAGAGCTCTCTAAAGCCATGGCTCCTTACCTTTGTGTACTGTTAAGTCTTAAATCACGAGCCAGAATCAGCTCCTCCTACTTTAAATCGGCGCTGGCCAGATGTTCGGTCACAGCTATGACAAAAATAACTTTATAAAATAATTTCTATGTTAAATAAACATATAAATATATATATTTATATCAAATATACAACTCTACCAGGTTAGTTAGTCCTTGATCATTCATTTAAAATATCCCTTAAAGAATAAATAAAACAAAATGTTTCTTATATATACATTGAAAGAATCCCCCAGCCATACATTATATACAAACATACATGTGTAATGTTAGTTCATGTCTTGCTTAGTTTGATCTGTTTAACTTTGTTTCGGAATTTCAATGCTTTACTGAGCTCTCAATTCATAGCGTGGGTTGTTGGCAGACATGTAGACTGTCCTGTTTTCACCCACCACCCCCAAGGCCGCCTTGTTTAGCTCTAGGAGCATCATCGGTAACTGACTTTTAACGATCATACTTTAAATTGAATCCTTTCACGTTAAGACCAGAGCAAGTCCTTCAGTGCACAAAGCCTTCTGGGGTGAAAGTCTGTGCCCTGGCCCCCTTCTGCAGGTGTCCCTTGACCTCTCCAGCTCTGTGACTCGCTGCCTTGGATTACCGCTGCTTGTGAAAAACCTTCTTTCCATCTACTTATGTGCTTGTATTAGGTTCCTGAACACAATCCTAATCTGTTCCTGTGATCTGTTGGAGATCACATAGGATCACATCGGCCAGGAAGGAAGAACTACAGCGTACAGGGCAATGTCTATAAATGTACGCATGGACTGAGGGATTAGTCATCAGGACTGCCGACTGGTGCACGCTGGGGGCCCTCCTAGCGTGGTGATCAGAAGCAGGTGGCTTTTGTAGGGAGAATGACAGTAGAGGCACAGGGAAACTGCCATTTGCAGGGCAGCCCCGAGTAGCGTGGGGTTATCCTGGGCTTGTCACATCGGCCGCCCTGTCACTGGAAGACCCGCTAAACTGTATGTCATTATCCCGACTTTATCTGAAAGAAGCGGAAGCTTGGCAGAGGGCTGAGCACTCTCCGTGGGGTCAGAAAGTAGGTTTCGAGTTCCCCTCTCAGGGGCTTGGCTGGGGCTGGATAAGGTCAACACTAGGAGAAGTGCTCATCTCGGGGCTTTACTGGGATGCTGAGTTGCATTAGCAAGAGCTGCTGCCTAGGTAGAGATGGGGAGGGAGAGACACATTCAGGACGCATATGGCAGAACAGGTAGAGGGGGAGGAACACTATGGTTTTGCAGAGGGATCTGAGTAACCAGACAGATCTCAGCACACATTCAGGTTGGGGAGAGGGAGGGCAAAACACAGACAAAGGAGGTAACAAATTATATATATATCAGCTATTAACCCATGGGTTAGGAATTGTACTGCTTAACTGATTAACTCTGAGCACTCAGTAAAAATACCTATATTTGGACATTGGGAAAGGGAATACACCAGGGGAAGCTAACCTGGCCTGGGTAGGCGCCTGTTAACTCTTCTTGCTGAACTCAGGGTGGGAGAGAATGCAGCCCAGGAGCCAGTTACAGAGATGAGTAGCGGGGCAGGATGGCGGCGAGCTAACCAGCTGGTCAGCCCTGACTGGCTGTGAACAGGACGTCTTCACATAAGGGAGAGGAGCACGTGTCCCATGCGGCCTGGTACCAACTTGCTGATGGGGAAGACAGTGGGTTTCCTCTTCCAGGGAGGGGCATGCCAGCATCAAACCATCCCCGTGTTGCATGGCTTCACCGATGTTAGGCCCCATTGTGTTCTCGCTCACTGATCAGTGGAGGTTTTCCATGTTGCTGACTCTTTTCTTCGCTGACACAGTGTTCCAATGTTTTGTTTCCTTTTACTTCTTTAAAATGGCTTAGGGTAAATGGTAGATTTACCTTGGGAGTCTATTCAATTGCATTATTTTATTGACTGTTTTCTTTGTACAGTTTCAATAGTGTGATATGGATGAAGGTTGTTAATTGAGAGAAATTACAAATTAATATAAATAACTTTTCTATGTCTAAGAATGAATATTTCACTGGGAAGATAATGTTTCTGTCCAGAAGGCGGGTACGATTTAGACTCTCTTTGGCTCAAGCCGGCTCTGTCTTTGAGATCAGCTTTGAGGCTCCACTAGCCTCCAGTCTCTATTTACATATTTACACCACTCTCAACAGATGTCAGTTTTTCGTTAAGATAATAACGTCTCCACAAGACTGTCCCCTAATGGTCTGGTCAATATATTCATAGAATGTAATTAAACCATATCACATCCATGACAGGAAATTGATGACCTTTTAATTATTTCAAGAGAACTGGATATGCAATCATTTTCTCCTTTAAAAGCCTGAGAACAGTGTGTTTTGAATAAATTGAGGGCAGGATATAAATATTTACTTGTTTTCCTTGCAAGCTGCATCCCCGTGCTTTCCACAAGACATAGGAATGAAAAGCGGTGTTAGACACAGCAGGGAAACGTTTTGTGAACACTGGTTAGTGGTGCTTTCTTATGATCAGAATTTGGAAATATCCAACATGCACCATAACATTTTTCTCACAGCATTTTTAGGTCTGTCTGGTAGGAAGCATATAGGAAGCTGCTTTTTGAAAAGCGTTCAGCTATACTGATACTTGCCTATAAAATCAGGGTTAGGGCTGCCTTCCTGAGGGAAGACTGGGCATCAGTATGTGTCATTTGGGGTGATTCTTTCTGATTTTTGCGGGAACCACGTTATCTGAACCCCAAACCGAAACCCAGCCTATGGTGGGTGAGCTTTCTCAGTGGAATGCATTATTTGCTCTTCTCAGTAATGTGGACAAAGACTTGGCAAAAGGCAGCTTATAGAAGGAGAGGCTTATTCTGGCTCCGGTTTGAGGGTGTAGTCAGTTGTGAGGTTGTGGGGCAGGTGTGGGGGGGTTCGTGGCAGCAGGAGTGTGGGGTGGAAATCCTCACATCTCACCAGACCAAGACACGCAGAGAGAGGAATGGCAGCTTGTCTGGCTTTCCCAATCTCTTTATTAAATCCGAGCCCCAGCCTGTGGGGTAGCACCACCTCTGTTTGGGGTGAGTCTTTCCTCAGTTGCTTCTCCCTGGAAAACACCCTTGTGTGCACCCCAGAAGTGTGTCTCCTAAGCATCTCAAGATCCAACCAAATTAACAACAAGTATTAACTGAGCAGATAATGGGCCGTCATCTCTCAAATCACAGTGATTGCTCACCATTGGCATTATTTCAGGTTTTTCTCACTTAAAGTATGTATTTTATAACTTCTTTGAACAAGAAGATTCTCAACTTCCATATGACGTATACAGTAAAAAAACAAAACCCATCAATACTGGTATTTTCTCTGCAGTCTGGTACAAAAGAGCGTTTTGTCTTTACATAGGGACAAACACTCCTCTCCCCATCATCCATTAACAGAAAAAGCGATTGGGCGAGTACTTGAAAAACTAACTGTTTAATCCTGGCCCGAGATTCCAGTGAGCAAAATTGATGGGGAGTGGGATGATTTCAGTGGGAAAGCCGCGTGGTGCGTGACTGTGATTCATTGCTGGGCTAGCACATGTGTATGTTATGTCTGGAGGTAGGTCTCCACAGGAGGCATGGTAAGTGGATCAGCTCACTCGTCATGTTTAAACTTCTTTCTTTAACAATACTGCGTGTGTGCTCTCAGGCATTTCCTAAGCCACAGCTTCCCTTTGGAGTGCAGCAGCTCACGAACCATCTCTGTAATTCTGAAGAGCAGCATGGCAGAGTCTAGTGTTAAAATGTTGCCACACGATTCCATGTCTTGATTTTTGCAACAGGCTTGCTTTGTAGCCTAGGCTGGACCTGACATCACTCCCTTTCATTCCCTCCTTCTCCTGTCTCGACTGCCCCTACCCCCCAAGTTCTGGGTTAGCAGGTGTGTACACCACACCTGGCTCTCTTACTGTGCTGACATCTGCATTGCCTTAGAGTACGGGTCTAGTGTCTCTTAGCCAAAACTTCTGGAACCAAAGTGTTTAGGGACAGAAATATTATTTGTTCATGAATTATACATACATACATACATATCTATCTATCTATATGTATAGCTATCACATGTGTATCATATATATGATATATAATATATATATATATATGAGGTGAGATGCAGGGAAAATCCTTATGTATTTTATATCCACCTTACACATGTGGTCATTATTTTATTTTATTTTTATTAATTACAGTTTATGCACTTTGTATCCCAGCTGTAGCCCCCTCCCGAAACCTCTCCCGATTCCACCCTCCCTCCCTCTTCTTCTCCTATGCCCCTCCCCCAGCCCAGTGATAGGAGAGGTCCTTCCATCTGACTCTAGTCTATCAGGTCTCATCAGGATTGGCTTCTTTGACTTCCTCTGTGGACTGGTAAGGCTGTTCCCCCCTCAGGTGGAGGTGATCAAAGAGAGAGTTCATGTCAGAGATAGTCCCTGTTCTTATTATTGGGGAACCCACTTGGATACTGACCTGCCATGGGCTACTTCTGTGCAGGGGTTCTAGGTTATCTCCATGCATTGCCCTTGTTTAGAGTATCAGTCTCAGAAAAGACCCCTGTGCCCAGAGTTTTTGGTTCTGTTGCTCTCCTTGTGGAGTTCCTGTTCCTTCCAGGTCTTTCTGTCTCCCCCTTCTTTCATAAGATTCCCTGCACTCTGCAAAAAGTTTGGCTATGAATCTCAGCATCTGCTGTCATACCCTGCTGGGTAGAGTCTTTCAGAGGCCCTCTGTGGCAGGCTTTTTTCCTGTTCCCTGTTTTCTCCCTCTTCTGATGTCTGTCTCGTTTGCCTTTCTGAATGAAGATTGAGCATCTTACCAGGGTCCTCCTCCTTGCTTAGCTTCCTTAGGTGTACAGATTGTAGTATGTTTATCCTATATTATATGTCTTATATCCACTTATAGTGAGTATATACCATGTGTGTCATTCTGCTTCTGGGATATCTCACTCAGGATGATCTTTTCTAGGTCCCACATCTTGCCTGCAAATTTCATTATTTCTTTGTTTTTAATTGCTGAGTAGTATTCCATTGTGTAAATATACCACAGTTGCTGTATCCACTTCTCAACTGAGGGACATCTGGGTTGTTTCCAGTTTCTGGCTATTACAAACAAAACTGCTATGAACATGGTTGAGCAAATGTCCTTGTTGTGTATTTGAGCATCTTTTGGATATATGCCCAGGAGTGGTATAGCTGGATCTTGAGGTAGCACTGTTCCTAATTGTCTGAGAAAGTGCCATATTGATTTCCAAAGTGGTTGTACAAGTTCACATTCCCACCAGCAGTGGAGGAGGGTTCCCCTTTCTCCACATCCTCTCCAGCATGTGTTGTCACTTGGGTTTTTGATCTTAGCCATTCTGATGGGCATAAGGTGAAATTGCAGGGTTGTTTTGATTTGCATTTCCCTGATGACTAAGGATGTTGAGCATCTCTTTAAGTGTTTCTCTGCTCACATGTGCTCATTTCATAGAACATTTCCACGGTGCCTCTGTTCCGTGACCTGTCATATGATTCCAGGCGTGGTATTTTCTTCTCACTGTGCCACAGGTGTGGAGGTCCCACATATTGTACCATTTCAGAGATCAGAAGGTTTTAGATTTTGTTGCATTTTGAGTTTAAGGTTTAAGAGTTAGAAATGTTCCATGTGACACTAGCAAAGATCCAGGCAAGCTCCTCTCACTCCTACCAAGTGTGTATGTGCATGTGCGTGTGTGTGTGTGTGTGTGTGTGTGTGTGTGAGTGTGTGTGTGTGTGTGTGTGTGTGTGTGTGTGTGTGAGGGCTGAGTCATAACTAGTGGTGTATTCTTCTTGGGATATGTGGCTAGAACAAATATCTACTCACCACAGACTGTGCACCCATGACAGACCCAAGAGAGAAATCCACCCGGGTCTAGATTGGAGTGTATATTGCTTTCACTTACTTGAGCGTGTGTGATTCGGATAACTACGCTGCTGAGAAGAGGCACGCCAGCAGGGTGAGGTCTTAGGACCCTGTCTCCTGGAGCCCAAGGCACACGTTGGAAGTCTCCTGTCCGTCAGTACCATCTCTCAGTGTTTATGCCTCAGGAGTGGGAAGGGGTGGGCTCAAGATCCTTGTAACTCTCTGAGCTTCCTGCCCTGTTTCAGTTCCTTGAGCTTCTTTGCTTGAGGAAGAAAGGTTTCATTTGAAGAGAAATGACTACACAGTGGATGGAAAGCCCCTCCGCACTAGACACCACAGTGAGCAGCACGGGAGGGAGCTGGCAGTCGCAGACCGCTTTGGTTTTCTCATTTTTCATTAGTTCTTTGAGAAATTCCTAAGGTGCTCTTTAATCATGTTTGCTCCCAGCCTCAACTCCTCCCAGCTCCGGCCCCCTTACCTACCCACCCAACATTGCTTCCCCCTCATCACCACTGTTTTCTTGGATTCTATTTATTATCCCGTGGGTACTTAAGAAACCAAACACTAAGGAGGACCCTGGGGAGGGTGCTTAAATCTCATTCAGAATGGCAAACAGGAAAGACATCAGAAGCAGTGGAAGAGATGGAACAGGACAGGAGCCTACTATAGAGGCTCTCTGAAAGGATCCATCCAACAGGGGACTGAAGCAGATGCAGAGACTCAAGGCCAAATTTTGGGCAGAGCTCAGGGAGTCTTGTGGAAAAAGAGAGGGGTGGGGATAGAGGGTACAGGAGCCCCACAAAGAGACCAACAAAACTAAAAGATCTGAGCCCAGGGGGGTCTTGCAGAGACTGAAGCACCAATGGAGGACCATGCATGGAGAGGACCTAGACCCATTTCTCAGATGTGGCCAACTGGTAGTTCCTTCTCTATGTGGATCTCTGAGTGAGGGGAGCAGGGGTTACTTCTACCAATAATTCTGTTGACTGCTCTTTGATAACTTGCCCCTGATGGTGCAGCCTTGCCAGGCCACAGAAGAAGAGGGTCCAAGCAGTCCTGATGAGACTTATCAAGCTAGGGACAGATGGCAGAGAAGGATAACTCCCTCTTTCAGTGGACTAGGGGAAGAGGATGAAGGGAAGAGGGAGGGAGGGTGGGATTGGGGATAGTTGAAGGAAGGGGCTTCAGTTGGGATATATATAAAGAATAAATTGTGAAGAAAAATAAAAATTAAAATACAAAGAACATTCCAAGCTGAGGGGAGCGTTTGTGTTGTGGTACAAAAGGTCCTGATGAGCTGGGAGGGAGAGGTTCAGTATGGCTGGATCCTACAAAAAAAGGGCAAGCCATTATGAGATGTGACATGACCACATGACCCAGGACAGCAGCTAAGAGCAGTGATGCTTCATATCACCCAAGAAGAAACAGAAACTATGAGTAAGTATAGAAACTTTTTAAAACAATGTTAAAAAAAAATCTCGTTCAGAAAGTATTCAAGTTATTTGCAGAATTTCCTGTCAAGTCATGGAAATACTTCTGATCTTTGGTTGGCTTCAAACATGTTTATTATTATTTAGGATGGCAAGGTCTACAGATCCAGAGGACTAATAAAAAACAGGTGGGTTTTTACTCACCTATGGTAAGAGGAGACAAACATGGGGGTGGGGACCAGGAGGCACAGGGGCAAGGGTGGGCTGTGGCCTGCTTCCTCAGTGTGGCCAGGGACGAGATGGGAACACAGGGCAAATAGGTGTAGTGGGCTACCGTGCTGGCTGGCTAATTTCAGTGGGCTTGAGGGTGCTGTCTCTCATTAGGAGCCTGTCAGCAATGAGCTTGGGGTGCAGACGTTTTTGTGTCACGGGCTGTGGTCATGGGGACCTGAGGTGGTGGGGTTGCCTGGGTCTAGGAGCAGCAGTCCCTCTGAGTTTAGCAAAGACGCCAAAGTGACAAGATGCAGAAATGAGAGAGAAGGTTGAGGGCAGAGCAGTGGGCAGCCAAACCTGTTAACCTGAGCTTGATCCCTGGGACCCCTCAACCCCCACAAGCTGTCCTCTGACCTCCACATGCACACCCTGGCACATACATACCCACACATATATGCACCCAATAAATTAAGAAATGTAATTAAAAGTTTAAAGGCAAGATTAATGCATAAACTACTCTAGTACTTTTTTTAATGTGTCAAGTATTTATTTAACCCGGTAAGAGGATAAGTGACATGGTAAAGCCAATTCAAAGAGTATTTGATAAAGTCTACATGAGTACAAAAAAATGTTAGAAGAAAACATCTAGCAGATGAGTAGCTATAAACCTAATTCACTAAGGAAAAATTATTAAAAAACAAACCTGTAACTTTGGGAGTTGTCCTGCGCAGTGCACAGAAATAACTGGCATCTCTACCTGACAAGAATGCACAAGTCAACGTGGAACTGCGTAGACTCTTGACCTTCAGGACAGTCACACTTTCAAGATGACTAACACTTCAGCACATGGTGTGAGAAGAACTTCCAGTCACCCTCTGCACTTCTTCCAGCTTTTCCTTAAAGGCTGTATGCATTTTTTTTTCCTAATTTATTTATTGTACTATCGTCCCTGGAAGTGCAGTTCCCTCACACCAAGGTTCTGTGTTTCCCATAGCCTCTTCAGCCGTGTTAAATGTTTGGGGAGGAGGTGATTGTTACTAGTCACAGAGCGGTTTTCGTTATCTCCTACTTTGCCCTCATAGCATCTTGCTCTAGGATGTGCGAATGCCTCCCCCTATTGCATTGCTCTCAGCATTAAGAACTGCATTTTTTTTCTTTTGCAAATACTTTATTCAGGAGCTTTTTTCTAATAAAGTGAGTTTATTTATATTTTCTTCGTATTATTATATCCTGGACAGTCTAAGTGTAAGGTTAAACTGGACCCTTTCTGTTTTCTAGAGGATTTAGGGAGATCTGATGCATTTAAAATACATTTCTTAATGTATTTTAAAAAGGTAAATAAACCATGTGGATATGGAGTTTTCTTGAGTCAGAATTTTCATTCATAAATTCAGTTCTAAATTGAATTCAAAGTGGTTCATGTTTCTTTCCTTTTGTGTCAGCTCCATTGAAATGTGACTTTCAAGGGGTTGTGTCAAAATCATTGGCTCAAGCCCTATTTCAAGAGTCTGTTTCTTGGGCTGGAGAGATGGCTTAGAGGTTAAGAGCACTAGCTATTCTTCCAAAGGTCCTGAGTTCAATTCCCAACAACCACATGGTGGCTCATAACCATCTGTAGTGAAATCTGGTACAGACAGAATATGAATATATAATAAATAAATAAATCTTTAAAAAGAGTCTGTTTCTTGGTGGTAAGAGAGAAGAAAACTGAGCTTGGTAGAGGCAGATGGCAATGTAATATAAGCCTTAGCAAGGAATAACAGCAAAATCAACTACTATCTTGTTGTCCTTGCTCCCAAGCAAGTATCATTAAGACTGAGATGGTGTGAGTGTCAAGAGAGCAACCATGAGGCTGACTTTAGCCACTGTTGTCTGAGGGACTGGATTACAAAGAAGACCGATAAAGGACTTTGAGTTAAGACAGGATTAGTTACTACCTTAAGTTTTTCAAATATGTGTGTATATTTTATATAATGTATAAACCATGTGCATGTTTTATACATTTCTAGCTCACACACAGAACTTACAAAAGAAAAAGAAATGGTTGCTTCATAAGGAAACCTATTTTAAAATCACACATGTTTGAAGCATGTAGCCCTTCGGTGTGTTGTTTCTATTGGCCAGTGGCTTCATTACTTTCTTAAGACATGCTTTCATCTTCTCAACCAAATTGATAGTTTGTGACAAATAATATCCCAAAACAGCTTTACTCCTAGCTTGGATACTCAATTAAATCATTACATTGTATAAATATCCCTGTGCCAATGTGCAGTAGTTATGGGAGCACTTGTGTCGGTGTTTTAGAAAGGAATAGAAGTTACCAAATGGTGCTATCGTTACAATAGTGGTAATTTAATGTATAGCATGACTTTACACAAACTTTCTCGTTTAAGGTGTCACCCCCGTGTGTTTACATTTAAAACAAACAAACACACAAAAATAATTTCTTCTACTGTGCCCTTCTCCTGCCTTGGTTTAGACATGATTTTAACCTATGTGGGAACCAGTCTCTATTTTCCTTCTATTAATGTTAAAATTTTGATTTTTAAATACACTTGTTTGTGTGTGTGTGTGTGTGTGTGTGTGTGTGTGTGTGTGTGTGCTGTAACTGGCAAGAAGCAAAGTTGCTCATTAAGTTGGGTAGTCATATTTAGGTTAGTGTATCCTTCCCTTGTAACTTTGTATCAGCCCTTCTGTTGCACATGAAAGGAACATGTGCGGGCTGGCAATCCATCCATCAGTCTCCATCCATCAATCCTGTTTCTCCACCCCTGTATCTTTACTCTAGCAAACTGAGCTTCTTGGATTCTGTATGTAAAATACGTTCCTTTGTTCCTGGAGCTGTGTCAGTTGTTTCTTTTTCACATCTTACTGCGTTGGCTAGGTACGCTGATGTTGCAGTGGGAACAGGTGTTTTTGTCTCTGACTTGCGATGTTTCCCTTTAAGGCGACACTATGGACTCCTCTTAAAGGGTTCTCTGCTCCTCTAAATTTTTCATGTTTTTTTTTTTTTTTTTTTTGGTCATGCTTCCAGGTGTCAAGTTTTACCTTTATAGCCCTCCTCCCTTCAATTTTCTATTGTACACCCTATGGGTTTTCTCAATAATAACCTGTGAATATTATTTCCTAATGTTAACCTATCTATTCTTGTATTCCCAAGGACTCATACACAGACACCATGCACTGATTTTCTAGTCATCACCAATATTTTACTTAAGATTTTTGCATTTATAATTAACTTCCATTGAGATTACCCTGCAATAATTTTCTATCATCCTTGTCTAATTTATGGGTTACGCTCACCTTTTACATTGAGATGGGGAGTTTTCCTGGGATACTTTGTATGAACATGGACAGCGCGTGGAGTACGTGTGCCATTTCATGTGGCTGTTCACAGCACAGCTTCTGGCACTCCAGTGGAGGGGCAGGCGTATTGTCAGCTGGGGAGTGGTGTTCATTTCCCCTCTTGGGATGGAGGATGGGCCAGAGGAAGCTATGTTCCTGCCTGTTGGCTCACCTGTGAGTGTGCTTGGCCTTGGTCTTAAGCCCCTTCAGGTCCAATCAAACAGCAGTTCCCTGATCAATTCCCTGAGCATCTCGTTGTCCTGCTGAAAGAATTTCAAGAAACAGACGGAAAAGACCCTAAAAGAAGCAGGAGGGAATCAGGTTATACCCCCTCTGCTGTTTCTGGCCCCAAAAAGAAAACCCCCAATGTTCCTGCCATGGTTAGAATACATAGTTAACAATGTGAATAAAACCACTTCTTAATTTACCTCCCAGTTTCCAGTTTCCACAGAATTTGGGGAAAAAAGTTAATCTTTAGAGGCTGTGAAAAACACAAAGTCACGTATTTTATTTTATTTTATTTTTAATCTTTGAAGAAAGTGTTTTCATGACAGAGTCCCTCAAGACATCAGTTCCAGTCCTGCCCCTCTGAGTTAGTGGCATCCAGGACTGGGGAGTCTCAGCCCCTCAATAAGTGATTGTGTGTCTGAAGATGTTTGCTATCCTCCAAACCACTGGCCAGACCAGTGCCAAGTCAGGCCAGGCGAGAAGTATTCTATTTTTAGTGGAGGTGGTTCATTTTATTTCTATGTGACACTGAAACTTCTTAAACAAACAAACAAACAAACAAACAAACAAACAAACAAACAGAATGATGTGGATAGAGGTGCTTGTCTGGCTGTTGCCCCATCACTTGTGTGAGTGTGTTAATTTGTGGCATTAAAATTTTCTTTAAACGATGAGTTGACTGACCATCACTGCCTGCATTTCTTACCTTGGCCTTTTGGTGTCGTTCTCAGATTAATCTGCAAAGTGCAGGAGGCGGGGAGGCGGGGAGATGAGCCGCCAGACTCTGGAGCTCCGGTTTCTTCCTTGGAGCAAAGATGATTCTGCAAGGAGCTTGCCTACCCCGATGTTTTCTTATGTACATGTAGAAATAGCATGTGACTGGGGAAACCCCATGAAAGCTAGAGACCCAGGGACAGCGAGCCCAGCCTTGGTTTTACAGAGAGCCCAGAAAGCGCTCTCGTGAACTGTATTCTGTTTTCTGTATACAAGATGTGAGAATCAGTTCCCCAGCCATACCAGCCATGCTTCTCCCAGACACCACGGTCTACTGCAGAACAGTGACGTCCTTGGTGTCTTCACTTCTGTTATTTCTGTGGGGTCATCACACCCACTGGTCTACCATGAACAAGTAGGAAACCCTTTAGACTTGAGCCGTACTGCTAGTCCTGTGGCTAGCCATCTTCCTGCACGTTCTGTTCAACCAGGAAAAGATCATGTCCTAACAATTTTTTTCCTTCATTTGTAATATTAATGTATACACACAGTGAGATAGAATTTTTTAGGCTACAACAAATATAAGGAAGGACACAAAGTGAACAAACGTCTCATAAGAGATGAACAAAAGTTGGAATTATATGGAGTTGTTACCATATGTGGTCTGTTTGTTTACCTGTCTGTCTATCTAAGCATGCACACACACACACACACACACACACACACACACACACACACACACAGAGTCCTTTAGGAGAAAGGGCTTGTCACATTCTGAATTTTTAAGCCACTTTACTATTGAAGACCATCAGTATATTCACACTGTGGCCTCTGGTGTGTGTGTCAATGCTGAGTATTTGCGTGGTTCAGTTTCTAGTTATCCGCCCTCTTTAATTGTGTTCTTATTTGACTCATAGAGTGAAGTAAAGTTTTCAGGGAAATTTGATTAGGATATGATTATTCTACTTTGGACCAAATGGAAATTCAATTCTTGAATGTGACTTTTTTTTTTTTTCCCCTGGTGTGAGACCAGCATCAGGAGAGTTGAGAAGTGTGAAGTATATGAGCCTCTGCCACACTGACTGGCCTTTCTTGATATAAAGGATGCTTGGTGGAGGATATGAAACCATGACAGCAGGGATGAAGATTTAAGATTACAGAACAGTAAGAAATGTGAGAGTCCCTGACTTGATTCTCCCTTTCCCCTAAGACAAGCTTCAAGTGGGCCTCTGGCCCAGGCCAACGAGGTTGGAAGGCTGAGTGCGAGGATCTAATGCTTGTGCAGTGGGCAGTGAGCAGGCCTTTGTCTCCTGCAGGGGGAGACATTTCTCTTCCTCCCAAGGCAGATGGCTGCCCAAAGCCCTGGCTGCGGTGGGGTAGCTAAGGCATGCCTCAGGGAGACAGAGCAGAACAGGCTTGTCAGGGGCTGCACCCTGGGGGTAAAGGCTGTGTGTTCACCCTCCAGCTGTACTGATCAGGGGCCACCTGCTGCCCTAGGCCAGTGACCCTCCAGCACCCCAGACCTTCCCACCCAGCATCGCCGAGAAAACTGTCAGGAAGAGCCTTGATAGGTGCATGTTCTTTCTCCGGGCCCAAAGTATTGTGAATGGACCAATTCAGGGACAATGAGACAGGGACACTGGCACAACACGCAGAACTTCTGCCACTTAGTCCATTCTGAGCTTTGCTTCCCCAAGTTTCAGCCACGGTTTACTCATTCAGTTTACTAGAAGTGTCCACAGGTCTTAAGTGGCTGGTGGTCATTCATTCCTCAGGGCTTTCTTGTGTCATTCCTCTTGACTAATGGCCACACGCTTCTCGGAGGGTGGGCGCCAGAAAGGAGCAGGCACAGAATTCAAAGGAGTCAATTTAGCTACTTATTAACGGCCCTGGAAATGTGAAGAGGAAAAGGTGGGAACTAATGACTCCAATTTGTGTTTGAAAAGAACTGGATCTTTTGTTCCCCAACTCCTTCGTGAACTCTCCCCTCAGAAAATCAAGAGCAGGTCCTCAGTCAATGAGTGTGTCAAGGATCATTTCAAGAACAAATTGAGGAAACGTAGGCACAGGTCTTTTCATCGCCTTTTCGCTGTGATTAGATTTATTTACCTCCCCTGCTGGCCCCCTTCTCTTTCACGCTTTCCAACTGGTTTAAAATCAAGAGTGAAAAATGAAACCGAGTTCCGGCTTTTAAGAAAATGAGAGGAGGCGGCGGGAGGAGTGGGGGGCTGACAGGTGCACTTCCTGGGAGACGGAGAATACTGAGAATCTGAAGAAAAGAACTGTATGACCCTAGCTGGCCCCAGCAGGGAGAAAGTCACTAACGGAAAATCTGGACCACATTAAATATACTGGTGAAGTGCGTTGGCTTATTAGGACCAGTGTGGGGGAGGTTTGCGAGCGCATGAAAATAGTGGCAGGGAGATGGATGTCATTCTCAGGCCAAAGGCCAAGAGATATTTCTGGCCTTTCATACAAATCATTTTGTATTTGGATGCATGTGAAAAACGGTGAACGTCCTGGCTCTTAACTTTTAAAAGTTATTATTAAAACCCTTACATCGCCCCTAAGACCCTCCTTCTCTCTGTGGGGCCTGCCATCATTGCAAGCATGTGAGTTGGGAGAAGAATTTTGTGAAATGGTTTCTCTGCTTTAGACTCTCCCCAGACTTTCTACCCAATGAGAGGATGTTAATGAGGTCTCCTACACAGTGCGCTGATGTTTAGTGACTCACAGATGTGGAGCTGTTACCCGGCCTCCCAAGAGCAAGGGAAGAGCTCCGCTCTAAAAGATGGTGGCCCTCGGTCTGAGCAGCCCCAGCCCCAGGTCTGCAGCTTTCCTTCTTCACCTTTTGTGCCGGGCTCCCCCTGCCCGTTACAGGCTTGCACTATTTATGCCACCGCTGTCAGTGACAACGTACAGGGACCTTACAGGGACCTTAGTGGCACCTGGGATTTGGAATGTTTTCATCTTGATGAGGAGGAGACAGAGGTTCATGGAGGTGAAGAGAGGCACCCAAGGTCTTATTTTGTTTACTTCACAAAGACCTAGGATCAGAAGTTATGAATATCTTCCTCCGAGGCAGTGCGACTCATTCGGTGTGGTATGGTGTGTCAGAGTGGATGTGAGAAGGGAGAGGAAGGGGCTAGACAGGGAGTGAGTTAGGAAAAGCGTATATGTAGCCACATCGTGCTATTCTTGAAGCTTTTCTCCAGGTTAAAACTTCATCAAATCTAAAACATAAAATGCATCTTTGTAATATTCAAGAAGCTCTGCAACATGAGTTCACAGCACTGACTGTCAGCATATTGGTCAGAGAACAATAGGCATTAGCTTAGTTAAAGCGGATGTGAGGACAAGATTATTCTTCTGGTATGTCTTTCTGGTATATGTGTGTGTGTGTGTGTTTACATGCACATATGTGTGGATGCATGCACAGCAGTGTATAGTGTGTGCATGTACTTGCACGTGTGCCTGTGGAACCAGAGGTTGATGTTGGGCGTTTTCCACTATTGACTCTATCTTTTGAGAAACATTTGTCCCAGAACCCAGAGCTCACTGGGTTGTGACCTGCCTCTGACTCCCCCACAGCTGTGCGAAGTTACAGACATGTGTGCCTGGCTTTCTACATATATGTTGGGGATCCCAGTGCTCATATGGCAGGTACTTTACCAACTGAATCATCTCTCTAGTCCTTATCTTGCTTTTCCACACAGATCTCTCACTGACTTGGAGACTGCCAATGTGACAAGGCTGGCACGGTAGTGAGTTCCAGGGGTCTGCCTGAATCTGCTTTGCTAGCGTTGGTACTGTGAGTGGGCACGCACCGCTGTGCCCAGAACTCTTACATAGGTTCAGGGGACGGGACTTAGTTCCTCACGCTTGCATGCCAAGCGCTTCAGCTGCTGAGGTGTCTCCCGCTGGGTTATGATTATCTTAAAATAGCACTATTGCAGTTTCGCAGCACTCACTAATGTCACAATGTTAGGGTTATTGTTCACTAATGTTACAACGATTATTTCATTCCTCACCGATGGATAGATTACTGACTTGGAAAGCCTGAGACGCAGTGTTTTCCTTCCTACCTGGGTCCAGGAGTCAATGCTCACATACTGAGTCCATATCCAACGTCATGCCATGGCACTGTTGAGTTGTGACACTGGGTACACTGGAGTTGCTCACGCCAGAGGCTCATGGTCATGGGGAAGTCGAGGGAAACCAGGGCAGTATTGTAGCCAATAGCTCCTCGGTCCTCTTAGGACTGAATAAAAGGTTTTTACTGAATACCAAGCCCCACAACAAACTTGAATACAACCTTTCTTTTTATTTCTTTAGTGCTGCTGCGGATGGAGACCTGGTCTTGGCACATGCCAGGCAGATGCTCTACCTCCGACTGTGCCGCCCAGGCCTTAGATCCATTCTTTAGAGACGCACGTAACTATAAGTTAAAGCATGCACCACTAGAGAATGCAATGGAAATACCATATTTTAAGTAGCAGCAAAACAAATTTTCTAGGAATAAAAATTTAAAGGTATAAGTAGCACTTATGTTGGAAGACTTTAAAACTTCATTAAACAATATGAAAAATCAGATCCATGAGTGGGGAAATAGCTTATCATGACAAAGAGATCTAAGGATTCCAGGATAAAATCTGAACCAAGTTCCATGGCCCTTACCACCTACCTGAAACTTGAAAAATAACACTAATTTCATTTGAAAAAATACAATTAAGAAAGTAGTCATGACAACTCTAAAATCACAATGAGATTTAAGGCAACTGTTATAGGGAGCCCATATGACACTTTTTTAAAGGGTTTTAACATTATCTTCTGTTCCAGCATTATCTACAGTGTTGGAACAGTGGAACCTGGTTAATGAGCAGACACATCAGTTATATAGAATATTCCAGAATTTTCCTAAGTTTTAAAGGAAATGCAAATACATAGAAATTATATACACAAAGGAGGCATCCCATTCATAAGTTAAAAAAAATTTCAATAAATTTTGCCCATATAAACTAACTTCCATTTGTATTAAAAAAAAATCTGCAGAAAAAAAAAACTTCAAAAGGATGGCAGTTAATCAAAAGATTCTTATTTAACCAGGAAATATTTACACACACACACACACATACACACACATACTCACACACACTCACACACACTTGCATGCATGTATACATCCAGAGGTAAAGTAAAAGGAAAGACCAATGAGTTTAGCACACTACTTAAATGATGAAAAACCTTCTGCATGATCCGAATCCTTCAAGTAAAACCCTGAGACAAACACACAAAATAAAGGATAACTCTCCTTGACATATAAAAACGTATATTACATGACATATAAAACATACATAACAATTTAAAATAAAACGCAACCTATAGGAGAAAATTGTCAAATAGGTAATTAGCAAACATAATCAATACTTCTTAGTACAAAAGAGCCCACCTTAAAGCAAGATGCCGTTGGTTCCAATCAGCCAATGAGAATGAACTGGAATGCTATAGTGCTGGTATATTCAGTCTCCACAGAAACGCAGGGCAATGAGAAACAATGTGACAGGTGTGACTGCACACACCTTGTGGTGGTCTGAACTGCCTGGGAAGGATGTGGAGGTGTGGCCTTGGAGGAGGTGTGGCCTTGGAGGGGGTGTGGCCTTGGAGGGGGTGTGGCCTTGGAGGGGGTGTGGCCTTGGAGGGGGGGTGGCCTTGGAGGAGGTGTGGCCTTGGAGGAGGTGTGGGCTTTGAGGTTTCAAAACTCCCACACCATTCCCAGCTAGTGCCCGCTGCTTGTGGATCAGGATGCAAGGTCCTGGCTACTTCTCTAGTGCCATGCCTGCCGCCATGTTCCCTGCCTGCTGCCATGCTCCCCACCTTGCATGGCCTCTCACCCTCTGGAATTGTGAGTCCCAAATTAAATTATTATTTTACCAGATACCTCAGCCATGTTGTTTTGTCACAGCAACTCAGAAGCAAAGTAAGACACACATTTAATCCAGAACTTGGGAGGCAGAGGCAGGAGGAGGCAGGGGGCAGAGGGCAGAGAGATTCTGTGAGTTTGTGGCTAGCCTGGTCTATGAGGAAAGTTCCAGGCCAGCTGGGGCTACACAGTAAGACTGTCTCAAAAACACAAGGGGCAGGAAGGCACCCTGTATCCGTGTCCAGCATCCTCCACAAGCCAGTGATAAAGGACACTCTTCATGTTTGTTATTTTTTCTGAGTGACAAGAAGAGGCTCCTATTGTACAGCAGCTCTCCAGTTCCCAGCTGGGAGGCACTGAGGATGCAGCTCCTGAATCACTAACAGGAAAGAGTCAGTCAGTCCGTTTTGCCACACCATACCAACACAGCATGGCTGGGTGGGTCCTTTATGCTGGAAAGAGGGGAACCCATCTCCCATTTCAGGGCTGGGTGAATCTTTTTCTGCCTCTGCTGAGGGACTCGGGCCGAGGATGGTCGTACATGCAAGAGAGATCTTGGGTCACAAAAGTAAACAAATGGAGTCGGGTCCCTTTTTTTATAACTTACTAGGAAGTTGGCGGAGTCCCCAGAGAACTACATCAGTCTCTCCTGATGGCAGAATCCCCGCCACCCTGTCACCTTTCACTAGACTTCACCACTGAGAGGCCTCCCAGCTCCTTCTCAACATCTCCTCAGTGACGTCCAAAGTCCTAGCATGTGAGCCTTTGAAGACACTCTCACTCCACACCAAGGCGACGGAGAAACAGCTTTCTTAGGTGGGCTCATGTGTCTCAGTGTGTGTGGAGAACCTGGGCACAGATTTATATAACCACATCCAGTTAGCAGCTTTCTGTCCTAACTGGCCAGGCATGCGTGATCAGAGTCCTGCTGTCTCACAGGCTAAGGATTTGTCTATCCAGTGACATCAGAGACCAAGGTATATGAAAAAAGGGATTAAGTTTTTTAAAAAAAAACCCTAAAATTTAGCTAGTTTTGATGCCAAAACCCTGCTGGGACTCTCCACGATTCCAGGATTGCTTCCTTGCCCACCATGCCCCGGTTTACTCTCTCCTCACAGGGCCATAAGAGCACTCTTGGTTCACACTCCACCATTAGGACCATGGTCGTGTTCAGTGACTCACTGATAGAAGTTGTGGTTTAACCTGTCCACTCTTTCTGGAAAAATGATCCCTATTATTCACTAAGCACTTGCTGTGTACCCAGACACCGTGCAGGGGTCTTTCAGGTTATTTCCATTGATGACTGTAATATATTTATAGTCTATAGACCAACTTGTAGGACCGTGATAGGCAGAGCACGCCTTTACCAGGACTACTTAATTATGTATATTACCTCCTGCGCTCTAATAAACCTGAGCTTCCTGTCAGCACAGAGATGACCGTGGAGTCCCTTTACCTTCACCTCTTCCCAATAGGCCGTGCTGGGCCATGTCCCTCTCCTGCTTCTCACTATTACCTTTTGAACTGGGGTCTCTGGATGGGCAACCAAGAGTAGCCTGCTGGTGTTACTAGAGCCAGGGCTTAAGACCCGGAACGTCTGGGTTACAGCAGGACCAGCAGTTACCCCTAGTGTGGGATGTGGGCAGTGCTGTGCCTCTGGCAGGTGGGTTTTCTGTGCAGTCTGAATCCCGGTCACCCTGGCAGTGTCTGCATATCACAGACACAGGAGATGCCACGGCCGTGACCCTCACCTGTTCTTGCTTCCAGGCTGTCCCATCTTCATTCTCTGGGGGCGGCTCTGAAAAAGGGATGGTCCCCTTCTCCTCCCTAGGTATTCCTGGCAGTTGGATTCTGCATCTGGTGCTGGCAGCTGGTTTCCTGCTTCCCCACTCTACTGAAGACACTCATCTGGGGCTGGCTCGCACCTGGACACCCAGGAGGGGCCACTGCAGTGCTCTGCCCAGTGGGCTTTATCAGTACACGGAGTCTGCTAGAGAGCGCAGCCCTCCTCCCACTCTCCAGGACAATCAGGAAAATGTCACTGAAGTGACACAGGCAGAGCCTAGTGGACATGGTGATCGTATTGGCAAAGGGTGGCACCTGCCCTTTCATGAATAGCAGAACCAGCTATTCTGAGTGACCACTCAGAATTAGAGACCAGGGACCAGCTCCTTCCCTGGATCAAAATCCTGGGCAGTGCCTCCTGGAGGAAACAGCACTCATCTGAAGGCAAGGTGGTTGTTAATTCTTGGGAGCCCAAGCCAGGGCACATGGTCAGGACAGAGATCTCAGCTGGATTTGTGTGGCCCCAAAACGGGAGACATACAGACCTGAAGTTTGGCCTTTGCTTAGGCACCCCAACTGTAATCTCTCTGTCTCCACATCCCCTCCTCCCTCACTGCTGCCCTTCCGGTCACTGCTGCTCTAGAATCCTCAGCTTTTTCTTATCATCCTACATTGAAATGTCTGTTTGCATGCCAATTCTCAAAAATAGGATATTTTAAATGTTTTATTATCTTTATTAATTATACATACTCACATACTAATAGGATTCACTGCATTTTTGTATACGGATAGCATGCATTTTGATGATATTCACCCCATTACCGTCTCCTGCCCTCCTTCTCTGGATCCTGTTTCTCTTCTAACTGGTCCCATTCTTTTTCTGTGTCTTGTTTGTGGCCTACTAAGATTCATTAGCTTACGGGAGCATGAATGGCTTACAAGCAGCTATACCACTGAGGAAAGTTTTTCTCCCTCTTGCAGCAGCTGCTACCAACTATAACTCTTCAGGAAGGATGGGGAGGGGAGGGGAAAGGTGGGGAGGAATGGGGAAGTGCCTTGTGAGCTCCTCCCCTGTGGATGGCCGGGTTTTGGCCCAGTCTTACACAAGCCTCAGGCAAACCCCGAGAGCCACACTACTGTGGTATATGTGCCACAGGACACACGTGGCAGCCATTATTATACTATATCACATACTGATTCATGCACTACTGACTAATTCTCCTGAATGGGGACCATGAGTGCAAGCACTGTACATTAGAGGTCAGGGGTTACCTTGTAGCTACCTCTTCCCCAGAATACAGGACAGAATACAGGCACAGGACAACCTCTGAGGATGAATGAGAGAGTGACCTGATACACAGATTAATCATCTCTCAGCCCTTCTGAGAAGGGGTGGGCTGTGTCCCAGCAAGGGAGAGCCTTCCATCCTCTCCTGCTTTCTTCATCCTTAGAGTCCTGTCTCCCATCGTGTTTATCACCGTCATCCAGCACTGCCTCAGTGACTGGGGTTAAACCAGCTGGGGTAAGGTGGCCATTAGAAACACAGTCTCTTAATGTGCTGGTACTCCCTTTTTGTGTTGGCTTTCTGCGGTTTGGTAAAAGAACCGATCAGTGTTATTGTCTGTTTGGAAAATGCCCTTTGAGAACAGGGACAGTTAATGGCTGCTTCCCACTGAGTCCAAGAGACGGTGCCAAGTACCCTGCGGGCACACAGAACATATTAATTGGTGTTGATTTCCTGACTTATTATTTGAATATGTTAAACAGCCTTTGAGAGTTTTCCAAAGAGTTAATATGTTACCCCAATCCACGACTTAAAAGGGAATACTTGACTTGGGACAGTTTGGTGGCTCTTTGTGATGTGTGTTCACTTGGTAAGCTTGATGGATACACACAGGGAGATGGGGGATAATTTTTGATCACAAAATTTACAGAAAATACTTCTTATTTTATGTTACTTGACCTGAATACTAGCTCATAAGCACCAGGCTTGTGCTGAGTCCAGAGGGCTTTGAGAATTTCATGACATCTCTTTTATCAATGCCACCACAAAAAAGGGTTTAAACATTTCAAATGCCTTAAATGTAATTATTTTTTTTCCCATTTTCACTTCTAGAGCACTTTAGTGCCAGAGAGGGAGTTATTTTATATTTGATATCTGGGGCTTTAGCTATTGGGAAATAGTTCTTTTTTTTTTTTTTTCAAAACCCAAACACAGAAACTCACAGTCATCATTTTAAATAGGGAGCAGTTTAGATATCTCCTTGCCACAAGCTCTTGAGAGATTCCAGACTGTATAAGGCAGATTAATAAAGTGGTACAAATGAGACTGTCTTTGTCATCACTGCCGTAGCCCGAGGTTCTCACTCCATCTCTGTGGACTTCTCGAAGCTAGGAAGGCGAGCTCTCCTGGGCCAGGAAGTTGTCAGGAAGTCGGCAGTGAGGTCTAAGCTAACGGGGACGAGCGTGGCTTCCAACATCCATCGCCAGAGCTGCATGAAGTCTGAAATGTGATGGCCTTCCGGATTTGGGCTGTGATCAGCCTGAGAGAAGGCAGCAAAGAGGTTATGGGTCACAGCCTGGGGGCATGCAGTCCGCTGTGACGGGGAGGCTTTCTGGCAGGCGTGGGGAGCAGCTGGGCCCAGTCCATCTCACAGCATGCAGAAAGAAGACCGGAAGTAGGGTGGTGGTCACGGCCCGCCTCCTGCCACCCACTTCCGTCCGCGAGCCTTCCCACCGTGTTTCCACAGCCTTCCCACACAGTGCCGGTCTTGGGAGCCAGTGTCCTTAGCGCGAGAACCTGTGGGAAACATTTCTCATCCAGACCGTGGCATCCTAAAGCCGCACGATTTTCAAGATGATCACAGTTATTTCTGTGTCCCCGATGGAGAGGTATGGATTATAAATAGCTATGTGTTTCTTCGAAACGGATTTCGTTCTCAAATGAGTTAGCACAAAAATGTCAATTTCCAGGAGTGTTTGGCGCTCAGCGTTGTCATAAAGGATTGTAGCTGCACACAAGTGAGGTCTAAAATGTGCACACTGCCAGCAGAATGGCAAGGCCGACTCAAAGCACAAAGACAGCAGGAAGAGGAAGAAGTCATACTTCCATTCCGCCATCTTGTGTGACCCATGGTACTGCCCAAAGAAAGCTGGTTGGCTAGGTCACCCTCAGCGTGCTTTCTGGTTCTGATATTCTGACAGCCATCGTGAAAAGGATTAACAGTATGGGATGGAGGGAGCTTACATTTCTGTGGAAACAAAGGCACTCTTGTCACCTGTTCATGGTGTATCTTGCCTGCAGAGGGAATGCTCTCTGATTCTTCTCCACCATACACCCACCTCAGTTCATGTCTTTCTTCACTGGCGCCCTTATTAGTGAGCCCTACATTTTCTTTTTTTCATAGAAGTCAGAAATACTTTGAAAAGTTTTCTTCAATTTAGAAGCTGATAGAATTTGTGACAAAAATTGTCCTAGTGCAATTAAAATTTATTAAGGAGATTACTGAACTTTAGAAGCTTTTGGATGTACAGGATGGGTGAAGAATAATTGGGACAGTTCTGTCAGTTTTTATTTTCTTTGCAAAATGGAGATTTCTTCTGAAAACTCAAGAGCAGCTCCTTCCTCCCTAAGCTGAGCAATATTCCCCAAAAGCCTTTGTTTGCCCTAATATTCCATAATGTTAGGCTTTTACAGTCAATAAGCCATTAGTAATCAAGAGATGTATAATTTATTAATTACACTCCACATTAATATTTAATCTTTTTGATTGCTGAGTATATTTCTAAATCTACTTTTTAATTACATTTTAGGAATATAAATCTTCCAGGCAACCATTAGAAAAGCCTTATTTTTTTCCTGTACATTGTGATTCCAGTGGCTTTAATAAAGCAGGTTGTGAATTCTTGCAAGATACTTGGTAAAGTGACAATCTTGTTGTGTGGATACTGCTCACTGCTAATGAAAGCACTGTGAGAAAAGAATGAAACAAAAAGAATTTACAAAGACAGAGTAGCCAGAGGAAGGAAGGAAGGAAGGAAGGAAGGAAGGAAGGAAGGAAGGAAGAAAGGAAGGAAGTTAAGAAGGAAGGAAGAAGGAAAGAAGGAAGGGAATGAAGGAAGAAAGGAAAGAAGGAAGTTAAGGAAGGAAGAAAGGAAGGAAGTTAAGGAAGGAAGAGAGGAAAAAAGGAAGGAAGGAAGGAAGGAAGGAAGGAAGGAAGGAAGGACAGATGCTGTGAGGATTTCTGAGGATGATGGCATCACCAGCATCCCCCTTGCCTCTAGTCACCAGGCTATGCCAGGCAATGTTGAGCTCTCCCTGGGTTCTTAGCGGACCCTGGAGTTTGGGCTCAGACAGCAATAGTGAATGGGACTGAACCCAACATAGCTTTTCTGGTAAAACTGTTGTCCAAGAGATGGCATTTTAAAGCCATAAACAGAGCTTTCCTACCTCTGTTTTTGTTTCCCCGAGAGTGGTATCAGATGCCCTTGACATTGATTTTGTCTTTGTCTTCTTGAGCCCTGGTGAGATTCCATGGACGTTATTTTTGCTGCTTTAGGGTTTTAGATTGGACTCCATGCCTTGAAACAGTAGTGCCAGACATTTGATGTGTTTATATTCCCTTTTTCTCTTGCTTTACATTTTTTCTTATCTCTCTAGGAGATAACTTTTGAGAACCCTCTCTTACCTTCTGCCTGTGTGCCAGCACTGGCAGTGCTGATAGTGGTTCAAGCAGGGAAGAAACTGTATAAAGTGACAGAAAAATTCCCTGGAAATTCCACCTCCTCCAAGCCGTCTGCTTTATGAGGCTTTTTGTTTCTTTGTTTGTTTGTTGTTTTTGCTCAGGCTGAGGTTTTCCCCCTTCAAAACCTCTTGAGATTAGACAAGCTCCAAGAGCCATGGCCTTGAAAAGGTTAAGGTAGCCCGGCCTGTGGGCACTAGGGTAGGCAGGTGCGGGTCCACACTGTTCTGTCAGGGCATTTGCATGTGTTAGTCCTTTAATTCTGCCGTCCTTGCACTGTCTCCCAGCTTCCATTCTCAGTACGGCAGCTATTTTTTTTAAACTTCCAACTTAAAGACTTTATTTCTTCATATTCTTATTCTTAAAACTATGAGATGCATGCGTGTAATAAGGGTGGATAAAGCTTAGATCTGCGGCCAACCACTTTCAGAGGTCCTTCCTCTGGTCTGCAGACATCATTAGACTCCGTGGCATCTCAAGTCCATGGCCTGGTTTCTGAAGCCTGGCACACTGCCTGCTGTGTAGTGGACCTTCCAGAAATATTTGTTGAGTAAACCAGCGAATAAATGAAGATTTTTAAAACTGATAGCAGGAAGTCTTTGGAAATGACCTTTGAAAGGAAATGTCAGGCCAAGATGGTGCAGCTCCCTGATTTCTCTCAGAGGACAGAGGGTAACTTGAGAGATAGACCCATAAGCTCATGTGAGGTTTAAGACCTGACTGACTTTCAACTTTTTTCTTTTTTAAGCTTTTCTTCTTCTCAGGTATTTAGAGTGACCTGGGTTACAGTGTCAATGCCTTCACTTTTTGCTAGAGTCCTATTTAGGGAGGGAGATTTTATATGGAACTGACCACTGCCCTGAGTCTGGAATGTTCTAGTTACCCTGAGCAGTGCCCTCCTTTGATAAAAGCCTTGATCAGCTGAGATGGACAGCACACATTTGATTCACTTCCACCTTCTAGAGCAGGATACCGAAAGGAGAAGCTGTGATCCTGGGACCCCAAGGCTGGTAGAATACCCAGTGCTGCCTACACGTTTCTCACAAGAGTGAAGCACTGTCTTCTACGGATGTTCTGACAGGCATTTCTTTGTTTATTTGTAAAGACGGTCTCACTCTATAACGCTGACAGGCCTGGGATTTGCCGTGTAGACGAGGTTGGCCTTGAGCTCACAGAGATCTGCCTCCTGAGTGCATGCCACCATGCCCAGCAAGGTGTTCTTTATGCTTCGTTTTCTTTCAAATAAGCTGAATAATTGGGGCTAGACATCAATTCTTTGATTGACACCTGTCAGTTGCTTCCCTGGGCCACTCTGCTTTGAGGAGGAAGTGACAATTGAACAGTTTCTCTTTGGAAACTGATAGGACTGAGATTAGGAATGGGCTCTGCTTAGAACCCTTCACCAGCGCCTCAAGGAAGCTGCATGTAGAAGCAGGACGCTGCCGACTGTGACAGCCATGGCTTCTGCTTCCAGAGGCCCTGAACCTCTGCTCCAGCACTGATAACCTTACTTTAGCTGTGGTGCCCTCCACACATAGCCTCAGTGTCCCCCAGCTTTACTCACCACAGCTGTTCTGGACAGACATACCCCTAGCTGCATCTAGTGAGCTAATTTGGAATTGTTCTCAACCATGTCAATAAGAGGAAGAACACATCCGTTAGTCATCCAGTTTAGGATTGACAGGAAGGGGCTCTGCCTCTGTGGTGCTTGTGATGGGGCCTTATCATGGGGTGAGCATGAGCGATCCTGGTGAACACAGGCACCCGTGCTGTTGTTGCATGTTACAGTTCTGAGTTTGTGTAGCACGTCTGCTCTGCATCTGCCCCTGGTGATACAACCAGTTTGCTCTTAATACTTTTCAGGCTAGCCCAAAGGCTTTCCTCTCCCTCATTAAATGGCATGATATTTGGCTGCAATAATGGCTTCTTCAGAAGTATCTTTCGCCAACATGTGCTGGCCTGGTTGCATGAGAAGCAGACGAGACCTAGGGCACCCAGCACTAGCTTCAACAGCAGGGAGGCTGATGGAGAGGCCCAGAGAGTTACGGGGAGGTGTGTGTGTGTGTGGGGGGGGGGCTCCGCAGCTCTGAGCTGTGATGCCAGTTCAATGAGGAGCTCCAAAAAGGATTCAGTTGTAAAACTGCAAGAAGGGACTGAAAGGCTGAGAAATGCTGAAGGCAGGAGACAAGAGAGGCTCTGAAGAGGTTCTGAGGGTCCAAGAGAGAGTCAGCAAAGGGGGAAGAGCCACAGGCCATGGTGGCCTGAACCCAACCTGACTTGAGATGTTGGTGTTGGTGAGCTAGGCCTGGGCAATGAGCCTCTGTCTTGAGCATCTTTAGACATTTCTAGCCATATGCCTTTGGCTCTCAAGGCCTGGGGCTAAATGCCTCTGGTTTGGAGGCCCAAACAATGAGCATGAGTCTTGAGGTGATCAATATGACAGCCTCTCGCCTGTCTGCAGGGCCTGCCTTGGTAGAGCCCAAGAACATCCCAGCCAGCCATTTGTGACAACTTGCCTCTGGGGAATGGTCATTGGAGGTAATATAGAAGCAATTATGTGTAAAAAGAGCTCTTTCCCCCTTATTGATGCATTTGTCCATGTGAAGCAGTCTACCTTGGCTTTCAGAAGTTTCCATTATAGAACATACATTAATAGTTATTTATATACAGCTTCTTCCCCTGGCACAGGCTCTTAGCACTGATTGGAAGGCTGCAGAGAGCTGGGTGGGTGGAACGGGTTTTAGTTCTGAACTGTTGGTAGAGAGAATTAGAGATGAAAAAGAAAGAGGGCTTCTGTGTTTGTTATCCCACTGATGAGGAAAAGTGGAGCACCTGTTATCACTATGGCAACAGATAAACAACAACAATAATAAAAATAATAGTAAATGTCCCATAGGCTCAAGTATTTATGTTGTCTCCAGTTGGTGGCACTATTTGGAGACTTTTAGGTGATGCACTCTTGATAGAAAAAGCAGATCACTGGTGGTGGGCCTTAAGAGATCATGGCCATGTCCTGGTTCCAGTTTGCTCTGCTTTGCACTTGCCTTTGAAAGTATGAGCTTTCAGCTTCCTGCTTCCCACCAGCATGGCTGCACGCACCTAGCTGCCATGCCTATCTCTCTGGAACTGTAAGTCTACCTAAACTCTTCCATAAGCTGCCCTGGCATGGTGTTTTTATCACAGCAATGAAAAGGAATGAATGAAGCAAGCACCCTGTGTGTCCCAAGACAGCCATTATGAACAAACAGCACTTTGGCACACCCATGGCTTAATCTCATGGAGTAATCACTTCCCACTTTGGAGGAAGTCAGAGAGGACAGTCATCTGCTATGACCCCCCTTTCCTATAAATGACTACTCAAAACAGCGAGAGTTTCTGGCTCCATTGGCACATCAGCACTTGTTTTGTTTTCCTCTGATGAAAAATTGTCTTTTCCTCTCTTTTTTCCCCTTGCATGTTGATGTGGTGTGTGTATGTGTGTGTGTGCATATGTGTGACGGCCAGAAGCTGACAGTTGGGGTCTTCCCAGTTGTGATTTCCTGTTTATGCTGAGGCAGAATGTCTCAGCTGGGCTAGAACTTGCTAATGTGGCTGTCTAGCTTGCCAGCCATCTCGCTCCAGCATCCCCTGGCTGTTTCTCTCTTGCTGGGTTTATGGGTGGAAATCTACTCCACAACACATGAACATCTTAGTCCCAGAACTGGGATTTTCAGTCTTTGTGCTTCTTTTCTAGTGCCTTACCTTGGCATCTTCCTGATGCCATGGTCCTGAGGCATCATGCCAACCTTTCTTCCCCCTCTTCTTTCTCCATTTCTTGTGTTTTATGTATGTCTCCCCACCCCCAATCAACCTGACATTGTCCCTGTCTGAACCTTGTTCTGTTTATTCCAGCAAACCCCAGCTTGCTGGACTTATCTCATGAGAGAGACCAGGAGTACCCAGACCATGTATTTGTAAGTCAAACTCCTCAGGTAAAGAGTGAGGTGCTATCCCCCAATGGAGTTTTTCTTGGTGGAAATGGTGTCCCCTCCTCTGAATTTGCAAGGTTTTTACAGTGGCTATTTATAGTTTGAGAAATGGCTGGGTGGTTTAAAGTGCTTACTGTTCTTGAAGAGGACCTAGGTTGGGTTCTCAGCAGCCGCGTGGCAGCTCACAACCATCTGTCAGTCTAATTCCAAAGATTTCAGTGCCCTCTTCTGGCCTGTACAGTCTCCTGCATGCATATGGCACACATACTACACGCACATACTACACACACACACACCACAAAACAGAAACAAACACAAATAAACAAATCATAAAGAGAGAATGCACTTATTGAATGCACTTAGTAAAGAGTGAACTTAGTGAGTTTAGGCAGAGCTTTAGGTGATGGAGGAGAGGAAGTGGTTCACTGAAGTCCTTCCCTGTGCCCCAGCACTGGTTCCTTCTGGGCACAGGCTTGCTGGAAGGAACAGATACCACTGTAATAGCCGGTGCACATGGCAGCAAGCACAGAGCTGGTGCAGGGTGCACACCGCATCATCTGCTTCACGATGACCCTCCCACAGACACTGTTGCAACCTTCGTCTGGGAGTGAGTGTCTCGGCTCAGAGCATTTCCCATGGTTACCCAGGCTGCAAGTGGCTGAACTTGGATTTGTAGCCAAGCTCTCCTTGACCAAGTGTTCTTTGCTTTACATTTTAACACCACTGGGAAAGGACTTTGAGGGAATCCTTGCTGCACGGAGCCACGACAGGGAACGGAAGCCACTGTCTACCATTTGAATGACCAAATCTTCAAGGACATGTTAATTCTCAACATTGGTCCTTTATAATGGTAGATTTTGTAAAAATGATCAGATGTTTTCTGTTTTTAAACTGTTACATAAAATATCATTAGTTTTATGTTTTAAAACCTTTATTTAAAAATATAATTTCTTCGTGTGTATGTGCACACAGGTACAGGTTTACCCAGAGGCTACAGGGGACACACACACACATGTATCTGGGGTTACAGGTGGCTGTGAGTTGTCTGTTGGATGCTGTGAACACAGTTCAGGTCTCTGTAGAGATGTATTCCTCACAGCTGATCCATCTCTTATGGCCTACTTTTCCTGGTTTTATACCTGGGACTTTATAAGCAGGTGTATCTTGGCAAACCAAAACAGGAGTCATCCCTGTTTTGTCTCTGCCTCCTGTGCACTGACGTTACATATAAATTACATGTGTCAATGAACATACCAGGCTAAGGGAGTTCTGGGTCCTCATGTCCACCCCAAATCCTTTATCAGCTGAGCTGTCTCTTCAGCCCACAGCACCTATATTCCTAAGCTCACCCTCTGCAGCTACTAGCATTTCCCCAGAGTCTTACAATGTCTGTGCTTCCATTTCCTCTATATGATAGATGATGGAATAGTACTTTTTTTACAAGGTCACTGAAAGAAAAGTGAATAGCCTTTGAATAGCACTGGATATTACAGCATGATGAGAGCTGTAAGCATTTTACTTTTTAAAAATAAGTTGATAACTAAAATATGTAACAGTAGGGTAATAATTAGTGAATTCAAAAGTCATCTTTAATTACAATTCAAACAGATAAGGGCTCACCCACCAAATGCAGTTCATCATGTCACTACGAAATGAACCGGTCAATAAGGTTGTGATGGAATCTGTTCCTTACATCCCTTCAGCCCCCAAAAAACCTGAGGCTTCTCCAAGTGGGGGTTTGGAAGGTCCTAGACTGCAGCACCTATCAAGTCACCAGAAACCATGACTGCAAAGTTTGGAGTGAGCAGGTTAAGCATGAGTTCCAACAGAGAATGACTCTGCCCTACTGTTAACTTCTCGTCATTGCTGTGAGCTAATGTAGAGTGTTAATGCCTGGCAAGTCCGAAGAGGGGAAAACATAAGTACTTATCATTCATGTTGCATATGATTGAGATTAAAGCTGACATGCCCATTAAGCAATGTAGTAACAGGTTTCCTGACTTTTCATCAGAGAGACGATCCATATCCAAAAGACATTGTATTTCAAAAGAACACTAATCAATGCTGAGAACACTTGCTATAAATTATTCACATTTGTTATAAACTTCTCCATCCCTTTAAAAATTAACGGAACACAAAAGTGGGCCCATCTCACCTTGAGAAGTTGGACTGTGAGGGGCTGTTTGCCATCAGCGCGGAGATAGAAGCTGGGCGAGCTTGTGTATTAGGAGGGAGAAATCGGGCAGCCTTACATCTGATAAAACACGATCCCCACTCCTTGTTATGTGTTCTCTCACCACACATAAATATTTCATGCAACCATTTCAAAATAAAGTCCTAATGTGGGGTCGTAAATCACAAAACAGTGGCAATAAACCACTTTGGTTTGTATTAGCTGTATAGGGTGAGACTTGAGTCTTCCCACCATTAGCTCAAACTGTTTGAGCCTTCTCTGCCCATCGAATGCTCTCTTTCTTCCATTTTAAGTGGCAGGACTATGGAAAACAATGCAAAATCCATTCATCAGTGATAAAATGGGGCTATTTGTTCTCATAATTGATTTCGATTCAACTTGGACCTGTGAAAATGATAGCGCAGGAGAAAATGAAGGTAGTATTGACCTTGTGTTATCAAAGACCATGACTTCCCACTGAGCCCAGTGAGAGTGACATAAAACACTGAAAGAAAAAGAAAAAGAGGCTGGAGCTATACCCATCAGTGGATGGTTTACTCTCATATGGTTTCAGTGTACATTGTGTCTATTTTGGTTGGCACTGTATCATGTAAGGACCTTCTCAAATGAGTCTGTTCTCTTAGGTGGACAAATCCTCTTCCCTTATCCACCCTCTCTCCCATTTCTCACTTGACTAATTCTTATGTATGCTCCTGAAATGCTGCCACAATCACATATCATTTTGGTTGACTTACTATTTTACTTTTGCTGTGATGAAACCTGTTCTGCCCTCTGGCGTAAGTGGTCTTGAAATTGTTCGTGCTCATACTTGCTGGGGCTGGAAAGTATATCTATATTCTGGATGTGAATAAAAAGTCTCTGAGTTGAAGCATCTTGACCTCATAAAACCTGAACCGCTGCCAATTGAACAAATTGACTAAGACATAAACACATGCATATATGAGGCCTATAAATATTTGAGGGTGCTGCTGCTTGTGGGTTTTTGTGTGTGTTTAATCACACTTCATTACCATCAGGACCAGGCCCTGTTGGTGGACCCAGAGTTCAGGTGGTCCACGAGACCTGGCCCCCAACTCGTAAAGGGCAAGTGAGGTTAGCATTCAATGCCCGGGGGGGATGCTCAGTGGTTCTCAGGCCCACGTGGGTTTACTGTGTGTGAAAGCAAATAGCTATGGTTTTTGCACTGGGATATGGTTGGAATGAGACAGCAAAGAAAGTATACGCAAGTATATTGAGCAAGAGTAAATGCCTTTATGTATAAATCTATATTGATTATTACTTGTTAAAAATGTCTTAGTCTTTGGAAAAGATCATGGACTAGGAATTAAACACTAGAATTTGTGTACCGTCACCTGGGTTACTCAAGAGCAGTGAGGCTGGAATTTCAAATACCTGCAAAGTTCATATGGCATCTAAAAAGCAAAGAATGCTCCCACCTCTCTTGTAAAATAGTTGCATTTGCCAATGACCTGGTCACGCCATCTCCTCTTATGTTAAAGTATTTGACAATCAATATGATGTATGAACTACGTGACTAGTTGCCATTCTGTGTCGCTTTAGGTACAAAGACAATAAAGAATTTCTTACATTCACACACATAATTCCCCTGGATATTTTTGACCCGTAGTTGGCTGAGTCTGTGATGGTCATACCATGATGATGAAGACTCAGTCTATGGTTTGGGCTGTGGGGAGGGGGATACGTATTTTAAGAAGTGTGCTTATTGGACATCTTATGGAACATAAGGGAGACTAGACTAAGGGGAGGTAAATCCTAGCTGGGTAAAGAGCAGCAAAGAGTTATTCCACGCAGCCGGCTCCAGCACACTCTGCTTTGCTTTTATGGAGGGCAGAAGATTGCTGGAGAGAGGGTCACTGTGGTCAAGAAGAAAGCTGAGCTTTGACCTCACAGAGGAATCTGGTCTTGATTTCCAGAAGGCATTTAAGACAACAGTCCAACACTGTGGAGTACCTAAATGGACGGCGGAAAGTATGAGAAAACCACAGGTAGTGTTTGGTCAAAAAGAAAGTGGTGGGAGGTGTAGGAGGTGAGCGCAGGAAGACACGGGAGTGCAGAAGCTGGCACGAGGGCACACGGGGCTCAAGGATTTGCAATATTTATTGCGATGAGGGACCTGTGAGAAGCAGAGGGTGACAGCGGAAGGGCTGTGGCCAGAGAAGAAAGATCCATGCGCAAAGGCTGTGAAGGATACCTCTGTTTTGTCAAGGTAACACACCCATTTTTTTTTTTTTTTATTGCAGTGTTTCACGGCTGCAGACAACTTCCAAAAATGGCCGCCTCTCCCTGACATCCCATCCCCGGTCTTAAGTGGCTGCCAGGCACTTTTGTGGAGTTTCTGGCCTACTGAGCTCTTTGTGAGACAATAGGGACACAGTGGTTAATTTCATTGGCCTTATCTGCCCATAGTCCGGGTTTTAGTTGGGATGTTGAAGTTTGGGGTGGGCGCGCCTGCCCACGCTGTTAGGACCCCTGTATCTTGGTAATGAGCCTGATCCTCAGTGGTGGTGAACGCGGCAGACCCCCCAAGAGGCCGGGTAGGATGGAGGTAGTCTGTGTTTTGGCATCTCATTTCTCACCCGTCGTGCCTTAGATGACACACTAAATGACACACCCTTCTTGGCTGTGTTGGACCAGCTGGCCACCCACTAGCCTGCCCAGGGCTGTATCCGTGTGCAGGCCTTGCTCCTCGGCTATCACTTAATCCTATAGTTTCACCTCTAAAGTAAATGAAACGGGTTCCACATGGGCATGGAAACCTTACTTCCTTTCTTTTAGACCAATAGATAATTGGTTCCTGGGATTTCTATTTCAGTGGCACGTTAGTGGTGAAAATTTGGTTTCTCCTGGTTGCAACCCTTCTTGGCTTATGGTGGTTTACTCTCTAGAAATTGTGGTTTTCTTTCTCTCTCATCTTTGTAAACAGAAATGACTGTAGTAATAATGAGCACTGCCCAAAGTGGTTTTTTATAGTCACCCCCTCAGTAGAGAAGAGCTTTTTTCTTGAATTTCAACATAGTTGAACTGAAAAACTCACTTCCCAGTGAAGCTTTTTAAAAATAAATCTCATTTATTGGACTCTGATGAGAGCTGTTTACTGTGGGTTCAGCTAATGAAGGATCGAGGGTATCATCAATAAATTCTCACACAGAGGAGTGGAATGTGTGAATTTGGCTACTGAGAAACGCTGATTGTACTACGGGTGTGCTTTAATTTAAAGCTTGATCACAAGTTATTTTTCTTCCCAAGTTAACATAAGGAAAGGCTGAGATCAAAGTCAATTTAGAGATGATTTATGCTCTCCAAAATTTAAAATACACCACAATGGCTTATTTATTACACCAGGCCCTGGAGCTTACCACAGTTCTTTAAAAACACAAACAAGGAGGTATTGATTCAGTCAGCCAGGGGTGTGTGTGGACTGCACACAGAGACTCCAGTCGCCTCTGCCACTCAGTGCAGCCCAGTTCCATTCTTTCTTCTCCTCCCACGATTACTGAGGCCGGGCTCCCTTTAATTGCCACCTCATCTGCAGCAGGAAACAATTATTCTGAGTAAGCCCACGGAGCACTCTGGTTTTGCAAAGATTATTTAAAAACAATATTTCCTTAAGATAACAATTTTGATAATGATGCAGGAAGGAAATATATTCGCAATTAAATGAGCGTGCTTTAGCACAACAAGCAATAAAAAGCTTAACACTGAGCCGCTGCGCGCCAAATGCCGGAACAGCCGTGGACAAACCCTGCTTCTGCTGACACATTTATTTTTCAGTAAACGAAGACTGTTTAGGTTTAATGCATTTGTGGTTGAGGATAGTTTAAGAGATCAATGTAAATTCGTTTAGAACTAGTAAATACGGCTTTAATGAAACTTCTAACAGCACGCTCTCACACCTCAGGCCTCTTCATCAACCCCAGGTGACACAGCAGGGTGCTGCTCGAGCCTGATGACATGCCCAGAACGTTATGAAGTGTTTGGCAGATTTTATTTGATGTGTGGGTGATTCATGGGCTGGATGTAAGATTCCCACCATTGCCCAATCCACCTTCCGTCCTTACTCGGCACAGAGCGCCCTGAGGAAACCTTTGGCTAAATGTGCTTATTAATATAAAAACTTACACACCACGGATAAAATGTGTCTCAGGACTGGGCTCGTTACACAGTCCCACCCTGCTGAATGAAGTAATGTATGAGGCGGCACTTTGCAAACTGTAAACGGGGTGTAGAGGTCAGTTTTCATAATTACTGTTGTTACGGGAAACCCGCTTTTGCATGTTATTATTATTCTGTTTTCCTTTAACACTTAACTCAAAGAGTAAATAGAGGCAAGTAATTTCCTTTAGAGCCTGCTGCAGTTTTAATGGTTCTGAGACTTTCATGAAGCTTTATTGTAAATCACACATGATGCTGTCTATTGCTTTGTTTCACATTTGTATTCCGATATATCATATGTACATATTTGAAACGTACTGATACGGTAAACACAGCGCAGCCAGCATGAGTGTTTCCATTAGTCCTGGAAATGCAAAACGTTGATGTGTGGAACGTGAGGAGGAACCCCTGCCCCCGGCCCCCATCACTCCCTTTCTTTGTAAACTGGCCTTTTCTGGTCGTTAGGAGTTGAACTTGAAGAGTTTCTGTTGCTTTTGCTGATGCTCAGACAGCCGGTGGATAAGACCCTGTGTCTCCAGCCTCAGGAACTGGAAGACGTTCATTTGTTTATGACAAAAGCCAAGGTGAAATGACTGAGGGGGGAAGAAATGACTTCTGAGTCAGACTTTGAACTTGACCTTGACATGAGGCAGCTTGGTGAATGTTAGGAACAACATTTGAGTCTATGGACGTGGGCCAGCAAACAACCTCTGTGGTTAAAAATGTCTAGTATACACACTACTCTATTCTAGTTAGATTACAGATTCAAGCTTGCATATGGTAATGGAACCTATGTCAACGCCATTCTAAATAATTTTGTTGTAGTTTTGAAATTTCATGAAATAAAAAAAATGGTATAAAATGTGAACTTAAGAAGTTCAGCATACCTCTCTCATCATACAAATCTTATGTCAAGGACACAGTTTCACATCTTCATTTAAATACATAACTAATGCTAAGGTAGTTGTTAGTGATTTGAATTAGGTAAAAACACAGAGAAAAGTGAAATAATTTAAGTAAATAAAGTAACTCATCACCTAGTTCTCAGGATCTAGGATCTGCTGAGCAGCCTTGCCTGGCAGGTAGCTAGGACAAAAGCTAAAATGATCAAAAAAGTCTATCTTTTCATGGGTAAGTCAGACATGAAAATTGTTTTAATTGCAGAACTTAGCTGATCTTGCACTGTGGGCATCCATTACTGAAAAATAAAACACAGTGGAATTGCTTGCAAACCAAGAGAGCAGAAATACCGCAGAAGGAAACCCTAGAGAAAGGTATATAAGGAATTAGCTGAATTCTAGTCTATGCGCTTCGAGATCAAGTGCTGTACGACCCAAACTGCTGCTGGGCCTCTTCATACATCTGGAACAGCGGTTCTCATCCTGTGGGCCACTACCCTCCAGGGGTCATAGATCAGATCTCTACATTACGACTCATGACAGGAGTAAAGTTACAGTTATGAAGCAGCAACCAAATAATTTATGGCTGACTGCGGTACGACATGGAGAACGGCATTGAAGGGTTGCCATGCTAAGAAGTCTGAGAACCGCTGACGTAGAAGGTCGAGGGTGAATTCCAGAGGACGAAGGCTACTGAGGAGCATGTTAGGTAGAGATGGGCTTGATGCCACAAATGCCAGTATGCAGGGTCTGGCCTCACTTGCTGTGGCTGTGTGGAAATTGTCCCTATTGTCGTAATTTGTGTCAACACTAGAGACTACCCCTTCCTATTTTCTATTGTATAACAAATACAAATACCCTTCTACAAAGTTCTGCAATGAAATCCACAGTATTCCGGGGCTCGCTCTCCCCTGCCTAACAGCTATCACCCCCAAGCGGTTTACACTGTGCTGTATATAGAGCAACATGCTCTAATTAGCTTTCTTTATCTTACACCCTACTGCAAACAGGTTATGTAATGGAGGCCAAGATAGGTCAATGTTCTTAGCTGCTGTCCATTGGGAAGCAAACAAACCAGAGGCTAGAGGTCCAGCAGTTAAGGGCACTGGCTGCTCCTGCCAAGGACCCAGCTTCGAGTCCTCGCACCAGTATGGCGGCTCATGATTGTCTGTAACTTCAGTTCTAGGAGATCTGATGCTCTCTTCTAGCCTCTTTGGGCACTGTAGGCATGTGAAGCCTACATGTGAACTGTGCAGGAAGCCAAATACTCGTGCACAGAAGATATATAAATAAAAACCCCGCAGGACTTTAAAGTTATTACTGGTGACAATAAAAATGACAGCTTTCTTCTCTAGGTTCCATCTAACAGCTGTTTTCTGAGTGAAGTGATGTGCGAGGCAGTATCTTCTAGAGACATTTGGAAGCAGAGTGAGAAGCAACTTGCTAGCATGTTTCACTTCTTATGAAGCTACAATAATTCTATTAGCGTCCATGAAATTGTGTTCTTTTCTTTCAGGGGCTTTACTTTTCTGGTTCTTCTCCATTCCTCTGTGTGTGTAAGAGCCTGACAGTAGCAGTAGCATTCTTTTTTTGTCAATTCAGGGTTTCTGAATATTGTCAATTCAGGGTTTCTCTGCGTAGCCTTGGTCGTCCTGGACTCACTTTGTAGATCAGGCTGGCCTCAAACTCACAGAGATCACCTCCCTCTGCTTCCCAGAGTGCTGGGATTGTAGGCATGCACCACTACACCTAGCATCAAGACACATTTTAAGGGGTGGAAGTTCAAATCCATCCTTTGGATAAATAAAAAATGTCAGTGTTTCACAAGAGCAGGGATTAACTACCACTAATGTAGGGTAATTTAGTTATTTCCAAAATGGATTTCCAGTGTTCCCTCTAAATTTCTCTATCTTGAAGGTTTTAATAGAAAAAGCCATATGATTATAATTCTAGTCAGTAAGAGCTGCAGTAGCTCCTGAGGTCATCAGTAGCTTTGTGAGCATATGTCTGACGCCTGATTTTTATTATATGTTATTTATGAGGCAGGTTTCCCTATATAACCCAGGATAGCCTTGAACTTGAGATCTTCTGTGTGCTGGTGTTCTCACCACACCTTGCTGACCCTTCAGCTAATCCTAATGCTTTCCTTGGATTCTCCTACACCTTGAACCTGCCCTTTGGGGTGTGTGTGGGGAGTACAGAGCCCATTGGCCACATCTGGTTGGCTCAAAGGCCGTTCTTCATGACCCCTTACTCTCTATCTGGGCTGCAATCATTCTTGCAGTGTGTTGGATTCTTAGATCCTCTCTGGACAGTTTTACCATTTTTCTACTTTGCTTTGCTGTGGAGCGTTTGTCCCTCCTCCAAGCTGTCTTCTCCCTGAGCCCCATCTACGTGTGACCCACAACTTCTCTTATTTGTCCTGCCTCCTCCCAGCCCTGCCAGGACATCCCTGCTGGAGTATAGCCCAAGCTCTGTCAATGAGACAGTGCAAGGACAGAGCCAGCACCCACTTGCTTCATAAGTGACCAGGCTATTTCAGGGTGCCTGATGTGTGCTTGACAGCCCTCTAATTACTCAGGGAATTGCCATCGGTTCCATATTATCTAACACAAATGTTTTTTCACTTGTCTTAGGAAGTAGGTGTTCTGGGGCATGAGCTATTCTGAATGAAGTTCTGTAGACAGTAGAAGCGCAGCACTTAAACATGCTCAATTCTTCAAATGTGGACATTTTCTGAGGTCGGGAATGTCTAATCAGGAAACAAAGTATGCCTTCCACATCCCGAATCAGTGATGGCTTGAGATACACTCAAGTTCCAAAGCAGAGGTGTGAACTTGCAGCTGTTCCCACCTGCTTCAGTGTTCTTTGAGCTAAGTGTCATGCTCTAACAGAGGAGTGGGATGTGGGTGAAAGGCAGAGGTGGGGAGCATTGCCCCTCAACGAGGGAATGTATTTGGACTGAAGTCAGCATGGAAATGTTACTGGAGGGGTCTTTGAGTGAGTGACCTGCATTGAGAAATGACCTGGTTTACTGATTTGGACAATGTTCACAGTCAAGGCCAAGATGGCTGTCACTTCTATCTCAAGGTCTGAGATAGTCTAGGGTGACAATCCTTCTTCACCAGAGGAAAGAAACAGGAAGTGGGTTAAGGTGTGGAGCTGTGCATATGGCTTTGCTTCTAAAAATGGAGAGAGACAAGTGACGGGACTGACAGGCCACATAACTAACATGAATAACGATTTACAAAGACCACCCAGGACTGCTGGTGAGAATGGAAAGACGATGCCAGAAGCACAGGAGATGGTTCAAGAGCCACCTTAAAACTGCTGTCCGCATTCTCCCAGGGAAGTACAAACATGAGAAATGATTAGGAAAGAGAGATGATGGTACAGTACAGTTAGCATCTAACAAGCTAATGGCAGATGAGATCAGTCTCAGGTACCTGCTACTATAGCTGTCGAGGGTGAGGCAGGAGAGGGCAGTGTCTCCAGCCCTATGGCTGTCAGTCAGCAGATCTTTGGAGAAACTCGCTTTCATCGCTGACATCACCTATTACAGAACTATACCTTTTGTGCCTCTGCCTGACTTATCTGCCTGCCTTAAAGATGCCATCTGTTTGGAAGGGGAGGAGGCCCCCCTCCCCTATCATTGGGCTGGGTGGAGAAGAGGGAGGGAGGGCAGGATTGGGAGGGGAGAAGGGAGGGAGTCACAGCTGGGATACAAAGTGAATAAATAGTAATAAATCAAAAAACAAATTTGAAAAAAAGATGCCATCTGTTTAGAAAACTTGAAACACCTTCTTGGAATAGAAAACAAAATCATTAAAAAGAATATGGATCAAGCAGGGAGGTGGCCCAGAGGGTAAAGTGCCTGCCTTGCAAACTCAAGAACCCAAACTGCGTTCCCCAGAAGCCGTGTGCAGAGGCCTGCAGTCCTGGCAGTAAGGAGATAGAGGCAAGCAGCCTGGGGCTCCCTGGCCAGTGCCCTAGTCTCCTTGGCTGATAGTACCTGAGGAGAGATATATGCCCAAGGTTGTCTTCTGCCCTTTACATCCATCACTCACCCATAGGCACACACGCACACACACACACTAACTGAGCCCTTATCATCTATATCCTGCCCTGTTTTGGACATAGGGTCTTTTGGTCACTCCACTCTGTACAGAGTTGTTAGTGGGAGTCAGGACCTTGTGAGGAGAACTGCCTCTCTGCCTCCTCCTCCACCTGTGTCTCCCCATGTGTGCTGAGCAGCAGCAGAGCCGTGCTAGCTCTTTAAGTCCCATCTTCAAGCATGAGCGTGCTAAGCGGCATTAAGAGGACCTGATTAACTTGCTGTTGCCTGCTGAGAAAATGCTGCTTATGTAGAATCAGCTTGTTGCTTACAAGAGTATATATTAAGGCATAGCCTGGGAAAGGCATGATATGGGACTCCTAATTATTTTCTCTCACATCTTTCTCACTCCAGTTGATGATATGAAATGAGGACCAGACATGCCATCACTCACTTCTTTACTTACTGGAAAAGGCAACAGACTTTATGAAGATTAGAAAATTTCCCCCACCCCATTTGTCTCTCCAGTCTCATATCTCTGCACTCTCCCCTTTCAATGGTGAGATGGTAAAGAGCTCAGATGTTTCTCTCTTCCTGTAATAGTCATACATATGCCCAGCTTGTGTGGCTCCCCAGCCTCATGAATTTGCAGAGTGGCCTTGGAGAGGCTCCCTCTTGTCTTGGGGACAATTGCCAAAGCTGATCCAAGGAGAAACAGATTGTGGAAGGGAAGGATCACCAAGCAGCATAAAGCTGACACATCTTGTGCCGGTAGCTTTTGGTCGTGTGCCCCTCCAGTCTTGTCCTTCGCTCTTTTTCTTACACAGTGTACCCTGGCCATTGGCTCATCATCACAGGCGTGCCTCTTTTTGGACTGGCACACACCTTGTTCTCTACATGGCTGCTGAGCCCAGCTCTGCCATGTTAGTGGTGGGTGATACTGAGTAGTGGGCAGATCTGATCTCTACTCTCCTTTTTCCGTTTTCTAGGATCCAAGTGATTATTAGTGGGTAAAAGGCAGAGGAGAGAAAAGACTCCAGACATCACTTTCTTACGTCCGAGAGCACCAGGTTAGGGACTCAAGCCTGTGAAGCGTCAAACATGCAGGGATGCCCTCCACCGCTACCCTCCTGCTGTCTGGCCACCCGCACGTGCAAGTGGGTACCGTGTGATTCCTCCAGGTGCTGGTCTTCGCCTGGGCAGAGGCACTTCTTCAAGAGGGAGACCCTCCGCGAAGGGCTGACGCATTTCTGCTGGGATCGATGCGGTGGAGACTGCATCCATTGGCAAGTCGCTAAGCCACTGGTCTCAGCTCAGCTGACAGTAGTTATGGATTAGGGTGCCAAGGGCAGCAGAGGAGAGGCCCAGGAGTCTGGGAGACCATGAGGAGGGCTTGAGCTGGCTAATGGATTCTTGCCAAGGTCTTTGCTGTATGCTGGACTTTCTCCCAGCAGCCTCGGGGCCTTGCTGTCCCTGCTTCTCCCCTCGTGTGTTCTTCCTGGAGTTTTCTCGTGTCACCAGTCTTATAGCCATCCCTTCACCTTCCCATTATCCTCCCCGTGCTGCCAACTCTGCAGCCAAGGAGCTGCTTGTCATGGCAGGCTAAGAGTGACCAGAATCTCATTTTCTACAGGGAATTAATCTAAGATCTGTCTTTGTTATCACTAAAAATCTATGACTAGCCATGACATGTAGGTCTTAACTTCTGTGGTCTTTGGGGTGAAGGTAGCTCAAATGCCCACCATCTAGTAGCTCTCCAGTGGCATGCTTTCCTTAAGCTAGGCTGTTCTCACCACTCTGTTCTGCCCCATTATCACCCAGATCTTTTTCCTGTCATTGGCCACTATTAAAAGTAGAAACAAGAAATAATTACTATCCCGAAGCCTTGAGCTATGCCTGGGATATATTGATGGACTGAATAATTTATTCCTGCTGTCAGAGTATGCAAGAACAAATATCAGTAGCTTCATCAGAAACTGAGATTGTCGTAAATGAGAAAATGTATTCAACAGAATTGGCCCTAATGCTCATATTTGTGCTGTTATTTTATTGTGTTTTGGGTTCGTTTCAGTAGATTTTCTGATAGAATGCTGTGAAAGCTATTCAAGAATCAGTGAGGGCTTGATTGAAACAGAATTAGACATGGCTGGGGGAGGATCCCTGATTGTGCCTTTGGAAGTGTTTGGTTCACCTCCCCCAGCTCTCTTGTCTTTAGGCTTACTCTACCAGCTCCCTCTTCTACTACTGTCCCCTGGGACAAGTATGTGCCCACGAGACCCATTGTGACATGGCTCTTCAACTCATTTTCTCTCCTCAGAAAAAGGGGAGCATTGTTGGCTTTGGGGCATGAGTCATCTCAGACGCCACCCCATGGGCGATTACTGGGTACTGAAGAAACTTTGTCATTGGCTGGTGTCAGATGACCTTAGGGAAAGTTTGCTTCCATAGCTGCTCATAGATTGTCAGCTCTGAGTCTAGGGCATCTGAAACAAGTGGCCTTGAACCAGCACAGACACTTTTACTCAAACCAAAGCCAGAGAAAAAGGGAAAAAGGTAGAAGTCTTTCATGAACCTGAAGTCAAAATCTTTTAATAAAACGTAAATGTTTTATAAGCAGAATGTAAGCCAGATACATGACTTCTGCTCTTCCTGGTCGCCACCTGTGTGCAGCTACTGAAGCTGTTGCAGGCCAGCAGCTCTCTGGCTCTCTTCGTTCATGCTCCCTTCCTGGGCGGTCCCGGAGGGCTCATGGGCTGGCTCTGTCCCCTTATATCCACGGTTGAACCCCAAATTAGCAAGCTCTGGTTCTTATCTAATGACTCTACCCTGCAGGCACCAGAAAAGCTTAGGTCTACCTGTTTTCTTTTTTCTTTTTCTTTTTTTGTTGTTTTTAGAGGCTAGGCAGCAATAAATTCCACAGGATTTTGTTGACATTAATTGGTTTGAGTTGGTGTGAGACATTCTAGCTGCTGGCTCATTTGTCTTCTGCAGTCTCTGAACTGGTCAGTTCTCAGGCCAGACAGTCATGCGACCATGTGACCCAGGGCTTAACAATATCTGAGTGACTGGTGGCTCAATCACACTTTAGTTTATTGCTCAATAAAATAATAAATAACAATAAGTTTAGAGGGTTAACCAGGCTGCTTTTCTCCAGGGAGAACATAAAACTCTAGTGTGGTGTGCTTTCAGAGAAGTGAGTCCAGATGCCCTCAGGCCCTAACAAAAGGCTTTTTTTTTTTTTTTTTTTTTTTTTTTTGTTGCACACCTTCAGCCAGTTCTAAGAGCCAACATTAGGATTGCAGACCAAATCCAGAGAACACGGGTAATGGTTGTTCTTATAATGGAGAGATATGCAAATAAAATTATATGCATATGCAAATGAAGTCACTCTCTAGCTCTTATGTCACCATCAAGATAGTCCATTGAGAATGAGCCCGCTGCCCACTGTTGTCTACAAGGACAAGATGATGTGTATGGCAAATTCCTTTTCTTATTGCAGGTTCTAATCTATACAGCGTACCTCCATTCCTGGAGGTTTTCATGTTCAGTCTGTGTGTATCTGTGTATGTGTGTGTCAGGGCATGCATAAAGCTGCAAACTAGTTTGCACATGGGCCCTGTAGATCTTTGAATTGGTTACTAAATCATTGCTATCTGTAGTAGAGGGCCATTAAAAAAAAAATCAAAGCTACAAAGGATTGAAGCTTCCTTGAGATACAGTGACAAAGATTAAGAATACAGCTTAGTTGGTAGAGTTCCCACCTGCCATGCAGAGTGCCTGAGTTCAGTTGTGAGCATGTCAAATAGTGAGCATGGGGATATATGCCTGTAATCCCAGAGCTCAGGAGCTAGAGGCAGGAGGATCAGAAGTGCAAGGTCATCCCCAGTTGTACCATTAAGGCCAGCCTGTCCTGTATGACCCTGTCTCTAAAAAAAAACTAATTCGATAAAAGAAAAGAAAAGCAATGAAGATCCAAAAGTAAGACTGGAGTGGTAGTACATGCCTGGCAGGCTGGAACTTGGGAGATGGAGGCAGGGCAATTAGGAAGTCAAGGCTAGCGTGAATCTGCCAGCTTGAGCTACTGCAGACTGTTTCTTAAGAAAACAAAACCAAAAAAAAAAAAATCCTTAAACCAAACGAAACCAAATGAACAAAAAGACCAATAGCAAGGCCTAGAAAGCACGCTTGAACTTGGCTCTCATGGCGGAGTCCTATCGCTGTGCCATTTTCAAGCTCACCATTTGCAGTCTTTGTGCTTATTTATACAGACCAGTGACACATAGTTCCCAGTCGCCCCTGCTGCAGTGGACTGCTCAAAAGCAATGGCAGCAGAGGCCAGCTGTCAGGGAGTACTATTCTTACATCATCACCACAGAAAAGGTTCTTCCCACACGTTTGTGCTGTCAACATCCACTGAGGGTGACTGTCCCATTTGTGAATGAGCTGGGAGCTGCCTAAAGGCAGTTAAACATCTATTTTAAAATCTCTAGATTTCTTCTAAGAGTCATGCAATTTACAGCACGTCACCTCTTCACATTGCTCCTGACCTGGCCTGCCTTGCTTTTTAAGTCTGTCCTCTGTGCACCTGTGTGCTGCCTGCTGGGGTTCGGGGGGGACTTTGGCCTGTGCTGAGGGGCTGAGCCAACACCCCAGGTTGCTGGAGCATGATGCTCCAGAAACAACCCATCAAAAACAACTTAGGGAAGGAAGGCCTTATTCTGGCCCACAGTTTGCAAGTGCAGTCAGTTATGGTGGGAAAGTCATAGCTACGGGAACTTAAAGCATTAGTCACGTGACTTGCGCCATCATGAAGCAAAGAGACATATGAATACTGGTGCTTAGCTCTCTGTCCCCTTTTTATGCAATCTGGGGACCACAGCCCAGGCACAGTGCTGTCCACATACAGTGTGGGTCTTCTCTCCTCAGGTAGACGTCCCTGGAAACCTCATGGGTACACCAGAACATGTACTGCCCTGGTGATTCTAAATGCCATCAAATTGATGATGGCGATGAAGCATCACGGATTTTGAGGCAGCTTTAAAGCTTGTGTGTGTGCCCAGACATCCAGGTATGCAGTGATTTCCCAGAGAGCAGTTTGATCCGGGATCAGCAAGAATACAGGCTTACTAGAGTGAGCCATGTGACATTCTCCTAAGTAAAAACGAATGCAAAAGTTTTAGCTGGTATTTTTGTAAATGTGGATCTGAGTCCCAGGACAGCTGTTGCAGTTTCTGGTTGCAGCAAGGGCACACAGTTAGATGTAAAAAGAGAGACTGTTTATTAAGAAACGGAAAACAGTTCTGGGATAGAGGCTAGTGAGCAGGGAAAGAGCTGAGTGTGGCTGCAGGAACCACCCAGTGATGAAACCCAGGCTGAATTGCCAATAGAAAAAGAATTCTCAGTGTCTTTGCATAATTAGCCCAGAATCACACTTAGTGGTTGGACCCCAAACACTCCCCGGTTGCAAGTGGCTTGGGGGTGACACCCCCTCATTTTTGTAGCCGTATCTCCTAGGTATTAAGGAGGAGGAAGTCCTTCTCTCCCTCCACCCCACTTATGTCAGTTTGCCTGGAGGCCCTTGAGCAGCTTTCACACACCCAAATGCATGCACCCCTGGTTCAGGGTTCTCTGTCTGTCTTTTGTTTGGGGAACTGTAGGCCATGCTCCTATGAGGGCGAGCCTGTAGCCGAGCAAGAAGCACTGAAAACTTTCACCTGCCGTGCTGAGTTTCTTCCCTGAGTGCAGAATGTGTGGTAGGTTACCTGCTTGTTAGGATGGAAGCAAGTTAGGGTGTGTCTCAGTCGATTTCAATCTCTTTCTCTCTCTTCCTTCCTCCTCTCCTTCCCCTCTCCCCATCTACAGCAACTTCTATATCTCCCTCTCCACCCCCCCATCTGAGTTTTATGAAAACTTTATTCAAACGGCATCACTACATGGAGGACGGGCATGGATGGAAAGCATCAGGGAGCGATTGTGTGTTCAGATGAGGAGAAACCATAGTCAAATCCTCACAGTGGAAGGAGAAGCCAATGGCCAATGTATCCAGAGACCCCTCCCCAACAGCAAAGGGGTATGAAGGGAATGTACAACATGGCTGTTGAACAGGGAGGCTTAAAATTTTGGTTTGGGCTGGTTTGCTTTTAAAATTCAAGTCCCAGACACCTTTCAGGATGGAATCTATCTTCAAAGAAGGCATTATTGTGATATGCTCTAGGAAGTGAGGTGAGATTTAGAGGCCTTGTGTTGGCTACCTACAGGAAAATCAGAGTCAGAGGGAAAAAAGAAATCAACTTTGATGATAGCAGAGAAACAGAAAGGCCCCAAGAGGCCAGAAATGACCAAGAAGTCAAGGCCTCCACAGTGCAAGCATACGGACAGCCACTCATGTCCGCATGCTTTCAACAAGTGCATTTTGTGATATTAGATTAGATTGTTAGGGATTGTTAGGTATTGAGAAGCAAAGCTTTTTCAGAAGAAACACACGTGTTCAGCCTGTAACTCAGCTAGGAGAGTGCCTGCCTGGCATGGTCAAAGTCCTGGGTTTGATCCCCAGCACCATGTAAACTGGGTTTTGTGCGCACTCATGAGGTACATGGAGGAGAACCAGAAGTCTGAAGTCATGCTTAGCTAGGTATCAAGGTTCAAGACCAGCCTGGGATATATGAGGCAAAACTCCACAGCAAAGGGTAGAAAGATAAGTGCACACATGTCTAAAGCTCAGTCGAGCTGTCTGCATGACTGCCGTGAGACCGACTCCAAATGCCACTCCAGAAAAGGCAGGCCCATGCCACCCCTGAGGAATTATGCCATGCAACAGAGCTGCTACAAAGGAGGTTTACTGGGGCAAGGGAGGAGGCCTGGGGAAGAGCAAGGGACGGTGAGTGAGCCATCAGGGCAGAAAGAGGGGCAGAAAGGGGGATGCAGAAAGGGGGGGGACAGAGAGAGAGAGAGAGAAGCAGTAGGAAGAGAGAGGAGAAGCTGGAACAGAGAGGGGTGGGATGGGGTCGTGGAGGTCCTCATATCCTGCACACACCTGGCACACCTGGCACATGCACCTGGCTCACCTGGACTACCTGGTGGCAGCAGGTGATGATGTAAGCAGTTGCTAGGGCCCTGAAGGCAGGTCAGCCGGACGCCCTTTATGCTAACATACCCCCTCAGATAATCACAACGTATGGCTACACACTAAGCGCCCTGAGTAGGTTTGCAGTAGGGTCCATGTTCCTGCTTAGCTTAGTGTCTCCCATACCCATTTTTCCACTGATCTTTTTTATTAATGTTTTTATTATCACACATTAGCAGTGGAAGCCTTGGGGAATATTTCTCCACACATTGTATAAGAGCAAAGATCTTCTGCAGACTCCGCATGACTGTTACACTGCTCATGTTTACGGTCAGCTTGCAACTATTCGGTTCTCCCTCAGGTTTGGGTGAACATTTTGACTCCAGCCTCCCTGCACTATACGTGTCTGGTCCTGTCAGAATCAGGGAGCCAATGCTGGCTTCTATTCATCAAAAGCAATAAAAGATTGAGCAGTGATCACTCAGCAACCATAAGATGCGTTCAGGGAATTGGCGCTGTCAGATTAAGATATTAGTCTTTGGTGGCCTCACTGTGGTAATTAAAACCTAATGATAATGCAAATGCTAATGAAATCAGTCATGCAATGGCAATCAGCATGGCTTACACACATAGTCACTGGCCTGTTGCCTCTTGATTAACAGCAGCCTTTCCTTAGGTCACTAGGTATCACGGTGGGTTGATTTTTCCAGGTGGATTTCCTTCTTGTGCTTAGTAATGGCTGCTGTCATGGAACCATTGCAGGCTGCTCTGTTATTGACTTTGGTAACTTCCAAATGATTGTTACAAATAGAAACAATGCTTCACAGTGTGTAGCGGGCTAGCACTCTCGGGCAGGAGGGAGGAAAATAAACAGTAGCATTGTGTGTAACCGTGAGCAGCACAGGCATCAGTGACAGCCAATAGGAGGTTACTGTGCAAATCTGTGCAGCAGACGCCAGGGCACAGAAATGTGGGCCTCCTCCATCTGCCTGTTGACGGCATGTCTTCTTTTACCGAGGCCCAACGTGATCGCCAAATCATAGCTTGAGGTTACTGCTTTATACTGCGAGTCTTCTGGCATTCCAAGCAACGTGTGGTCTGACCTGGGGCTGCCGTGGTGACCACCACTATGACATCTTTTAATGACGATGGCAGGCAGGAGCAATCTCTAGTCTCTTTCTCTCCTTGGCCGAGTCCCCACCACTCTTCACGTTGTCAGTTCACCTCTGGAGTTCTCCTGCCGCCGCCACTCTGGGCGAAGTGCTGCACTGTGGTAGAACCTGGGTGTCTGGTTTGCTTGGGTAACAATTTCTCACGAAGATGCTAGATCAATCTTAGAAAGTGTGACATTATTAAGAACATCTTGCCGAGAGTGGACTTGGGAAGGGATTCGCAGTGTGGGCTCATTAGGTGAGCAGCAATGAAAGAAGCATCACATAATGGCTTGTGTAATGGAACTATTTAATAAAAATAGGTACAAAATACTGGTGTAATTAGACGAGAAGGTCACAGAAATCTTCAATTTAGATGGAGGTGAGATGAGAAAAAGGGCTTAAAACTTCCAGGAAACTCTCTCCTTGAGATGAGCTGAACCGCAAAAAGCGGTTTGCATTTCCAGCTTAATAGCCCCAGGCACAGTGCCACCTGCGCCCGCAGAAGTGACGGCCTCTCCCCTGCCTGGGACCACATGCAGTGGTGATGGAGACGAGGGGCGGCTGGAGCCCCCCCCCCCCCGTCTTGGCGCCCCCATACCTGCCTCCCTCGGTAGCACCGCTGAGTGTCTTTGCAGTATGGTCCTGGTTGGTTTCAAAGCCAAACTGGCCAGCTTTTCTATAACTAAGGAAATAAAGGACTGGCTTCAACAGGGATTTCTCAAACATGGCCTCTAAGGATTTTGCTTGGCAATTCTTTCCCAAGTTGCCCACCCAGGTGGCATTCCCCTGTTTCCTTCTGACCAGACCCCCTGCTGAGATGTGGCCGATTGGCAGCTCAGTCTCCATGTGGATCTTTGAGTGAGGGGAGCAGGGGCTGCCTCTATCATGAACGCAGTTGACTGCTCTCTGATCACTGGCCCCTGGTGAGGCAGCCTTGCTAGGCCACGGAGGAAGAGCATCCAGGCAGTCCTGATGAGACTTGACAAGCTATGGACAGATGGCAATAGTGGAGAACTCCACCTTTCAGTGGACTAGGGGAAGGGGATGGGGGAATAGGGAGGGAGGGTGGGACTGGAGGAGTTCAGGGAGGGGGCTTCAATAGGGATATATAATGAATAAATTGTGAAGAAAAAATGAAATAAAACACACACCATACACACATACACATAGACCACCTACACAGACACACCACACCCACCATACACACATACCATACACACATATCACGTACATACCATATGCACATGCGTAGATACACACCACACACACACCATACACATACACACAAACATATACTCCATACACACACAGCATACACACACACAGCATACACACACCACACACACACCACACACATACACATAGACATACACACACATATACTCCATACACACACAGCATACACACACACATATAGACACATGCCATCATATACCACACATACAGAGATACGCCATACACACACATATATTGACACACACACCACACACACATACACAAACAACACAGAGCATACACAACTGTATATACATGTATGGTATGCATTTACCTCCACACATACACAAAATGCATGACACTTTTGCCCTCTAGGCCAGGAGAACAGAGCCATGGAAGACCCTGTGCCCAGGTCGAGAGCCGGGCTCAAACGTCGTTTCCGTCCTGGGGACGCCTCCCCATACCCCAGTTTCTCATCCTCAGACAGACGAGAGCCCAGGAGGAAATGGGGTCTCGTCGAATGAAAACGCACGTTGAAGCTGAGCTTACAGTGGGCATGCGGTCTACATGTGCCCCGCCTGATGTGACACGTTTAGGCCTCCTGCTGCTGCAGAGGGACCCAGTGCAGGAGAGGTGAGAGAGGACCGAGGGGTGACCCGCCTGTCTTTCTCCTGGACTCCTCGTCGGCAATACAGCAATACGAGTGGTCGCTTTTCTGCAGTCCCAGGGAGCTGTGTTCAGGCTGTGAAACTACGGAGAAGTTTGGAGTTATTAATAGCTGTTTGTAGAGTTGAAGAATTTTGTGATATTATGGGCCTATTATTATTCTTATATATGTATCTAGGTGCATTTCGAGGGACACATGTGAAACATGTTTTATATATGTTATATATAATAACACATATGCCACATATAACAACATATATGTCATATGTAATAATATATTTTAATATATTACACATTACTTATTTATTACTTTAAGAAATGTTAAGTATTCATATAAGCCATAATGATAGAGTTCAAACATGTGTTATTTTTAATTTGAGCACAACATGTAAAAATTATATATCTCTTTCAAGTTTCAGTACTGCTTAAACCTGACTTTGATGACATCATTCCTTACCAGCTGAACAGAGTAACTGAACTTTGAAGCTGAAATGAATAAAAACCCCACTTCAACTCAGTTGACACCATATTAATACAAAGCAATCCTATGATCCTTTTGGCTATAGGGTTATTTGAAATGAAAGTAAAAGTAATTTCCATGGTATGAATATATAGTTAATTTTTTTATTTTGTTCTGATCCAGCTGCAGGGTTTGGTGGCATATGATCTTACAAACCCTGAGTTTCACACATTTCCTTGTTACTGTAAGGTCTGGTTGGTAAGGTAAAAAGCTAGGACCTATTTTGCGATGGTTTAATTTGATTTATAATACCTAGACGTTTGGACAGAGGTAAGAGGTACTTCCCAGCCTGCCGCGAGCCCTGTGGCTAGTGGGGCAGGATGTCCCAATGGCTGGCCACACTACAGCTTCCTCTCTTACATCTGTCTGCTGCTGTGTTGACACATCTGGGCTCCAGCTGACAAATGACACTTCCCATCTCATTCTTCCAGTGGCGTATAAGACACATGTTACGACTGTGTTTGTCACAGACTAGGGGGCTGAGATAAACAGACCTGTGTGTTCTGCAGTGCTAGAGTTAGAGGCCAGAGTCGTGACGTTTACAGAGGTGGGAACCTTGGCCGCTGTAGGCCCAGCATCTGCTCCAGGCCTCTCTCATGGCTCTTCCTGGATTGCTAGTAACTACCGCTACCCCTGATGTATAGTTGTGTTATCCTACTGCCTGCCTGGCTGTTAATTTAGCATTCTTCTAGCATGCGTAACCATCCTAAATTCTCTTTCGCATAAGAAAACCAAACATGTTGGCTAACTCTAATGGCCTCGTTGTGCTATGATTAATTATGTCTACAGTAAACTCTGTTTCAAGAAAACCTTGTTTTGCATCCACTATGAAGGGCTGGGAGTGGGGACCCTAAGACTGCATGTTTGATGGGGTGGATGGAGACATGATTTGACCTTAACAACCCTCAGTCTAGTCGACTGACGGTTAAATGAAAGCCTCTGGACTGGAGATGGGCTTGCTCACGGGGCTGAGGAGAGGAACTGAGGCTGAGCTGCCCATAGCCAGTCCCTTTCAGTTGTGCATTTGTAAGTCTGGAGTGCACACAGGCCTTAGTAGAGCTGCTGGAACAGGTGACCCGATGGGATGGGATCTGAGGCACCTGGGATGGCTCCTCACAGGTCTGAAATGCTTTGGAGGAGACGGTTTCCCCTTCCAGCTTCCCATCTGTCTCTCTAACCCCTGACTGCTTTGGGCCTTGACCTTTCCAAGGTTGGTTGTAGAGTCGATTCCCTTGGGTGACAGAAACACTGTCTCCTGCTGTGTTGAGAGGTTGGTGGGCTCACCTGGAGCCTGTGGATGAAGAGCTGCTTTTCCTAAGCTGCAGCTTCCTCATAGGCTCACTGTGGGCAGCACACACGCGGTGCTACCTCACACAGGCACCCTCTGTTCAAACGTCAGGTGATGGGAGCTGAGTGGACAGGCTTACACAGCTTGCGCTGTGATGGTCTAGAAGCTTCTTGCTTTCTGCTCATCTCCATGAAACAGCAGCTGGTCAGCATGTTAGCTTGCCAGCACAGTGGCATAGAACAGGGTCTTCATTGTTCTTTACAATGTTCATATTATATAACAGTGATTTTTTCCTCATTACATGATGAGCTTTCTGAAGGAAGGGGCCATGTCATCCTTGTTAGTCTCCAGGGTTAGTCCTGGCAGGGTTCACAGTGCAGGTCACTGTGAGCCCAGCTCAACTGGGCAGCTGCCCATCGTGCTGTGCTCATCAGTCCCTGAGCCCATCTCCACCCCGTGCCAGCTCCTCACTGGACAGCCCCTGCTGCCTGACCAAGAGACCCAGGCCTTGCCTAAGAAGCCTGGGTGTGGCCTGGAGGCAGGGCTGGGATGCTTCCTTGACTGACGTGCCCGCCCTTTCCCAAGTACTGCCTGAGTGTGCACACAGGCAGATCTACTGTGTTTTGTTGTTTTCCTGATTTGGGGACCCCTGGGGCCTCCCGGCTACCTGAGAGGGAATGCCCTATATGGGGAGGCTAATTCCCAGAGCTGAGAAACTATCAGCATCCTAGTGTCCCTTTCTTATGCAGACCCACCAATTCCAAAGCCCAGCCATCTTAGTTGCTCCTTTTTCTGGATTCTTCTATGCAAGGCTGCTGTCTGTCTGTCCCTCTCACCTCAGACAGAGAGCAGATAGTTTTGGAAACTCTTGAATCTGAGTCCTTTCAAACAAGGCCATGTTGAACTTCTGTGCCTCCATGAACCTGATGTGCCATACCTTCCAATAAAACCCACAGGTTCCTTCTGTCTCCCCTTCATCCCTCTCACCAGCTTCATTCCTCACCCCAGCACATGGCCAGCTCCCTTCTGCTGGGACCTATAATAAATGCTCTCTTCAGTGACAGCTGCCCCCTGCAGTGAGGCAGGGGCCCTCACGGTGCCTGAATACCACTAAAATCAGCATTGTGAAAGAACCATCTCGTCACACTAAAAACAGCATATACGTTTGTATTCAAACTTAAGGGAACTTTCTTCTTTCTTTCTTTCTTTCTTTCTTTATTTATTTTTGGTTAAAGAAAATAAAGTTGAGACTGGATACATATTCATCATTTGGTTAATTAATTCATTCATTCATTAATTAGTAAGGCAAGATTTTGTAGAGACACAACAGGACTGGGTTTCAGGAAGTTTTGACTAGCCATACGGAAAATGGTCAAAACAGTTATGATTCACATACCCCGAATGCAGGCTCCTCCTTGGGACTAGGGCTTCATTATTTTGGTCACCTAATAGGTTCTTGGAATGTTATTTCCTAACAACAAGAGGGGGCAACTGTGGGGTAGAACTTTTAAAGAGACTGAGTTGAGCTGTTAGGAGGATTTTTCTAAATCCTTTTTGAGCTAGAAATGCAAACTGCAGAGAACCTTTGTATGTGATGTGATTCCTTCAGTAGAAAATGATAATGGAAGTAATGAATCTACATAGACTTATGCATCTCCACGTGAAAATGGATTCCTGTGAGGAGGAGTATGGAGAGTTGCACATTGTGCTGTTGGTACCACAGTACGGGTGAATGTGGGCTCATGAGGGACGACAGGGGAAGAGGATAAAGAGGGAACATTAGAAGAAGGCTGGCTCTGACAACCCTCCCCCAACACACTCAGGTAGTTCTGGTACTTATTTGCTTGTGTTGTCATAGGATACAAATATGCAGATGTACAAATACATCTTAAAGCCCTAAGGTTAGGTGGCTTGTCAGCTGAGCAGAGTTTTAGGTATTTTAATATCATCTTGATAATCTACTTATTTGCGGGATGAAACACGATGCTTCAATGCCACTGCATACTAACTAGTGAAAGCCACCAATTCTTATCATTACTCATGGTGAGACAGCCAAGACCTTCCCTTCTTGTGAAGTTAGAAAGACACCATGTTATTACCAGCTGGGATCCTGTGTCATGCCACATGAGAGCAGAATTTACTCTCCCCAACAGTTATGCTCTGTCCATGTCCTTGGATTTGGGTCATATTTTCAGGCAGACGTGGGAGGGACTTGATTGCCACCTCCCATCGGAGCACTAACTTGGGGACAAACAGTCTGGGAAGATTCATCCAGGTCGTCTTTGTGTGTCTGCATTGCCAGAAAGAATGGAATATTTCTGTCCCTTGAGTCATAGACCACCCCAGACTTGCCAGCTCTGTCCCCTGTGGTCACTTGGGCCAGACAACAGCAAGCTCTTTTCTCACAGCCCAGAGCCTCCTGTCTTGCAAACTTAGCCCCCTCTGTTGGGTGTTACTAAGCCAGGAATCTAAATATGGCACATGGCAGTTTGATGGAAATCATTTCCAGTAAAAGAGGATGTTTCCTCAGCAGTTTTCAAGCTGGCGCTGACTCAAGCATCCTCGGGGGAGCCCACTTAACTGGTCATTAGGGAGACAGCAATGAGGCATAGAGGAATTCTGTAACAAGATGCGTATCCTGTGTGCAGGGCCCCCGGGACTCTGACCTTGGCTCCCTGGGCTGGCGGGAGCAGTCTGACTGATGCTGCCCCACAAAGGGCTCTTCTGTGCTAAGTCCACTGTTCGTGGAGGAGCTAGGACAGGCTTTGTGGGGGATCAGCTCTGAAGGTGAGGTGCCACCCACCAACCTTAGATGTTTATTGCAGCAGAGGCCAAGATCTGCATTCTCAAAGGTGGAGAAGGGCATTGTGGACTTGAGAGGAAAGATGAACACTTGTTCTCTGATTTTTATATGTGTGTAAAATAGTTACATAGACCAAAAGGCAATTCATATCATCTTCACAAATAGTGATTTTTTTTTTTACCCAATTTGGACATAATTTTAAAAATTGGCTTAATTGTAAGTAGAGTGTTTATATCTGTGTCTATGGTGGTGTAAATGCTATAAAGATATCCTGATATTCCATGTGCTTAAACCAAATTCATAAGTATATAGTATATTGTCCTCTGTATACAAATTTTATGAAATTTTGATTAATCTGGATACCTTAGAGTGTTTGGATATTGTTATTGTTTGAATTTGAGCAGGCTCCCTATAGTCTTATGTTTTGAATGGCTGTTACCGACGTGGTGGCATCCATCTGGAAGGCTGTAACACCTTTGGGAGGTGATATTCCACTGCCAGAAGTAGAGGAGGACTTTCTCCACCATTCTTCCTACATCCTGACCCCTTCTCAAGTGATAACACTCTTTCCAACATTCTTGACAACAAGAACTGCAGCCTTTACCACCATGATGGACTAAAGCCTTCTGGAATGAATGGCTAGAATAATCCTCTTCTCCAATAACTTGCTTATGTTAGGTTTTGTGGTCATTATGATTCCAAAGTAATTAACCCAGGAAACTGGTATGAGAAGTGGGGGTTTCTGTTGGAGCTGATTTTGACCATTTGGATCTTAGGCCTTTGGAAATGGTTTGAGGAATGAAGGTGGGAGAGTTTGGAAATGTGGGTTAGAGAAGCCCCAGAATGCCACAAGTAGAGCTCACTGGATGATCCTCCTCAGAATTCAGAAGATCAGAATGCCAAGGCAAGCATGGCCACTGGAGACTGTTCTTGGGTGTTTCAGATGGAAACAAGAACACCATTGAGTCCTGTACTAGAGCCCATTTGGGACAACAGACCTGTCTGCATTCAACCCTTCTCTGGGTGATGTAAATAGGGCTAAATTCAAGAGCAATAGACCCATGGAACAGAAAAGAATTCAAGACATTATAGGACTCATGTCTGGTGTGATTATTTGTGGCTGCTCTTTGTCAAGTTTACAGTGAGAACTGTAAAACCCAGAGTAGAGGGATTAAAAACCGTATTATTTGGCCAGGAGTCGGGTGCTTTTAAAGTTGTGGGGAAAGCAAGTGCTGATAAATTGTTCATAGATGCTAAAGAGGTCAACATTATTCATAAGGCCTTCATTTTGCTCAGTGGTATTCTAGGATAGATGAGGCTCAAGAACTCCAGGGTACAAAACTGAAAACTCATTTGAAAAACTTATTTTTAAGAGAATATATCTTAAGTTGCTTCCCTAGTAAGCACGTCTGTGTGCATGTATGTTGCCCAGATTCTGGGGCATACAGAGAATGCTGCAGCCTTGGTCAAGGGAGTGTTGATCCTATGCATATCGATAACAGAACTTGGAATCATCCATGTGTTGTTTTGTGCCAAACGTCAGAAAAATTGGGTCTCAGCAGTTTGCCTGTACTAAGAAAGCCCATGAGACCAGGCAATGTATATGAGGGTTGACTTCCATGTAAGAATGCTTTAAGACTTGGATTTCATGAAGCTCTGAAGAGGAAGGCTAGGCTACAGTGGAGACCTCAGGATCGTACAGATGCCAAGAAAATAGGACTCTGCCTTTGAGACCAGCAGGCAGGGAGTGGAAATGGCCCAGAAGAAGGGCATGCACATTTCAGGTAGCACTTCAGAGGGGTTGACTCCCCAAGTCTGTTGGAGCTCACATCTTGCCATCAATACCTGAGATATGATAGGATTTAATATTCATCCAATAAGGTTGCAGTCTTACTTGGAACCAGCCTTCCCTTTTCACCTGTGAGGTTTGTGGTAGGAGTGTTCAGTCTGTGACCTCACAGGGATTCCCAATCAGGAGTTTGTACTGCCTCAGGGGAGACTTTTGGCTTTGGACTTTCAAACGTGTTGTAACAGCTATGACTTGGAGAACTGTCGAACTGTCGAACTGGATCAGATGCATGCAAGGATGATGAGCTGGCCACGAGCCTTTGACAGCCAGGAGTGAAATGTTGTAGTTTGGCCTGACATGCCTGCAGGAGCTTGTGCCCTGAGTTTTTACTCCCCAGCTGGGAGCCTTTGGAGCCTGTAGAGATGGAGTCTGGCTGCTGGAGAGAAGTCACTAGTTGTGGGTACTTGAAGGTTACAGTAGACCTGTGGTTTCTGCCATGTTTCCAACCTCCTTCTGTGCTGCTTGTGAGCAATCTCTGTGTAGTGTTCCCATTGCCCTTGACTAGACCACACCAGCCTTCCATGCCGTGATGGACTGGGCTCCTCAAAATCTGTGAACTACAACATTTTCCCCACTGTAATTACTGTAAGGTATTACCATTGCAGAGACACAAAAGTGTCTAATATGGGTGTCATATTTTCTTTTATAAGAGATTGGCATTCAGTCTTCAAATAAATCCCCAAATACAGAAAGATTTACAGTTCATCAAAATGACAGTCCTAGTGATCACATGTTTAAGATTCTTTTTCCAGGTACCAATGCATCCTTCCAACAGTCTGTTTTCAGAGACTCTCTCCCTCTGTCCGGGGAACCATTTATACTAAAGTGATATTTCAGTTGTTGTAATGGCCAGGCCCATGGTGTGAGACTCTTGAATGTCACATATGTTGTGTCTACCATACATACACCCTACTTTCCAATATGCTGTTATATTATTTTTCAAAATAATCAAATCAGAGGTATGAAAGGAAATAAAAGGCTTTAATGTGAATCATATTTTATTTTAAAGGCCAAGAACATGAAGACCCTATAGCCAGATTTTCAGTTCTATTGCTGTTCAGGAATTATTTTTCGTCACAAGGTTTAAAACTTTCTTTTTAGAGTCTAATGTGATTAGAGGACAATGGTGATCGTTGGAGAAAGAACTACTGGCAGAAAGAAGCACAGTTTTAACTGCAGAGACACGGTAGCAGGACATGCTAGGAGCTGGCAAGCACTAACGATGTGTGGAAGATAGGGTGTGCTGGAGAGGACTCACCACCAGCCCGTCCCAAGAGAGGCAAAGCCAATCCTGGCCTCTCATGTGCTTTCCCTACTTAGTTTCTGGACATCAGCCCTGGGGTAGTGTGTCTGTTTGAGCGAAGACATATTAAACTCACAGTGACCAGTAACAGCTCAGTGTCTCCTTAAAGACAGAAACCAAAACGCTTCCTCTCGGTGTCATTTGACCAGCAGTGAGCTCAGATTTGAGTTTTCTATCCTCCCCACACCACACACACACACACACACACACACACACACACACACACACACACAC
>NW_026592666.1:10738475-10830271 GCF_907164565.1 Psammomys obesus | reverse complement strand
ACACACACACACACACACACACACACACACACACACACACACACACAAACAAACACACACACACACACACTGCTGTGTGTGTCTGTTGGATGAGTCTGAATCGCTGCCTGTCTCAGTGCTGCCCTCTGAATCTCTCCCTGTGTCTCTCTGGCCCTGAGTGTTCTTAACAGTAAGCAGCACAGAAAGCATCACATGGGGAATGAATGAAAGAAACTGTACAGAAACTGTTAATAGAATTTTACAGGGGATTTCCAACAGAACCAGTTGGCCCAGATGACAAACACACACCATCAAGTAACAACCAACTGCTACTTTCAGCATTTAGGATATATTGATGGTGCATTTTATAAGGTTACTTTTAGCTTATTTTCTGTGTATTATAATTATCATACTACACATACAAACATATATACGTTACCTGGGTTGGGGTCATGGAAGACTACATATCTTATGGTTAAAGCTATGCATTATTTTACGTTGTAGAAGTTGACCACATGAGAAAACCAAGGCAAGCAAAGTTGGCTGACCTCTTAAAGGCAGATTAAACAAGCAGGCTGAGTACACAGTAGGGCAGCCGTCTAAATCTTAAATGACCTCAAAGTATGTTATTAACTTAGCTGTGAGGTCAGGCAAAAGTTCCAGTCTCTTAGAATGTAAGAGATTTTTTTAAATCATAATGTTTCATTGCCACAGGGTAATGTTTACTATTCCCATGTGCCAGGGCTTAAGGCTGAGGTTCAGAAACATGCCACTGTCTGAACTGGAATCTAAACCACATTTGGGTCTTTTGACTTCCAGGCTAGTGCTGTATGCACTACATTGCCTCAAGTTTATGAGATGCCAACGAAGAGATTTATGCCTCCTTCATGCAGTTTATGTCTCTCATCTTATTGCAGAACTCCTTCCCTATGGAGATATAAAACAATATTTACCTTCTACTTGTAAAGGCACAACAACAAACCAAAGTTCTGCCTCAGGGAACCAATGAGTCTTGGGCTTCCTTCCAAGGGTAGTTGAGGGAATGAGCAACTCCAAAGCACCTTCCTTAGAAAGGGTCACCCCAGCATGGGTGATGGCTTCCCCTTCTCAATTAGTCTCCTTTGGACTATATACTCTAGCACCTCCCAAGACCCAAGGCCACTTAAAATTAAGGCAGAACTGCATACAAATGGCTGTGAGGAGTGGCTGACGCCTAAGAGTGAAATGGCTCCCTTCCAACAGTCCTTTTGTTTCTGAAGGAAAGTCAAGAGTCAGTGTCTGTAACGGCCTTCTTCAAGGAGGCACCGCTGACTCAGTGAAGATGGCAGCTGTCTGTAGGTATGTGCTGTCTTTGAAGACTTGAAATAACTGAGTGACAAGTGCAGTACAATTGCCAAGGGAAAAAGAAACGCCCCTCCTATCCTGATCTATTGAAATGCTGTGGACTGGGCCTCATAGTCTCATATTGAATTAACAATGATTATAATTAGGTGCTGTCTAAGTTTGCTCTCTGTTGCTTTGATAGAGCACCATGACGAAAGAAACTTAGGGAAGAAAGGGTTTATTTTAGCCCAATTTCTCATGTCACACTCCTTCATTGAGGGAAGTCAAGGCAGGAACAGGCAGGAACCTCGAGGCAGAAACTGAGGCAGAGCCCGTGGAAGAGTGTTGTAGATGCTCTGAGAGAGGGGAATTCTTACTACAGTCTCTCTGACTTCACCAGCTATTGTCCCAGAAGGCTTGCGTCCATGCAAAGGGGTCCTCAGAGAGAACCCACTAGACCCTCAAATGATGATGAAAAAGATCAGAGAATACAGCACCCAGAGAGACTGAAATGGCCTTTAAAACATCAGAATGAGACCTTTCTTGTATATGTTACTCTATTTTATCCTGTATGAGTCAGGGTTCTCCTTAGTGACAGACCTTATGGAATGAATCTCTATATGTATATACAGGGGGTTTATTATAATGACTTACAGGCTGCGGTCCAGCTAATCTAACAATGTCTGGCTGGGAATAGAAAGTCCAAGAACTCAGTAGTTACTCAGTCCATGAGGCTGGCTGACTTAGCATATTCTGGAATCCTAAAGAAGTAGGCTGTAATGCTGATGAAGGAATGGACATGCTAGCAAGGTGATGGCAAGTAGGCTAAGAGCAAAACTTCCTTCCTCCATGTCCTTCTATAATGTTCTAGAAGAAGGTATGAGCCTGATTAGATCTAGATTAAGGATCTGAATTAAAGGTGTGCCAGAGCCCACTGGCAGAGTCAAACAGTTCCTGAGTGGGGAGTGAAGAATGAAAGAAAATAAAGAAGAACACACTACACACAAGATCAGTTCCAGAGGGCTACCAGTAGAAACTATCACGCCTGCTTTAGTCTACAATTCCTTTTTATAGTCAGAGCAAAGCACCTCACTACAATGAAGGGGTTCATGGAGAAGTCAAAGTTGTTTACCTTGGCTACTTGTCTGTGTGATCCTCACACAAACAAAAGGAAGTGTACTTAGCAAAACATCCTGCCTATCCCTATCTCCAGGTGAAGCCAGGGTAGAAACATGTTTTTCGCTGAGAACCCAGTAACAAAGCAGCCCAACAAACAAGCAGCGCTCCACAAAGGGGTGTCTTTTTCCCAGTTCTGAAGATCTGTATTAAAGTGTGTTTTCTTACCTCAGAGATCCAGATTACAAGTATATTTTCCTACTTCAAATTAAGCAAAAATCCCCTCACAGGTGAGCCTTCCACTTTTGAGTTTTAGGGTTTTATAATTTGACAATCAAGGATAGCCATCACACATGCACTCATAATATTAGTGTTAATTACAGAACAGGGGTTGTATTCTGTCAGGTTCACTTTTTCTACCAGATTGCTGTTGACTTTGGTAGCAAATCAACTGAAACACAAGAGGGAAGATGACACGCATCAAGAACCTCGTAGATGACAAGCACTTTGGATATTTTATCTCATTAAATCTTCGTGCAACTTCGTGAGATGATGGTCTTTATAGACATTGAGGGATGATAAAATGGATTTAGATATGTCAACAAGCAAGTCTTTGGACACTGAGCTAGAACACAGCAAAGGCGATACTGATGAATAGTTGTACATCTTCCTGGTGGTTTCTTACACTGTCTGTCTATGAGATTGCCTTTCCTAAAAGGTCCCTCCCCAACAACTTCAAAGAAGTGAGATTACAGACAGTGCTGATGCTAAACATTGATTGTCAACTTGCTGATATCTATAACCACCTTGTAGCCCAGGCATATCCGTGAAGGGCTATCTATCAGGTAAGCCCATGGTCAGGACGACAAGGGATAATCTTGATTAGTTAATTCAGCTGGGAAGAACCACCCCCCAGAGAAGAGCAGTATCATTCTCTGGGCTGGAGGTCTAGACTGATGAAAAGGAATCTGGCTGAGCAGCATTTATCTCTCTCTAAACACAACATCCAGTTGCCTCAAGTACCACCATGTTGATTTCCCTGACATGTTGGACTGTGGGCCTTGAACTGTGAGCCAAAATAAACCCTTTTGCCATAAGATGCTCTGTTATATTATCACAGCAACAAGAAAAATAACCAACACAGCAGGTATCTTATCTTTTGTAGTAAAATGCAGTATCTTTAATTTTTTTCATTTAATTTTATATGATGGCTGCTTGGCCTGCATGTACGTCTGCATACAACATGCATGCCATATGCATATGAAGGTGTAAGATATACTGGTATAGACAGGTGTGAGCTCCCATGTGGCTGCAGGGAGTCAATTCTGGGCCCTTTGAAGGGTAGCCAGGATCCTTACTGTTGAACCATCTTTCCAGGCTCCCGTGCAGTATCTTAAGATAAACTGACTCAGTGTAAAAAATGGACACAATTCAGATTATTTTTCAGACATTGTTCCATATACCTCAATGAATTAACAAAACTTTCCTAACACAGAGTAAGATATTTAGAATTAGAATATTTTTTTGTTTTACCAGTCCAGACTTTAAAAAGTAAACTCATGAAAAAGTGCATTATTCTTTTGTTTCAAAATCTGATCAGCTCAGTTTGCATTGGGTGAAGTTTTCTTATCTTAATTATATCTCCTTTTAAGTAGTCATTTTCAATTTTCTTATTTTAAAAAAGTTGTTATGGAATATATGAATCAGTTGAAAATGATAAGATGTTCAAGACAAAAGAAAATTAAGTAAGTGCATGCTGATTTTTTTTTTTAACATTACAATTATGCTCGGTGTCAGCAGTAACAAATTTTAAGGTTCAAACAATGCAGTTGATGAGATGTCCACCTTCCACAGGTGATGTCGGGGCTGCCCATCCTGATGGTGGGGCAGAATGAGATGGTGGGGCTGCCCATCCTGGTAGCGGGGCTCAGAGTAACCTCCTTCCTGACCCCATTTTATTCTGATTCATCTGTTGTTAAACCCTTATTGTGGCTTTTAACCAGGTTAGAAATGATCAATAATGGTGACTGTTCCTTCCTGCTATCAAGTCCTCTAATGGGGAAATGCATCTTTACAGTCACTCAGTTGTTCTACATCCATTGATGTAACCATCACACAATTGCACTGAAGTAGCAGACAAATAGCATGCTTACAAGCATGTGGTCCATACAGTCTTTTAGCCTGTGTGTTCTCTGGAGACCTTGGAGAAGGTGAAAGGAGTTGGGGTAAATATGATCAAGATACATTGCTTACATGTATGAAATTGTCAAAGAATAAGTAAGAGATAGCCTGTTTCAAAAGAAAGAAAAAAAGATGCTTGACTTGGCTTAAAATGACAGCTAAGAAAGGAAAGTGCTTGTTCTACAAATAGTTTGATCCCAGAACTCACGTGAGAAAGCAGAAGAAATGTCAGGGAGGTAGAGACAGGATTCCTGGGGTGCACTGGGCAGCTAACCTAGTCTCCTTGGCAAGATTCAGGCCACTTAAGACTTAGTCTCAAAAGCAAAGATAGTTCATGAAGAACAATACTCCTAGTTGACCTTTGTGCCCCTTCCGTATATATGGCATATGAATTTATACCTTAAACAAAATTATAACATAAATGCAAAATAAAGTAATTCCTTATGCTTTTGCTGGTGTGGGTTGGCCTGGGCCCCAGCCTTTCCCAGATGCTACCTAGAGATGAATGAATGAATTGTTGCAGACAGTTACAGTCAATTACTGAATGCTTTTTAATTTTCAAATATTTATTTTTAAATTATATGTGCACATGTATCTGTGTGTGGGTATGCACATGAGTACACTGCTCTCAGAGGTGAGAAGAGAGCATCAGATCACCCTGGAGCTGGGGTCACAAGGATATGTGAGCTGCAGTGGTGGTTTGAATAAAAGTGGCCCCTATCGGTCCATAGGGAATGGTACCATTAGGAGGTGTGGCCTTGTTGGAGTAGGTGTGGCTTCTTTCTGCTGACTGTGGATCAACATGTAGATCTCTCAGCTACTTCTCCACACCATGTTTGTGTGCGTGTTGCCATACTTCCCACCATTATGATAATGGACTAAATCTCTGAACTGTAAGCCAGCCCCAATTACACGTTTTCCTGTATAAGTGTTACCATGGTCATGGTGTCTCTTCACAGCAATAAAACCCTAACTTAGTCAAAAGTTAATACCAGGAGTGGGGTATTGCTGTGATAGGCCTGTCCGTGCTTTATTTGGAGGGATGTGGACTTTGGAATTTGGGTTGGAAAAGCAGCAGAATGCTTTAAGTGGAGTTTAGTGGGCCGTTCTAATAAGATCAGGGAAGCGATGCTGAGGGTGAGTTGAACTGTGCAGTCCTGACTCAAGAAGTTTCAGAGGAGAAGAATATTAGCATGTAGATTAAAGACTGTTATGATATTTTGACAAATTTGGCTGCTTTTTCCCTTGTCTGAAAAATATGCCTGAGGATAAATTACAAAGTTTTGGATTAGTAGCACTGGAGAGGAAATCTCAAAACAGCCTAGTACTGACTCTGTCATCTGTTTATTAGTGTTCACTCTTATAAAGAAAGATCTATAATGAAAAGAAGCAAGCTGAGCAAGTAAAAAAAAAAATTAATGTGCATATTTGAGGAGAAAAGGGGTACCCGGAAGTGGAATGGAGCCAAGTCATATGTTCAAGGAGATACACAGATTTTTTTTTTTATTTTTTAAAAAAGTATTATATTAAATTGATTGAAGGGAGTGGTGATGTCAAGGCAATCCCACCAGCTAAGCTTCCAACTTGTAAAAAGGAATTAAAGAAACACTTAGGGCCAGGTGATCTGGTGTAGTACTTTAAAGCCAGCATTCCAGAGGCAGAGGCAGAGGCAGAGGCAGAGGCAGGCAGATCTCTAAGCAACTTCAAGGCCAGACAACTAAAGGAAACCATTGAAAACAAAAGCTGGTGAGGATGTGTTTGAATGAGGGGCCATGTTCCAGCCTCAGCCAGCAGCACAATTTGGCAGCTTTGTCCAAGCGGTTCTTACTTTAGAGTCAAGGATGAAGAAATGGGGTTATGGAATTTCCCTCCCTAACTAAGGAAATCCACTGAGGCCAGGCATGTGTAAGGGGTTCCCTGCATGGAGGCCTAGAGAGACCATTCTGTGAAACTATGAAGGTGAATCCTGGATTGCTTTGGGTACTCCAAAAAGGCTAGAGATGCCAGGCTATGGCATACCTGCCAGGAAAGCTGCTAACATGGAGTGCATACAGCCCAAGAAAAAAAAGAAGTGCATTGCAGTTAACAAAGCTGAAAGGAGTTAGAGAAGAGTGTTTTGACATTAGACATGGAGATGCAGAGTTTGGAGTTTGCCCAGATGGTTTTCTGTCTTGCTTTGACCCAGTATTTCCTCATTATGCTCCAGTTTTCAACATATATATATATATATATATATATGTATATGTATATATATGTACATGTATATACATATATATGTATGTATATATCCTATGCCATTATATGTCGGGAGTATATGATCTGATTTTTTATTTTGATTTTATAAGAGATTACAATTAAGAGATTGCATGAGTCTCAGAATAGACTTTGAACTTTGTACTTTTAAACAGTGCTGACACTGTGATATACTATGCGGGCTTTTGAAGTTGGACTAAATGCATTTTGCATAATGATATGGCTGCAAGCTTATGGGGTCCAGGGCATGGAAAGTGGTGGTTTGAATAAAAATGGCCCTCATAGGTTAATAGTGAGTGGCGCTACTTGAGCTGCCTCTATTATTGGAGTAGGTATAGCTTTGTTGGAGAAAGTGTGTCACTGACACTTCCTGCTGCCTATGGATCAAAATGTAGAACTCTTAGCTTAGAAGAAGCACCATGTCTGTCTGCACACTGCCATGCTTCCTGCTATGATGATAAACTCTGAACTGTAATCTCGTGAATGTTTTCATGAAATGTGTTCCTTTATAAGTGTACCGTGGTCATGGTGTACCTTTAATAAACCCCTAACTATGACAGCCACTCAACATGGGTTCTGGGAACTAAGCTAAGCAGGCTGGCTAGCTAACTACTTAACTCCTGAGCCATCACTGCAGCCCCATGCATGCTAAGAGCCCATGTAGTTATGGGGTTATTATTTCTTTCATTATTGCTTTTACACAGAAACACTAACCGTAAAGACTAATACTTAACCGATGCTCTTGACTTATGCTTTCAAGCATTTACAGGTCTCTTTAGAACAACAACTGCTGTCACATAGAGCTGTCATTCATCCCCCTACGGCTCTAAAAGCACCTCCTGAATTCACAGCTTTGGGGCACCAAGCTTATAAGGAGAGTGGGTGAGCCAACAGGGAATTATTACCATGAGTCAAAAGCATGGGGTAATGAAAACCCAATGGGTGTCAGAAAGCACTGAGAACTCCAAACTCCAAAAGAAAATGCTAAACAAAGGATTTCCAACAGCAGCTGTAACTTTGACCCTGGAACCACTTTGAAGAGGGAACCAGGATTGTCCTGTCTACATTCTCCACTGGATAAATTTCTCAGCCTTCCTTTTTAGGGTACATTGCATAAACCGGCTGCATCCCAATTACCCACACATATCCTGGAAACTTGACACAAGTGGAGACCCTCAGTTTCCCTTTCTTACCTAGTGCTCCTGAGTGTGGAGTTTAATGAGAGCCTAGACCACCCACAGTCTCTCTGTGTGTGCAGCGTCAGATCTCAGGAAGCCCCATCCTTATCTGGAAGTGTCTGACATCCTCCTTTCATCACGTTGAAGTGTAATTCTCAGGCTATTGGCAACATGATTTGTTGGCACAGTTATTGTTGGCCCGGGTGGGTGGGAGTCAAAGTGGCTCCTTGGCTGTTTATTGTGTATAACTTGTAATAACAGGAAAGCTGACCACAGAGGCCACCACTTTACCGCGATGGGAAGCCACCATTGGAATGTCCTAGTCGAGGCAACCCCTTGGTATTGAGAACTGCTGTTGGGGTTTGGTGAAGGTGGCTGTGTCATCTGCTCTGTTAGCTTGTGTTAAACCTTAAATAAAGGAGGACACATGAGTCCCCAGTCCTCCACCTCAAACTTCTGGGGCAGCAGAGTTTTGATTTAGCCCCTTAGGCTAAATAATTCACCCCAAGAAAGGACCTGGCTTATCTACCCCAAAGTAACTTCATATTTTTCCTTTCACGAGAAGACGATGTGTCAGTGTTGGTGTTAGGCAACCGAGGTACAACCTAGTCCTGGCCCAGTGGAACAGCCGCAAAGTGTTTGGAGATGTGCCCCAGTCCACAAACTGCTAATGGGGGGAAAAAGCTATTTGCTGCCAACCCACTATGTGATGCTGAGTTTCTCCAACCACACTGGTGATCCAGTGTAAATGTGGCCAGTGTTCCTGCCTCTGCTGGGAGGCTCCCCTTGAGTGTAGCAAAGGTGAGGCTGGACCCTGAAGCTGCTGAGCCCATGTGCCCTTTGTGAGAGAATCCAGCATCCCCCACGTGGCTTAGTGGATGCCTCCTTGGGATTCTTAGAAGGGCCCATGCTTGCTCTCTGAGAACCCCATTTGTGGGAAAGACATTGGCTTCAGAGTCCAGACCTCTTCAGATGACAGAGGGTAGAGCAAAAGAACAGAAATGCTGGTTTGACCCAGGGATTGTGGGCAAGTCCTTGGAGGTCTGGCCAGTCTGGCCAATTCCTGTTAGGGCCTGGACAGCTCCTGGAGTTTCCAAGACTCATTCCCCCGCTGAGCAGGCCTGTGCCCTGTGGACAGAGTTTCCCAGAAAATCATGGCAAGAGAAGTCTGAGACAGAGACTTCTATTTCACAGCAGTGAGTCAGCAGAATTTGCCCATGCCGACTCTTTCCACCCTCCACAGTGTGAAGTTGTTGCTAAACCTGAAATGGCTTGTTCTGTCCCTTTCCCGATCAGTCTGTGGTCACACAAAGAGAGAGAGCAGGCCTTGTGGGCACAGTGGACGCAGAAGCCCTTTGGCTACTCCAGAGCTTGCCCATGCACCAACCAGGGATTCAGAGTCTGGGTTTTAGGTGGTTGGATGTGATTGTTGTTTACCTCACAGCTCTGTCCATCATAGTGGATTCTATCACAGCAGCATATTGCAGGGATGGTATGAACACTCCTAGGTACAAGGGGAACACAAAGACACTTCTGACAAAGCTGTGTAGATCAGTGTGGTCACCTTCTAAATTGCTTCTACCCCAGCATGCCATCACTGTGGGATCACAGCTTCCAGCTTGGTTCATGGTGGAGGGTGAGGTAGCTTTCACCTTAGGGTGATATTTCACTTAGTGCCACTGAGGGGACGTATATTGGTATGTTCTGCTCAAGGTGGGGAGTTGTACCAGTAGGCAAGCCCAACTTTTTGGAGACTAGAGGGTTGCTGTAAGTATGAGCAGAGGTGTTGTAGAAGAAAAGGACTTAGCTCCAAATTAAAATCACAGCTGGCCGAAATACTAATTCGAAGTTACTTTAGGATGCAACATGCTCTAGCCACTGAGCCATGTCTCTAGTTCCTACAGCTTTACTTTCAATGATAATATCAGTAAAATTATTTCAAAATAATTACATAAATACACAGGTATGTATGTTGCAAGGCAAGGTGTAATTTTGTTAATCATGTGAAGAAGGCAAATTTGAGCATAAAGACAAAATAAAATAAATGAAACTGAAAATCCTCCACTTTTCACTGAATTTAAAATACTTTATGGATTCCTTAGTTATTTCTTTCTTTCTGAGGATGCACGTTTTTCTAGTTCCCTCAAGCTGGAAACATGCTGCTGTCTCTCAGTGGGTAAAAGGACAAAACATTAGGGATATTAACCCCTACCTTGATGTGTGAGGTTGCTTGGCAATCAAAGAATGGGAGCCAGCTTGCACAACAGCATAGATACACTGCAGAAGCAGTCTACTCGGGAAGGGCACTGAGTTCAAAAGGCTACACTGTGCAAGGGCATTCCCCCTGCACCCTTAGACAGGATAGACTCAGATAGTTGTGCAAATGGTTGTGTGGGGTTGGAGGTAGGAATATTAAATGCAAGGAGATGAAAAAGTTTCTTCATTGACAGAAATGTTCTCTTCTTCTTGATGGGATGTGTGCTTCATGAATGTATGTTTTTGCCCAAAGTCATCCACAAAGCTATTTATCTATTATCTGTCTACCTACCATCTCAGTCAGTCAGTCAGTCAGTCAGTCAGTCTGTCTGTCTCTGTCTCTGTGTGTCTATGTTTCTCTCTCAGTCTCTCTCTGTCTCCCTGTCTCTCTGTGTCTCTATCTATGTCTCTCTTCATTTGATCACAAGAAACTGATATTTTGCTGCATTTGACTTAAACAAAGACAATGAGACAAGCCAGTGGGCAGGGGCTGTATATTGAGCTCTTGTTGCATTTCCGAGAAGTGGCTGTAGCTAGTTACACAGTGAGCAAGTGAGTGAGCATCGAGGCCAAAGGCAACATGCACACCCTGTCTGCCATCAAAGGTCAGCCTGGCGAGGTCTCCAATTGCTTAGGAATGAGCAATCATGAAAAAGAAAAAGCCACACAAAGAAAAAAGGCTCCATGGAAAAGTATGTAGAAAGAGGGCATGGGACATTGTGTTAACAAGTCTCTGAAAGTTTTTTTCTTCAAGTCAAAAGAAACCACGTGGACTGGAGAGATGGCTCCGAGGGTAAGAGCCCTGGCTGCTCTTGCAGAGGACTTGAGTTTGGTTCCCAGTACCCATATGGTGGCTCCAAAGTATCTGCAGTTCTGTGCCCAAGGGTGACTTAGGGCTTTTATGATAGATGTGTTATATGGTACTCTCGGTAGCAGCTGTGCTTTGGGGGATAGTATTAAGCTTATGTGGATCCAGGTATTCATTATAGTAAACTTTTTCTTAACAGACATCTCTGCTTTTGCCAAAAAGTTCATTTTACTCTTCATCATTTCAAGGATCATATTTGTGTAATGCCCCTCCAAAAAAGTGACTCAAATGGAATGCCATAATTCACTCACTCATAAAAAGGGTTGAGTGCTTTCTATGGATAAGAACCTGTGTTAAGTGCTGTAAGAGGTACAGAAATCATACCCATGTGTGGAGTTTAGGATTAGGCAGAGGACACTGGTTAGAGACAGTGTGGATTTCCGTTCCCAGCATGGTGAGGTTGACAGCAGAGGGGGAGCACAGCGCATGCTCTGCACTGCTTCTGAAGGTGCCATGTTGGAAGATGCTGGTGCCGTGCATGAGAGCTGATTCTGCAGTTGGATCTGACAGGGCGTGAGCAACCTCGTGCTGCTGGCTTTTCTGCTGAGGCGTACGTCGCCTAGACACCTGACTGGGACAACACCTCTTGTCCACACCACTCTGCCAGCTTCGTTCCATTGCTTTGCCACAGCTCATGCCGGAGATCAGTGTTGTGGGGACTTACAGACGTTCAGTGGCCCCAGAGGGCGCATCCCGCAGGCCCCATGATCCAGGACACTGTTCTTAATTAGGAGGTCTTTACTGGGGAGGGGATTTCTGCCTTCAGGATGTGATCAGAGAAGCAATTTAGAGATAATGATATTTAATGGCTGTGGTTGCAATGTAATGGAGATGATAATTTCATGTAATTTGGGGGGCGCTTTGGCTAAGTTAATGCTACCAAGTGGCACTGATTTGGGGCCTCTGTTGGGGTCAAATGTGGATTTCTCATCTCTGTTTTTCCTTCTGCTACTTGGAGAAGTTCTGGAAAAGCTTTTGATCCTCTTATTCCATAGTTCTTTTTCTTAAGAGAACTCAGTTTAGTTATAGGCAATTTTTACTCAAAATTTCCCTTTTAACTTAAAAAGACTAATTTTAGTAACTGATTATTTAAGTAAGCCAAGCAGGGAACTTGGCCTTATGGGTGTGAGATGACTGATTTCAATTGTGATTTCCACTCCTAGATTAAAATGTTGTTGGTCCAAGGTGCTCTTTTTACAGATCATGAAAGTAGGATGATGCTGTGTGTTAGCTGGAGTCAGTACTGCTGTGACAAAAACCACGATCAAAAGCAGCTTGAGCAGGAAAGGGTTTATTTCAGCCTACAGTTCCACATCACATTCCATCACTGAAGGAAGTCAGGTTTCCTTTCTGAACCTGTGAGGCAAACAAATAACTCCCTGCCTTCAGTTGTTTGGGTCAGGTATTGTGTATGGTGACAAAAATCCAACAAACACAATGTGCTTACTGGTTTTATGTCAGCTGGACACATGCCAGAACCTCCCATTGGTAGGTTCAGTGGCCCTGTATGGAGAGATACCTGTGGATAGAGTCGAGAAGGGCAGACAAGGATCCTGAAGATGTATCATTTACCTTCTACTATGATGTACCAAAATTCTTGGTACATATTATCATCTTATTTCCTTGGCAAAATATTCTACTGAGAGTTTGGAAAAATCTCTGGGTAATGCCCTCATTGCTTAATGGTTTTCTTACCCCCTTTCCCCATAACTGTGAAAGTCTAGGTGGAAAGCGGAATCAGAGCAGTGATTCCGTCTTAGGTCCTGCAAGCTTCCCTTGTCACCAGGCTCATCAGTGTGTGGCCGCCAGCTCCCTCGAGGGCTCTCAACAGCTGGAATTGCCTTTTGCAGTTCCTTAGAAGCTCACACGACTCTCCGAGTCAACTGGACTACTAAGTAATCAGGCCCGTTGATAGGTCTGTGTTTTATAAGGGTGAAATATTGGTGGCAATGCGGATTGCTCAGGGCTGTGGGCTACAATGAGTTGGTGTTAACACATTTTCATGGGATAAAATCCCAGATGGGACACTGAATGGCTCTTAGTGTCACCACGAAAAATACCTTGAATTGCTACAGTCATCATTCCATTTTTTAGAGTCTCCTCTATGATCTCATAAGACCAGAGACAAGAAAGACTGACTGGACACCCTAAACCTTTTCTGGAGGTCTGGAGTGGCCGCTGACTGTGTGCTTTGGCGTATGGCATTTGAGAGTATGCCCTTGTAAAGTTTCAGTGGGGTTCTGGAGGAGTGATCCAGTTGTTACTCCCTAGCCTAAAATAAGACAACAGTTCTGCTGACAGTGCTTATGGTGATGATCGTGCCAACAGCAGTGACACTGACGATGGTGATGGACGTGGAACTTGTCCCTGCCTCCTGAGTGCTGGGACTGTGGGCATGTGCTAGCATAGCCACCAATCAGAGCCATTTTAAAACATGCTATTAGGTAATACTGAGAAGACAGGAGGGCGTCTCTTTCTGTGGAATAGGGAGTCAAGCATCACGCTGCCTACAGAGACTGACTGTTCCAAGGTCTCCAGTGGGAGCTCAGTCGGTGCCTGCAGCGGATGGTGCATGACCGAGAACCCTAAACTCCAGGTACTGATGTTTCTGGTCAGGCCCAGCTAGTTGCTGTGTTGGTTGGCTGATGGTAGACCCAGCTGGTTTCTCTTGGAAAGTACCAGTGTGCCCATGAATCTCATTTTAGGGCTCCCTAGAAATCAGGACTGTTTTTGAGGGGTCTCAGGGGCCTCCTGATCATCATCAATGAAGAAGGATTGAGACTTTCGGGGTAAACCTCAAAATGACTTGCATCTTTGGAAGATTATTCAAAATGAAAGAAGATCCCCCAATATCAGAATTGCTGAGTGTAAAAAGAGGAGTGGGACTTACAAGGATTCCTACTCAGCTTCCTAAGAGCTTGCTAATAGAAATTCTGTATCGTGTTGTTCAAATCAGACGACACAAGTGTAGCAATGGCTACAGCAATGATCACAGTCTTTCTTCAACACATTCACTGATTTTTTTTTGTCCTCCAAACACAGCAGCTTGGTTAGTGGCCATGGCAGAGAGGTACATGGCACCCTAGAAGGAAACAAATAGAAGCAGGTCATCAAATATTGTTTGAATGTGCAATGTCCTCTATAGGTCTATGTGCTTGAAGACTTGATTCCAGTCATAGTGGTGTTTGGAACCTTCAGAAGGTGGATCACCAGAGTCAGGGCTTGAGTTATAGCCTGGCTTCACTTCCTATTCCCTCTGTTTCCAGATTGAGAATACAGTGTGACCATGCCGGCCTCAGCCACCATACTCTCTGCCATGCTTTCCCTGACACGATAGAATGATCCCTTTGAATTATAAGTCACAATAAACTATCTGTCTCTTACAGCAACAGAAAAACTAATTACTATACCTCAATGACTGTGGTATTGATTGTCCAGTTGATGGTTAACACCAGTTGTCAGTTTAGTAGGATCTGAATCACCTAGGAGACCAGCCTGCAGCCACTCCTATGAGGGAAGCTCCTGTTGAGGTAAACTGAGGTGGCAAGACTTAGCCTACAGAAAGATGGGGCATCCCACCAGCTGTGGTGCTGGACAGCGTAAGGAGGAGAAAGTGAGCTGTGCGGGAGCACTCATCGCCTTGTGTGTCCTGACAATGGGTGCAGTATGACCAACTGCCTCACGCTTCTGCAGTCTTGATGTCTCTACCATGATGGACTGCCCACACCTGAACTGTGAGCCAAGACAAACCCTTCATCCCTTGAGTGTCTTCTGTTGGGTATTTTATCACAGCAGCAGTATAACCACTAATCCACCCACCAACTTTGTGAACAGAAGTAGCAAAACCAATTATCCACATGTACCATTATTCACTGCATGGCTGTTCAGCATTAGAAAGAGTTAGGCAAGGTCAAAGAATTGAACAATAGGATGTTGGTGATGGTTAAATAACCCAATGTCAACATCCTCTAAAAAGGAAGAACTGAGATAGAAAGATCTGGAGGGGATAGGAGTTCTACAAGGAGAACAACATAACTAAAATATCTAGGCCCAGGGGTATTTTCTGAGACTGATACTCCAACCAAGGACCATTCATGGAGATAACCTAGAACCCCTGCTAATATGTAGCCAATGGCAGCTTAGTATCCAAGTGGGTTCCCTAATAATAGGAACAGGGACCATCTCTGACGTGAACTCAGAGGCTGGCTCTTTGACCACCTCCCCCTGAGGGAGAAGCAGCTTTTCCAGGCCACAGAGGAGGACAATGCAGCCAGGCCTGATGAGACCTGATAGGCTATGATCAGATGGAAGGGGAGGAGGACCTCTCCTATCAGTGGACTTGGAGAGGGGCATGGGAGGAGATGAGGGAGGGAGGGTGAGAGAGGGAGGGAATGAGGGAGGGGACTACAGGTGGGACACAAAGTGAATAAACTGTAATTAATAAAAAAAGGAAGAATTGATTTAGAAAGTGCTCCTCCACTATTCCTGATGCTTTGTACCAGTCTATTGTAATTAGGTGTCCCTGGTAAGCTGTGGAAAATGCTCTGGGTAGTATGAATCAAACTTGGACCGAACAACATGTAACTGTAACCAAGTGGTGTGTATTCGTCACGCGTGGGAGGGTGGTGAGCATGGAACAAATGTAAGCTCTGATGGATTCATTGAGAGCGAAAAAACTAAATAAATGAGTAAATAAATAAATAGAAATTAAATATAAAAAATGGCGATGGGCCAGTCTGGAAGTTGCCTTTCATGTTTAGTGCCAGACACTCGAGGATTAAAAAACAGAGTTCCTTGTGTGAAGCCTAGAGGAAGCATCACCCTTGCTCCTAAATGCTCACGCTGGGCGTGGTGATGACTATCATCTAGATATAATCCAACTGGGTATTACCCTAGCCTTTACCATCTACTTTCTGTTTATCCTTTCAAAGCATTTATGAATTCAAGCATTTGAGAAATCATGCTCCCTTAAGAGGCTGTGTTTGATGAGACTCGCTTAATGTCCTGGAGATTTAGAAAGGAACACAATTATTCTGAAGCCTATTGTAGACGAGAGTGCTGGAAGAGAAAGGCAAATAAGTAGCTGTGGAAACGTGTGTGGACTGCACATCAGCGCCGAGTAACCTAATCCTGTGCACATGTGTCAGTGAAGAGCAGCAAAAGGGTAGATGGGGGGTATCTCCCTTCCCTTCCCACAGTTGTATACCACCAACTACCATTTTTTTTTTCAACACGAAGAAGGCAAGGCAAGCTTGCTCTTTTGAGCAAGCTTTTGGCTAGGCCAGTGTTTCGGGGGGGATTGTTTGTTTTGCTTTAGTTGTACTTTTTAGGAGCTTTGGCAGACATATTTTAGATACCCGTTTCCCTCTCCATGAAATTATGTTGTCACAGACATATGTGTATGGATTTAGAGACATGTGTGCCTCTATGTTGCTGTGTATGGATTTGGAGACCATGTGCATGTCTATGTTACCATGTATTGTGCATATCTATGTAACTGTGTACAGGTTTACATACTATGGTGCATCTATGTGACCATAAATGAATTTAGAGACCATGTGTGTATCTATAGATTTGACATAAAAGAGTGACGATGCTTTTTGCTCTCTCCTTCCCAGCACCATATCTCACCAGTGTTTAGAATGAGGGGTGGGGACAAGCATCTCAGGAAGTGAGGTGGTGACACTCAATAAGCACCATCCCATGAGCAGAAACAAGGCAGCCATTGACCCATGGAAGAGGAAGAGCAGCAAATATGCTGGGTCAGGTTTGAGATTCAAGGCACAAATCTAGAGCTACCCGAGACGTGCCATTGGGTCCAACATACATTCTCCCTTAGCCAGGAGAAACTCCTTTGGTCAAAGCACAAAGTTGCCCACCCCCCTATAATTTTAGACTAAAGCACTGTCACAGAAACAGCCAGTCAGTGCGTTCAGTCCCATCCTGGTCCTGTAAATGCTAGGCATATAAATGTCATTGACATGGGCTCTGTGCTCTGACACTGAGCCCAGTGTTACAGCTCTGGGCTGCCTTGCTGCCGTGAATCTGCACTAATTATGTTGCACACACTCAGACTCTTTCATCCTTTCATTTTTAGCCAGTTTGAAAATGAGGCCCCAGGGGTGTGAGAAGATCCGAACAGGAGACAATGCTCATATTTCCAACTCTTTTTCTTAGGAGGACTTTTGAGTCCTCCTTTCGTGGCTAGTCTCATCTCCATATAGAGACTGATGAAGGGCCACGGGAGCCCTGAGCAAGATTTTGCAAGTCTCCTCTTGAGAGTGTTGACAGAACTTAACGAATTTATTAGACAGAACCAGCGCCTGTCAAGAGGAAGACCTAATTGGGTGGGAAGAACAGAGCAGCCACAATTCTGAATAATGAACCCACTTGCGTGTGTATTCTTTAGACAATAATGGGAGTCGTCGTACGTTTCCACAGCATGGTTTTGGCTGTGTTTTCCCTGTGTTTTCTAATATTCTCAGAGACATTCTGGAAGGAGGTGCTTTTGCTTCTAGGTATTTGCTCAACGTAATTTTTCCCCTTCCAGGGAGTTATGCCACTCTATATTCCCTCAGCTTTACCTGGGGAGAACGTGAACTAGAAAACAGAACATAATCTTTAATGCTGTAAGAATAATTGGTCACAGAATTTCCTGCTGGGGTTTGATTTCTAGAATTCAATGTCTTCTTAAAGCTAGATTTGCCTATCTGGTTTAACTCATGGGACATGGAGGACAGGAAATTAGTCATGCCCAAACCATTTGGGAATATCTAAAATAAAGAAGAAACCCAAATGGATAAAATTATGTGTTTCTGGAGACTGGCCAAAATATGCAAGCCCCTCTATAAAATATATTTGATACATTTCATTTTGAAAAGTAAATTAAAGCCTTTCTGGCAGTTAAGTTGGGTGCCCAGATTATCCTGGGCACGGTGTGCACAACCAATACCTCAGTTCTAGAAGCTCGCTACACTCTGGTCATGCAGAGACACAGTAATCGTTCTCATACAGAACAAAGGCAGCTTCAGGCATGCATTTTACAGTTACTTACATCCGAGTCTCAGTCTCTGTTCTCTGGGTTTTAGGAGGTGTCTCTGTTTTGTGTAATTATGAATTAGCGTGTTGTCAATGGTGGGTCCATTTACGGGACACAGACCAGGGTGTGTATAAGTTAGTGCTGGCACTAGTTTTGGCAAAATCTACCGAGATAACTAGATGACATCTTGATGACTGTCAGGTTCCATGAGTGACTAGGGGCTATGCCTTGGGTCATGAAAAAGTATGCTTATAGGGAAAACTCCATTCTGGGTGGTATATTTGTAATAGGTATTTAAATGCATTTAGGTGGCATGATTCTTGGTAAAGTCATGATGTACTACAAAAAATTCCTTATCTTCTGGTGAGATGAAAAACTTTATCACACTAAATTGAAAGGTTTCTGAAGAATTATCAGCAATTTATAAATGTTTTGTTTTACAGCAAGAAAAAAGCAAAAGCCTTTACCCTCTGCCTTAGGGTTAGAGTGACAGCTCCCCACCCCAGAGTCAACCCTCCGTGTAAAGACCCTGAAACTCCACACGGATGGGAGCTTGTGCAGTGCTGTGGTGGGGCCACATCTACAGTCTCCTCCAGGATATGCTTGCAGGTTAGACGCCGTGACTTTTCACTGTCAGACCACAGAAATTAGCACGCCATCATGTCTAGCCTGTGGACTGTAATGACTTACTGTTTCATTCCCGGTAGAAGACTTTATATATCTGTTCTAAACTTAAAATTCTGATTCTTCTACCTATTCTTCAACTTATGTTTCCAAAAAATTAAGCTATCTTTGTGTCCTAATCCATATTTATAGCTCCTAGTATTTAAATAGCATTCTGGTATATACCTATGCAGTTTTGATAAACACAGCTGATTCATCCTTGACAAATTGTACTACAACAAAAATGAAGCAAAAGCTAGTGGAGTGCAATTGTTCATACATTTTTTTCCCCACCAAAAAATGCAAAGCTAAATGTGGAATTAAAGTTGTGATGGCTGCTGCCAGGGAGAGAGGTTCCTGATGTGTTGGAGCATGGACATCTGGCACACAGAAAGGCTTATTGGAGGGGATAGTTACCTAGGTTCTAAGGGAAGTGATAGCTTCATAGGTATGTAAATTGGGGCATAGATGAAGGTACCAGAGCACAGAGGGAAAGAACACCTGAGAAAGGCAGAGAGAACACAGCATTCCATGGTCTCTTATGGCACCATGGGAATGTGGCTCTCCCAACAAACAATAAGATTTGTATATGTAGAGACCAGGCTAGCATCCTGGAGAACAAAGATGAAGACAGGGAAATGGAGAGGGTCATTGGGAAAGAGGTTGGCTCAGGGCAAAGGAGAGTCTGTGGCTTGTGAACTCTTGGTTGGGTGGAGTAGAATCAGAAAGATGTGTTGTTAGAAGCATGTTCTTTTCATTTGTGTTGTGACTTTGGTCAACCCATTCAAGAGTTTGTGAGTCTAGGACTCAAAAGTTAGTAAAGAGAATGTTCTACAAGGAGCCAGCCAACCCTTCCTCTGCCTTTTATCAGTGTGACATTGGGTGACATATTTTATCTGTCTTATTCTTGACTTTAATCTCCCTTTTAACATGCTTTATACCAGACCAGATCACATATTGGGGTAGTTTTCAACTACTTTTGACCTGAAAATTATCAGCTTTGCCTGTAAAAGACTTAAAAACACTTGTACCCTGAGAGCCATGTGAATGACTTTGCTGAATGGAACAGGAGAGAGTCTCATTGGCTGAAGTTTAAAACAAACCACGTTAAACATTTATGTGGACCAAATGATGTACACAAAAATATGAGAGTCCTATTTGTAAAACTAGATGTATAATAGAAAGTCTAAACAGTACACAAAAGTTCTTACGATGGAGTACTATACAGACACAAGCATGGAGGAACCAGTGTTATAAGGAGTTTGCTGTTGATGACTGTCATGAATGCATGACACGGAGCAGGAGGCAACGTCAACGTGTTTCAGAGATGATTCCATTTGTGTGTACTGATTCATCAGGACAGCGCTTATATTCAGGGGAGAACAGTAGTGCCAGAACAGCCTGTGGGGACTTCTGGAAGTTAGCTATGTGCTTATCCTGCTTTCCATTTCCTTAGACAGATGAAAAGGCATCTGAGCCTGTCGTAGGCAGCCTGGTGTAAGGTCCCAGCAGCCTGAGAACTAAACCTGGAGCCAGTGGCGACATGTAGAGAGAAGCCAATGAGAATCATTTGCCACCTGTTCTGCCATCGGGAACGTCTCCTCCTTGCCACACCATCAGTGTGAGGTTTAGTGTTGCTGTTTTCTCAGAGTGTGCAAGGACCAAGCAAAGCTGAATAGGCACACTATGTCACAGCCATATTTCAAGGCAGTGTGTTACCTGAAGTGTGGACAAGGCCTTTCATTCTTACCTCTCAGTCACAGTCACAGCCCCATGCTTCGGGCATTATGACTGGAGCCTTCATCCCAGTGGTTTTCAAGAAGACGTGTTCGTGTGTGTGTGCGTGCATGTGTGCGTGCGTGCGTGTGTGTGTGTGTGCGTGTGTGTGTGTGTGTGTGTATGTGTGTGTGCTCGCGTGCGTGCGTTCATGTGTATCTGTGGAGACAAGATGTTCGGGTGTCGTCCTGTCCACCTTGGTTCTTCCTGGGACAAGGTCTCCCTTTTTCCTGGAACTCACTGATTCAGCCAGGCTGGCTGGCCAGTGAGCCCCGGATTCTCCCGTCTTCAGCTCCCCAGTGTAAGGATGACAGCCTCACCAGCCCACCTGGCATCTTGATATGGGTTCTGGGATCTAATGCAGGTCTGCCTGCAAGCACTTTAGTGACTGAGCTCTGTCTATAAACATCATTTAAAAACAAAAACAAAAACAAAACAAAACAAACTTCTAATTCCATATAACTTTTTTTTTCAACTAAACACACATTTAAACTGAAATGATGCTGCTGTGCTAGAATATGTAATTCACATAACTGCTTTGAGAAAAATGCCCAGGAAATCGGAGAAATAAGCAAAGAAAAAGGGAACGAATAACAGCAGCCGAAAAGCATGATACTAGCCAAAGCCTCTTGGGGTTTCCTTCGCATGGCTCAAACCTGTGATCGATAGTAATGGATTGCCGCAGTGGTCCCTATGTTTGCTAGCACGAAGGAGACCAGAAAAGTGACACACATGAAATATTTTATTTATGAATGATTAAAATATTTTACGGCTGTATGTCACTGTGCATCTCAATGCTCAAGTGTAGTTAAAATCAACTCCAAGGGAAAGTGAGAGGAGACTGGGAGAAAGATCTGCTCCTGCTGGCCCTGGGTTTGGCTTTAGGGTGTAACGGGTTCTAACTGTACTCACGTGCTCTTCGCCTCCTGCCTTGAAAAGCCCAGCTTATCTGGATTCCGGGACAAGAGCGGCCGTAACAAATCTTGACAGGCTTTAATGAAGAGGTATAGAATGTCTCAGACGTATTTGAGGGAACTTCGATGTTGTGGTTTGTATATGGTTATGGTAAATAACCAGCCCACTGATTGTTGTGGTCTGGCCTTTGCTGGGAGCCCTGGACCGCTGGAGACCCATTTAGCTCGCCTCACCCCCACCTGCAGAGATCCCGGTTTGTGAAGCTTAGGCAGGCGCAGAGAGCCCATCTTGTCTCACAGGAGAGCGCAGAGCTGGCTCACCCTGGAAGGCTGGGGGTTGACGAGCCCAGGGCTGGGGGATGAGCTGTATCAGGGGTTGTCACTCAGTGTTCCCCTTTCCTCATGACCGACTCTTGGAGATGTTCGCTGTAAATGAGCCCAACTGGGAGAGCTGGATGGCTGCCGAGTTCTGAGCTGCGCTGGCTTCCCCCCACATCCCAGGGGGGCCTACAGCCTTCACATTCTGACAGGAAGTGCTCAACCAGAACTGGAGCTGCCCTGGAGTGGTGGTCCTGTTTCAAATTAGAGCCGGGCCTCGAGCATAGCGTACCTACTTCATCTCTTCCCCCTTTCCACAGGTCGGTATCTTTTCTTCATTAGGACATCAGCATACACACAGAGAGACGCAGTGTGGGACTAAAAGACACACAGATGAGTGGGGCAGATGCCAAGGTCTTGTTCTCAGTCCATTTTCAGAAATGTGGAAGATCTCTCTTTCTCTCTTTCTCTCTCTCTCTCTCTCTCGTGTGTGTGTTTGTGTGTGTGTGTGTTTGTGTGTGTGTGTGTGTGTGTGTGTGTGTGTGTGTGTGTGTAAGTCGCTATCCACTTTCTTTTCCTGAGACAGCCTTTCCCTGGAGCCCGGAGCTCACCATTTCAGGTAGCCTGGCTGACTTGCCTCAGAGAACCCACATGTCTGTTCTGCTCCAGTGCTGGTTTTACAAGCGTGCACTGCAGCGCAGCATTTTTACATGGATGCTAGGAACCCAACATAGGTCCTCACATCTGAGTGGGAAGCATATTCCTGACTGTGCCATCTCCCCCAGAGCTGTGCTACTGCCTTCTGACTTCACCTCATTAAGTAATTTAGGAGGAGGGCTCATTTAGTGTCCCCCTCTTCTGCCCATCTGAAGGCCTTTTGTGCAGGAGGTGGGCACTGGGCTTTCCTTTGTTATACTAAAGGTAAAGAAGACTGTATGTTTGCTCTCCCGTGCCCCTAGGAGGGGGCATCCCTGAATAAAGGGCGGGACAGGCATTTTTCTCTAAGCCATATTTTGCCTTTCCAAAAGTAGAGGTTAGGTGATATTAGGACAAACTACTCTCCACCACCTTCCCTGTTTCCCCAGCTGCTCTCAGGAGAGATGCCTTTCCCAGCATCGGAGGCTGCTGACGTCATGATGCTGGCGGAGTGCTGCTCCCTAGGGCCGCTCCGCTCCAGTGCATTCAGCATTCACATGTGTGTCCTTTCTGCAGATCTCCCATACTCGCATGCATCGTGGAGAACTGAGAGGGAAGTACAGTTCACAGGTACTGACCGTGTGCTCCCTCCACGCCGTGCCGTGTGTTCATGCAGCAGTACCCACGGTGATGGCAGTTAGCTGGAGGTGGCGCCTCTGGGAGAGAGATGATCATGCCAGGAGGACTGGATCCGTCACTCCTCTGTGGCTGTGATAAAGCACCATGGTCAAGGCAATGTATAAGAATAAAAGGGTTATTGGGCTGAGGGTCCACTGATGGGAATCCACAGTGGCAGAGCTGGAGCCTGGCAATGAGCTGTAGGCATGGCAGCAGGAACAGGAAGAGGAGAACACACGCCTTGAACAGCAAACACTAGAAGTGGCTTGGAAGGTGGAGTCATTAAACTCCCAAAGCCCACCACCAGCGAGGTCCTTTCTCCAGAACGCCACACGTCCTAACTCTCCACAAATGGTCCCACCAACTGGGGATCAAATGCTCAAATGTCTGAGACTATGGGGAACATTCTCATTCAAACTGCCACAGGAAAGTATGTTGACCTGATAAGACGGGAGAGAAACAAGCTTTCTCTTTGGCCTATGAGAAACCAGGAATCAGGGCCTCCCCAGATATGAGATATATCCAGACTGAGGTGTAGTACTTTGAGCTGATGGCAATGAAATCTCTCCAGGATTTTGCTGCTTCTGTCCATGGATCAGAGAAAGATCATCTCTGAGGAACAGGCCCCTCCATGGGACGCTTTATTCTTTATCATTTCTCCTTTGCTATCATCTGGCCTTCAGAGGCTTGCACTGCTGTAACAGAATTATCTTAGGATGATGGCTTCCAGCAGTGGGGACTGACTCTCATTTCATGTCGCTGGAGAGTCTAGGATTGAGGAAACCAGTATGTTTGGTATCTGGTGTGGGACCAAGTCTTGCTGGATGCTTTCCTCACACTGTCCTTGTGTGGCAGGTGTGAACAAGGTCACTGGAGCTTCTTGAAAAGCCATCAGTCCCATTAGTCTTTTTTAAAGTGTCACTGTGAGGATAAAGATTTCCAAATGTGGATATTGGAGAAACATGGAAGTCCAGCTAAGGGCCTGGGAGACGATCCAACAGGCAAAGCTCTTACAGAACCTGTGTCAAGATGGCAGCCACCGTGGGCCTGTGCTTGTAATCCCAGTCCTGGGGAAGCAGAGACGCGTGGACCTCTGGGGCACTGGGACTGGCAGACCTGTCCTAAGGGGTGAGGTGACATTGGTACGTAAATGCAGTTGAAGTGCTCTTTAAGCCAACCACCGTGCATGACTGGAAAGCTGCGAGCCTACGGGCATCTGCTAGGCAAGGCTTTCTTCAGTTGGATATGATGGTTAGGAGTTCCATGCACCAGCCTGACTGTGCTCAGGGATGCCCACACATCTGTAAACCTTGTGTGTGTCTGTGAGGGTGTTTCTGGAAAGATGAGTGTCAGTAGAGAGGTTAAAGTTGGCTTTCACCAATCTGGGCAGTTCAGCGAATCCCCAAAAGGTCTGAAGAGAACAGAGATTGGAGGAAGGGCCTCTTTTCTCTTTATGACATGGGGCATCCACCCACCTTGCCCTTGGACTCTGGAATATCTATCCTTTCCTACCTTTGGACCATGAGACATCCATCCTTCCTACCTGTAGACTCTGGGACATCATTTTTTTTTTTCTGCCCCTGGACTCTGGGTCATCCATCCCTTACTGCCCTTAGGCCTTGGAGCCCTTAGGTCTCAGTTCTGTGGATTGACGAAGTTATGCAGCAGCTTTCCTGGCTTTCCACTTGTCTATGGCAAACCGAGGGACTGGTCAGCATCTGTGGTTGCATGAGCCAGGCCCTGATAAATTGTCTTGTAAAGCACAAATCTCCCACGGGAGATTCTTTCCTGGAGAACCCTAATGCAATGGGAAAAGGGTGAGTCTCTGGGAGGCCTCTCTGTGTGTTCTAGCACTTAGGGAGACACTGCCATAAGCCAGATAAATTAAAGTTTAAGTTTTAGATACACCCAGTCACACACACATGAATGCACACACATGCACACACACATGCACATAAACACATACATGCACACGTATACACGCACATACACGAAGTCTCGTTATTTTAACTGTGAAGTGACACTTCCCTGGGTATCAGACTATTAAGTAGTGGCATGTTTTGATGAGAAAGACAGAAAACATCATAACATTTGCTGTGTGAATCCTTCTGGGTCAGTCGCGGAGGGTAAGCAAGATCTGTCCTTTGCAGGTCAACCTCAGCCGATAAAACTAGCTCTTTAACTGTGCTAACCTATGTATTTATGGCACAGTATCTATACCCCTGAGAAAGATGCCACAGCAACTATGTCATGACACAGAGCATTGTTTCAAGTACAAGTAAGAGCAGCAGGTCCTTAAGTCAGCCGCCTTTTTGCAAATGCACACGTGCATAGAGCCCATGTGATAGAACCCATGTGAGAATGCTAAGCGGGCAGTCCGCACAACGGATGATCTGGATTTTCTCTGTAGTGTTTGCACAGAGCTTCTTGCAAATAGTTTTTCTAAAATATCAGTGAGCCAAAGCTTTACTCAAGTGTTTTTCAGGAGGGCTACTGTCATGGACAGTCCGCACATGAAAATTTACTGCACTGACCTGCTGCCAGAAGGGCTGATACTCCCCCAAAGGGACAAAGACAGTTTCCAGAATAAAGAAAATGTGTGATGTGTGGCCCTCGTGAGGATCGCCTTCACAGTGGGACACTCTTGTATTGGAATTGAGACTTCAGCAAGGTGGCCAGGAGAAGGATGCCCAAGTGGCTCTGTGGTGGGCACAGTGGGGGGAAAGGACAGAGAACTGCAGTTCAGCAGCTTTAACACTAACACTGTCAGGAACATATCAGTACACGAAAATATAGCTGGTACCTCATTTCTCAACAGATTAAAGCCATCAAAAGATCAGTAATCTTTCGATAAGGAGTCCCAGCGAGGCTACATGCTGGCTTGCTGCTTCCCGGTTCTTCACCTGGCGACACGCCGAACACCAGGCTGTGAGGGGCTGTCCCTGGACCTCCAGGTATTTAGAATCCTGGGCCCCGAGCTCTCTGCAAGAAGGACCTTGCAGTCTGCAGCTCTGGCTTCCCCAGGCTCCTCTGAGGCTTCACAGCAGGCTCTTGAAGAGTATGTCCTGCTGGCGTCACTAAAGCAAGATTCTCCCTGACGGTGTGGTGTCGCTAAGCTCCAAGCTGTCCTGGCGCCAATGTTGCCAGGCAGTCTTATTTCCAAAGTGCTAAGAGAGTGCTAAGTGCAAGGTCTTATTTTGAAAACACCGAGTCTGATCGAGGTCCCTAGCTGTTTAGATGGAAAGCAGAGACAGCTAAACAGCTTGTTTACAAAGAGAGACGCAGATAGGTTTTCACGGGCCTCATAAATCCTCTCTCTCTGACCACAAAGACAGTTCTTCCTGGCAATCAATTAGCCTGGGTGGGGAGAGCAGGCTCCTTGGGTGTGTACTTCCCAGGTGGAATGGTCCAGGAGGAAAGCTGAGCAGCATGGAGTGTCCTGAGGATGCGCTTACCTGGTTGGCTGGGCAGTGGGTGAGGAGTCCCTTGGGAATGGCTGTGATGCGAGAGGGTGCCCTCTATTGGATGAATGAGGACATACACCACAATTGAATCCTCCCACCAGGAAATCTCAAAACCCCAGACTCTCCTCCCTCCCATCCAGCCTCATTTTTAATGGCACGCCACTCTGGCTTCAAACTCACTACGCCACCAAGAATGACTTTAAGCTTTAAACCCTTCTGTCTCCACCTCCCAAGGGCTGGGATTACAACTGTGTGCCTTCACACACAGGCTTTCGGGTCACAAGGCAAACGCTGTACCAACTGGGCTACATTTCCAGCCCAGATTCCTGTGCTTTCGACCTTGTAGGGTGGTCCAGCATTCTTACTGCGCTTGCCCTGTACGTTGTAAGGGTTTCATAGCGTCTACCCCACCTCCCACCAGTGGTACCCAACTTCCCTTCTCCACTTGTGTCAACAGTGTCTCCGATCATTTTCCTATTTGGGAGCCATCACTTGAGCGATGACATTCCTTCATTTTCAGGTACAGGATTTCAGGGGTTAATATTTCCCCCTCTCTCTAAATGCAGATTGACACTTGGCTATCCTTGCTTCTCTGAGTGCTGGCTATAAGATTACATATTGGCTTCTACTCCCCCATCTCTAGCCCGGAGCTTTGAAAGGAAGCAGCTTTTATCTTCTCAGTTACATCGAGGGGAGGGGACACTTTGGCTATCCATTGCTTTGCCTGCAAATTTTAATCCGTTAATCGCCTTGCCCAAGATGCGGGGAGCTGGGTTCATCACCCACCTGCTCTCCCACTCTTGACCTTAGTTCTGTGCCTGCTGGAATCCTGCAAAAGCTCACTTCCTTCCTGCCAGCCACAGCAACCAGGCTTTGGGCAAAGATAACGTCAGGCCTTCGCAGGATTGTAGCTGAGAGGAAGCAGTCGAATGGTCCATCTATACCTCTTTCTGGCCTCCTGGTTCCAGAGAGGTGCAAGCTAGTGCTCTTATTTAGAACTTTCATTTTGTCCCCAACAGGACTAAATGACTTCTTTGTCTGGTGGGAACCTTACCAGTTTTCTTAATGTTTTAGCCACAGTGAAATAATAGAAAATAAAGTATAATAAAAAACCAACAATAACAAAATTTTCTCAAATTCAATGATCGGACAAAGCTAGATAATCTCATACTTTATGCATTCACTGAAAAGAGATCTTCTTCCTTTGGTTTTCTTCAGGACGAAAGAGAAGGAGGTCCTGATCCCTGTGTTGTGACAGCTAAGATTTGTGTGGGGCCGGTTTCCAAGTCAGTTCTTATCTGGGGGACACGACTGTGGGAATCTACCCCTCTCACTGTTAACACTAGATTGTAAATTATCCGGCTCCAGTTCTCTAGTTGTGTCTCTGGGAAACAGCCCTGCTACGTCTTCAGAGGATGTGTGAAACACGTGTCTGTCCAGTGTGTTGATAGGAGTGGGCATTTCCCTGCAGCTCCCAGCAATCAGTCCATGCTGCTGCGAGAAGCTTCTCCACAGGGAACTCGCCACACAAAGCTCCTTTCTCACTCCGAGGCCAGCGAGAGCCACTTTGTTCTGTGCCGGCTTTGAGTGGCATAGCCCAGGAAAGAGGAGTCGGGTTGTGTCAAGAGATGTTTAGTCTCACATTAGAAAATGCATGTCACAAAGCCAAACAGAAAGACAGGAGTCAGGATTCTGTACATCTTGGGGTTCAAATTTCACTAAAAATTGTGCAGAAGGATACAGTGAAAAATACATTTTTACAATGATTTTCTTTAAACAATTTTAATTATCTATGACTATCACTTTCTAAATTTGGAGCATTTTCGTCCACTTGCTCTTTACATAATTTCTGTTTATTCTGAAGACTTCTTGGCAGAGTGCTTACCTAGCATGCATGAAGACCTGGGTTCTCTCTCCAGCACTGGATAAAACAAATGTGGTGCAAGACTATAATCACAACACTTGGGTTGGAGGCAGGGGGATCAGAGTTTCCAGGTGATCCTCAGCCATGTAGTGAGTATAAGGGCAGCCTGGGCTACGTGAGACTTTGCATCCGTGATGCATTAGGGGTGTTGTGTTTTCATCACATCCTGAATGCTCCAGCTGTCTAGTGCGCTGTTAGAGCTCAATGGCAAAGACGTTTCACAGGCCCAGCTTTGTAACTTGCCCCAGTCCTGGGAGCCAGCCCCTCCCTTTGCTCATGCATGTCCTGGGTGGTTGTAGACACTGTTTTTCTTGTCATAAAACAAGAGATTATTGGCCAAGACTTCAGCAGGGTGCATAGCTCTTAGAATCATATTCACTACACACAACCTATAAACATCATTAAAAGCAAAAGCCCAAACTTTTCAGTGATGAGAAAAACTGTCACAAAAACATAAACACAGATAAACCCCACCTCAAGCTTATTGTAAAAAGGGCTTTTGAAAAGTCTGGAAGGACACGGAAGTTTTACTACTATTTCTTTTGGGCAATGGGTGTAGACTTTCAACTTCTTCAAACTGTGTGCCTCAAGTTTTCTATTGTGAGTCAAAAAGAGGAAGCTGACTGTTTGCAAAACACCTGTGTCGGGGCTAAGGACGAAAGCAGCAGGAAGAAGAATAAATGCTCCTTGGAGAAACACAGTTATTTACATTCTGATTCATAACAGTAGCAAGATTACAGTTATGAAGTAGCAACAAAAATTTACAGTTGGAGTTCACCACCACGTGAGGAACTGTACTAAAGGGTCTCGGCATGGGAAGGTTGAGAACTGCTGTTCTAAATAAACACTGGTTTCTGTGTCTAGAGGCCTAGACTGCCCATGCCCTCTCTCTGTCACCAGTGGCATTCCAGATGTTTCTGTTGTCTGCTCTTCATGCCTCTCAAGGGAGGTGGGGAGAGGATTTGTGGGGCTTCCTTCAAGGACACAAGGTTGGCCTGGCAACCCCATAATGTCGAATCCCAGGGCTCTGGGGCAGGGCTGCTGTGTGCCATGTTGTGCGCCATGTTGTGCAGAGCCCAGTGACTTCTGTTCTCCTGGAGGAGTTGAGCTCATCTGCACTTGAATGCTCATTATAAAATGTCGTGGTCATGAGGGCTTAGGAATCTGCCTTCATTTGGCCTGTGAGCTCAGTTTTACCTGGGGAATTCATTCATTTTTGTTGTTGAATGTTGTTCTCCCTTTGCGTCTTTGGCTGTACTGGGGCGATGTGGGGAGCACTGAGCTTGCCTGCACATGAAAGGCAAGGCCAGGGCATGATCCCTGTGACTATATGTTCCATGTTCACGGTGTGTTGGTCCTGAGATCATCAGGAAGTGCAGACAGGTGGGCTTTGAGATTTCCCTTGAGGTTGTGTCCATTATCTAGGAAATGGTCTTGCTTCCTAGGTGTGCACCAAGAAAACCTGGGAAAACAACACAGCTCCATGTTGGGGTGATACGCAGAGCCCGTAACTGAGGAGAGAACTCGGGGTGGGGGTGGAGCCTTGTCCAAGGAGCAAAGAAAACACTGAGAAGCCTGAGTCCAGCTAGTTCAGGGCAGCCTGGAGACAATTTGCGTGTTTGAGGATCCGTGGGACCAGGCCGGTGGGCAGGGATGGCTGGAACCTAGCCAGTGCACTGGAATCCTTGCACGAAGGCCCCTGTTTTTGTATTGCTACAGTATGACCTTGTCATCTACACAGTACACACTTGAGAGCCAGGAAATCAAGTTGGAGAAAAAATCACACCCAAAGAATCTCATAATGTTTAAGTTTACTAGTGTTTGTTAGGCTACCTCCAGCCAATGGCAGCATCCTTGGCGTCCTCGGCGACACACAGCCAATGGTGTGCAGGCTGGGCACGCCTGGGAGGATCAGAGTCCTTGCATGTTTACATCACTTTCTCCATGCACCCCTCGGCAGGAGGACCCTGCTCTACAGATGAGGAAGCGGGCACTCCACAGCGGACTCACTTCATGGCTGCGGAGCAGCAGAGATGAATCGGACATCTTCTGAGCGTGGCCTTTCCACACGGCTCATCCGTGGCTCATCCGTGGCCAGGGAGACGGGTCCATGGGTGAAGTGTGTACCACACAACCTTGAGGAACCACATTTGTCTTCCTGGCACCCGTGTGATAGTGAGTGTGTGTTGTCCCAGATCTCCAGCAGTGAGGTAGGAAGCAAGGGCAGGGCGGTCCCTGTAGGTTTACAGACCAGCTCACCCAGGCATGTGCTGGTGAACGAGGAAAAGCGCCTGCTTCCAGCAAGCTGAGCTTGTCCTCTGATCCCCACGTATACACAGAGGCACACATGTGCTTGTAGTCAGACATGACCACACATACACAGGACTTCATATACACACATGCTTACACACATATGATTTCATACATGCCAGATCACACCATATCACACACACGGATGATGACACACATACATAGTCACACACACAGTCACACACAAATGCTCCCATATACAAGTTCACACATACACATGATCACACCCATGGTCATAGCCATGATCTACATACATGAACTTATACACATGCTCACACATGATCTCACACATGTAATCACACATTATATACATGCTCACACACAATCATACACATATGCTCACACACAATCGTACACACATGCTCACACACACACGATCACACACAGTCGCACACACAGGATCGTACAGGTGTGCTCACACACACACTCCTCTGCCTGTTTGTCTGATTGCTGAGGTGGAGGGGTTTCCATGGTCCAGCTCTTCTCCTGAGCACCAGCCTCACCCATGTCCACTGCTCCTCCGGTGACTTGCAGAATGCCAACATTGCTGGCAGTGTTCAGAGAGCCTTTGCACCGCAAAGCCAACCCGGTCTAGCTCGCCAGTGCCGTGTGCACCCCGCCCACCCCGCACAACACGCAAGATGTTCTAACACACCAGTGCTGTGTGCGCCCCACGCTCGCCACAGTGCATAGCGTCCCCAGCTGCCGGCAGGTCTCGGCCGGGCTCTCTGAAACCCCTCCTGGAGCAGGTGTAAGCGTGGCTTTGTCACAGTAGGGGCTGAAACGGTGGCGTGAGAAGGAAGGAGGGGGAAAGGGGAAAACCCACCCGGACAGCGAGTTCCAGCGACCACCCCCCTGTGCCCTCTGGAGCTATGCTCGAGTGTCCCCTGTGCCGACTCGGGGTCCGCCGAGCTCCACTGCCGTTCAGAAGCCAGAAGCTTGGGTTCTCGGTGCCCCTGGGAGACAGGACAGAGTAGCCTGTGGCACCGTTTGCTTAGACTGTGGAGTCTGTTCGCGGCTGTGGCAGCTTGCCACAGGGACTCTAGCGTGTCCTCGTGACTCTCGTGTCTAAAGCCGGTGTCTACATGGAAATGTGCACAACAGAGCAGTTGGGTTAGTGCGGACGGCTTTCTAGAGCCTGCCGCAGGCTACCCGTGTCCTTAGAGCAGGCTAGCCTCTCCGCCAACCTCACAGTGCGCACAGCAGAGCCTGCTTTCGTTCAAGCTCGTGCACGTAGAAGTTTAATGTACGTGTATGTGTTGAATAATGCTTCATGTGTGCGGTGGCCCTGAAGACGCCTGATCCCCTGCAGCTGGAGTCACATGCGCTGTGGGCCGCTGTGGGCCGCTGTGGGCCGCTTGTGGGCGCTGGGGTCCAAGTCCAGCTCTTCTGCACTGCTGACCCACCTCTCCAGCTCCTTGGTGTTAGAAGGATGCGGCAGACAGGGGATGTGGAATTCGCCTTTAAAACTCTCTTGGGGAGCCTGGAGAGACTGCTCAGTGGTGAGAGGCGCTCGCTGCTCTTGCGGAGGACCCTGGCCCCACTCTCAACACCCACTGGTGGTTCACAGTCATCTGTGACTCCCATCTCAGGATCTCTGATTCCCTCTCCTGAGGACGTCAGGCATACATATAAGTGACGTGTACACGTGCACGCAAAGCATCCCCCCCCACACCTTTTAAAAAGTGTTTCTCATTGGGACTCTTTACAATTCTAAATGTCGTTGCATTTCTTCAAATCCCCAAATATGTTATAAACCCCTTAGTGATAAAAATGCCATCTTCTTCATGCTCTAGGGCCGAAAGACTCTGAAACAGAGAAGGGACAGGATTTATAGATGCTTGCGTTCTGACTGGTTTTTAATTTTATAGTAAAACTCTCATTTCCTGTGCTGACATGCGGCCTGTGTGATTTGGTTAAAGGCTAAACATTTGAAAACAAAATGGAGTGAAGAACTAAAAAGCAAGACTTTCACTTAGCTTTCCACCCTTGTCAGAATCTATATGTGTGATAACAGTAAAATCTTTGTGCGACTTTTTTTTTTTTTTTTTTTTTTTTTTTTTTTTTTTTCCTGTTGGGATAGGGCTCTTAGAGTACAGGGCTTCAGGTTTCTTAGGTAAGGGCTCTATCCACTGAGCTATGCCCCTACCCCCTTTGTATGTTTTTATCTTATGCAAAATAATTTGTGAGATGCTGCACTGGTATGCATATGGTAAATGATTCTTTAAATAACGGACACACGCCTGTCATAGTAACAGCTTAGGCTTTCTGCAAAACATTTTGTAATTACTTTTCAATTCAACGTTGATTTTCCCTGGGGAAATTCAAATTATTGAAGATTTACTGTAAGTGAAAAGCTATGGATTGCCTAAGGCTTATTGCTGGCGGTATGATAATTTGGCCATGTGGATGTGGGAGTGAAAGCTGCTCTCTCCGCCTAGGGGAGCGGGAGCTGAAGCAAGCCCTGAGGGATAGAATGGTGGATAGACCCCGGGAACAGCGAACTTCCTGTTTCCTGACAGAGGAGCTTCTTGTGAACCCTTGTGGCACGTATGTCACCTTATCATTAAATGTTTGCAGACACCTCCCTAAAAGCACAGTGTGAGTAGAATTTGCCCTGGGAAGAATTTTGCATCTCATAAAGCCAACAATCTTTGGACTAAAGATGAGCTAGAGGGTGCTAGGACCTGGAGGAAACCTCAAAAAGCTATATGTCCTGTTGAAAAGGCAGTTTCACCTCCCATAATTTAAGAGGGCAGAGGACAAGTCTACTTTCTCAGCTTCTGGATGCAGGAGATGTCTGAGAACAATAATTGTGTGTGTGTGTGTGTGTGTGTGTAATAAATTTAAAACACATTGTCTCTTTTTTATTTCCCAGCACTTAGAAACATATTTTACTTTGCTGGAGAAAAAAGATGGGGGAGAGTGAAAGGCAGTTTCATGAATAGCAGTTTTGAAATGTTCGAACAAAAGAATTCAAGGTGTTTCCCGTAATCCTGCTCCCCGGGGACATCTTGGGTTAATAAATTAATCAAAACCAAGTGTGGACCACAGTGGAAACTGTCTAAGGGTGAGGCCTCCTGGGATCTATGCACACACACTGACGTCAGAGCACAGAAGCCTTCCGAGGAGAGCTCAGGCTGAAATTGAACTCTGGTCTATGAATTTTAACCAGATCTCATGGAACAAGTGACTAGCAATTTGGGAACTCTTTTGGAAAAGAGCAGCTGAATATCAGCACAGACAAAGGATGCTCAGAAACGAGAAAATGGAATAAAGCCGTTTCTCAAGCTGAATATATAAAATATACATCTGAGTATAATGATAACAAATATCATACTTGATATATACAATACTTGAATTTACTGATATAAAGAAACAAAACAGTTTCTCTTTAAAGAATGCCTTTAAAGCATTCTTCTGAAGTGTGGTGTGTGGGTGCTCATGCACATGAGTGCACATTGGACAAAATGTGAGATCAGCATTATGAACAAGATGCTCATATGCCTGAAAGTCCAGCTGAATCTACTTGCGTTGCTGTTGATTTTGAAAGTCTTTACATTAAACTTCTCATTCTAACTTTGCTAACGGTGGTTGCATTAGGTGCAAGTTGTGTTTCAGTGATAGAAAGCCACAGAAAAGCAATTGAAGGAAGGGGACTTTTACTTTGGCTTGTACTTGAAGGGTCCGTCCTGGGGGGGAGGCCACAGCGGTGGAACCTCGAGGCAGCATGAACCCCAGAAGCAGAGGTGAATGCTGTTGCTGGGCTCATCGTCTTCTGGTGCAGGTCAGGACTCAGGTTCAGGGCCTGGAGCCGCCCACTTCTGAGTTCGTCTTCACCCCTCCACGACTCTAATTAAGATCAATCAACCTAAGCCTGCACAGGGGAGGCCAAGGGTTAACCCAGTCTAGATAATTCCTCGCAGACATGCACAGAAACCTTTCTCTTGGGTAATTCTAAATCCTTCCAAGTTGATGATATTAAGTAAGCATCACGGTGGTTGGTTTCTTCTTCCTATGCTTTGTATCTAATTTAAATATGACAGTAAGTATGTGTATGGATACATATATTTTTTTTTATATAACCATGTTAGGGACTTACATCCCAACATGTATGTGCTTTTTTCCCCCTTTTTTTATTTATTGTAATTTATTCACTTTGTATCCCAGCTGTAGCCCCTCCTTAGTCCCCTCCCAATCCCAGCCTCCCTTCCTCTTCTCCTCCCTTACCCTCCTTCAGTCCACTGATAGGGGAAGTCCTCCTCCCCTTCCATCTGACCCTAGCTTATCAGGTCTCATCAGGACTGTCTGCATTGTCTTCCTCTGTGGCTTGGTAAGGCTGCTCCCCCCTCAGGGGGAGGTGATCAAAGAGCTAGCCACTGAGTTCATGTCAGAGATAATCTCTATTCCCCTTACTTGGGAACCCACTTTGAAGACTGAGTTGCCATGGGCTACATCTGAGCAGGGGTTCTAGGTTATCTCCATTCATAGTCCTTGTTTGGAGTATCAGTCTCAGAAAAGACCCATGGACCCAGATTTGTTGGTTCTTTTACTCTCCTTGTGGAGCTCCTGTCCCCTCCAGGTCTTTCTATCTCCCCCTTCTTTTACAAGAGTCCCTGCACCCTGCCCAACATACCTCCAGACAGAAAGACCTGGAGTTATGCACTTTTTAATACATATTAAAAAGTCATGTCATATGGGAGCAGGGAGATGGCTCAGTGCTTAAGTGGCGAAACCTTAGCTGCTCTTCCAGAGGACCCGTGCTCAATTCCCAGTACTCACATGGAGGCTCACAGTCATCTGTACCCTCATTTCCAGGGGATCTGACATCCTCTTAGCCTCTGATGACTGCATTCATGTGGTACACAGACATACCTGCATGCAGGCCTAACAGCCATGCACATGAAATAAATAAAATATTAAAAAATTTTCATAATATGTACTATAGCCCCACAGTTAGGACACAGAGTCCTACAGTCAGAAGCCACCTCCACGGCTGCACGTCACAGGCAGTAGTGGCGGGTCACCGCCACCTCCAGGTCACCTACCTGCACAGGACTTTCAGGACATTGGTTCCAAGTCCCAACGGGGTGCTCAGGCACTTTGTTCAGGTTGATGGTGGGCTTGTTTATAGCCCGTGCAAGGATTCCTCATTTTATCTCGGTTTTAAAATTAGTGTGAGTGAGCCTGTGTGTCTGTATGTGCGTGTGTGTGTGGACTCACAGTGCTTGTATGTGTGAAGGACGGAGGACAGCCGGACCAGGTCCCCAGGCTTGCACAAGCACTTTCACCTGACACACGCATCTTCCACCTTATCACTTCCAGGTAACTAACAGCCGCAGCACAGCATGAGCACCGTGTAAACATGCTCACATTGATTTTTCGGGGGATAGTGAGGCGCGCAATATCCTCCTCACGGTTGTCTAGGCTGGCGGCTGGGAGAAGCCAGGGACTGCAAGGGCCGCCTGCACTCGAGCACCAGCAGGCTCTGCCCACGGGACACTGGATGTTCCTGCATTAGATAGATATTCTATCATAGTCTTTTTTAAATATTTGAGGTGGGGTCATACATAGCTCAGGCTGGCATTGCTATAGAGCAGAGGATGGCCTTGAACTCCTGATCTTCCTGCCTCCATAGTCCCAGTGCTAGGATGACAGGCATATGGTACTACCCTTGGCCTGTTTATTGTGATCTTTTAACTCTGAGATTAGCTGTTAATATATGCAAGCAGAGAGAGAGAGAGACAGAGAGACAGAGAGGCAGAGACAGATACAGAGAAGGAGAGTCAGACAGAGACACACACACACACAGACAGAGACAGAGACAGACAGAGAGAGAGAGAGACAGACAAAGAGAGAGAGAGAGCTATAATTGAGGTGTATCTCTGTGCCAGTTGCTGATGGTGCCGAGCTTGGAAACAGCTTCTGGTTTGCAGGCCCATTGACTGGGAACACACTTTGCAGTCTGCCAGGCCCAAGAGTCCAGCTGGGGCATGGGCTGGCAATACACATGGCAGGTCCTTTAGTCCCAAATTCCAGGCCTCTAGAGCCAGGAGCAGCTGGCCACCGAATCTGCACTTTTCTTCCTCCAGGTTAAAGGATACATCTTGGATGCATTCCTCAGTGTCCTCTTTGTTACAGAATCCAGAGGCCTCTGAGGGTGGACCCACCCTATAATATGTCTACCAGTCCTTATACTTGAGGTCAGACAGAAGCAGAGGAGGTGAAAGATGGTTCTCCACAGGCTGCCCGACTCACCGTAGGGACTTCTTTCTGTCTCAGGCCAGTGATAGATGGTGGTAAGCAGCTTAGGCCTGGGGAGGCTTCTAAGGCCAATGAAGCAGGACCTAAAACCCCCAAGAATCATGCTGGGCATGGTGGACACACCTTTAATCCCAGCCTCCCTTGGGAGGCAGAAGCAGGTGGATCTCTGTGTGTTTCAGGCCAGCCTGGTCTACAGAGAGTTTTAAGACTCTCTTACAACTATATAGAGAGACCCTGAAATTCTAATAATTCTAGGGTAAATAGCTGGCTTTTATTGGCCATCTATGAAAAGGAAGAATAAATCTAGCTTTCCAGTGTTTAAATAAATGTATTCTCTCACAATTTCATATACAAAATACTTGGAGCACATTGATGCTGTTCTTCTTTGCATTATTCTTTCCCACCTTCTTCTACTCCTGCTAAGTTTCATTTCTTCTCCACACGTCCCTTCACGTCACTCTGTGTATGCAATCAGGGCTGTTCGTATGAGCATGGGTAGGGAGATGATTTACTTGAGCAAGGGCAATCTGCCACCAGTGATACCACATACTAATGGTGATGATCCCAGCCACCATTAACTGCCTATACCTCGGGAGCATGTGGTCCCATGAGCCCCCCTCCAACCATGATGGCTTGTTGACAGGCCCAGCACTTGGAGGAATTCATTTGCTAAGATGACCAGTCTCGAAAGTCTGCATTTCCAGGCAATGGGCCTTTGGGGACCCAGCTTCAGGGCCCCCACCGTGCTCTCTGCACACATGTGCCATTTGTAAGTCCATCTTTAGTGACGCCCTCCATGCCCGGAGGTCTGTCTCCTCTGGCATGAGGCTTTCCAGGACACCAAAGTTAATTTGAGTTTTGCTGCGTTTTTGCAAAGACGTGCATGGTGGGATCCCTTGTGCTCTCCGCTTCTGAGGTTTCACAATGTCTCCAAGGAGGGATTTATGGATTCTTGGGAGCAGAATAAAGAGCCTACAGGATGTGTGGGCAGTTTGTATTGGAAGGAGTTAGTCTGACCTGGTAGAGATTAGATGATAAACTAGGCTTTGCCTGGCTTGCTTGGTTTTCATTGTAATTGCTATTACACTTGTCCACCATGGTGGAGGTAGGCAATGGTGTTTTCCTCACATTCTGAGAGGAGCACCCCCAAAGCTGCGCCAGTATCTCCCACCGGTAATAATGCTGTGGCTTTAGCTCTAGACTCTTAGACCATTTAGCAAGCTGCAATTTTGTTTGTAGTCTAGGGCTCTGGTTTTGACCTGGAAAGCAAGCTCCATGATCAGCCAGGACTCACAAACCTGGGTTCAGAACCTTGGGGTAAATGTGTCACACTCAAAATGGGAAGAAAAGACTGTTGCTGTTTCATGCATCTTGTGTCTGAGCAGCCAGACCCTTCTTTTTTTTTTTAATTTTTGTTTTTAATTATTTATTTATTTTTTGAGTTACATTTTATTAACTTTGTATCCCAGCTGTAGCCCACTCCCTCATTCCCTCCCAATCCCACCCTTCCTCCCTCATCTCCTCCCTGCCCCTTTCCAAGTTCACTGATAGGGGAGGACCTCCTCCCCTTTCATCTGACCCTGCTTGCATCCCTGGGAATACCCCAGGAGGAATGTGCTCTGCATCTCTCTGAAGCAGCCTGCAGCATCTATACCCTGAAGTGATGATTCCAGAGACCATCAGCACTGAGCCTGAAACCCAGGAAACAATCAGCCACACCCTCACCCTCCAGTGACAGCTTGGAGATCCTGAGCAGTGCCCACGCTCACCAAAGTACCACTCTTCCCTTCCAGCCCTCCTCCTGCCACACAGCTTTATCTCTGCAGGTGAGACCAGGCAGTGTGGATTGCACAAACTCCTGAGCATCACGGCATCAGAAGACCATTGTGCAATCAGACTGTTTTTTACAAAGCTGAACACAATTTACCACAGCATCCAGTAACAATGATCCATGCTGCAATATTTACTTACCCAAACATGCTGAAAACCTCTGTCCACAGCAGGGTATCCACACAACTGAGTAGTATCCATCACTAAAAAGGACAGAGCTATCAAGGCATGAAAAACTTCCAAGGAAGAGACTCGGATGCATATCACCTGGGCAAAGAAGCCAGTCTAGAAGGGTGCCGAGTGTCTGGTTCTGTGAAGATTTAGGAAAGGCAAAATCAGAGGGAGGCAGGAGATTAAGAGGTTACTGGGGGCTTTAGGGCCAGAGACAGCTGTGCATGGTGATGGCACATAGGGGGTTTTCAGGGCGGTAATATAATAGTGTACATGGGTTGTCTAAACTCAAGAGACATTTGTCACCAAATGAGAAGCCTAACACATACTGTGGGGTTTAGTCGGTCACAGTGTGACTACTGGGTTAGGAATGACAGACGTAGCACACCAGTAAAAGACATTTGTCTTGGAGGAGATGAGGTAGTAGCCCGTGAAAGGACTGAGCTTTCTTCACAACTTTTTTTTAAATGGTTTATTTAATTTTATTATATGTGCATTAGTGTGAGGGGACAGATCCCTTGGAATTGGGAATTGACATTACAGACGGTTGTGAGCTGCCATGTGGGTGCTGGGAATTGAACCTGTGTCCTTTGGGAGAGCAGACAGTGCTCTTAACTGCTGAGCCATCTCTCTAGCCATAGTATTAGAATCTTAATGTGAAGTCTTCAACTTCTTCACAACTCTTCTGAAGCCTAAGATGCTCTAAATATTAGTCTATTAATGTAGAAGAAGATAATTTTCAAGTAGGATAGTCAGTGTAGCTGGTGATTTGCTGAGTGGTGTTGGGGCAAAATGTTCTTGGCCTTAGTTTGTGAGGAGTGGGATGGGCACCCAGCTAAGGTGACTCAGAACATTCTCTGTAGCGCACTGGACAGGATTCAATGTCATCTGAAGTGTTGGGAATCCCACTCAAATGAGAAACTCACTCCCCCAGTTTCCAAGGCTCGGAGAAGACAGTGAGTGTGAAGTCTCCCTCTGTGCTTGCTCTCTTGAGGCTAGTTCTAGCAATTTCCAATCATAGTTCACCCGTGTTTCATGAGCTCCGCCTGGCTCACACACCCCACCCAGTGCCACGCTGTTGGCGTGTGCCCGAATGTGAGCTAGGTAATGACTTAGCTCAGCAACAAAGGTCCTAGGTGGGTGCTTTGGAGAACAGATGTTTCTCACTCACTGATCTGATGACTTTGAATGCCAAGCAGGGGCACCAGACCCGCCCAGGCCTGCTGAGGACTCTTCTTGGCTTGTATCCTCTTTTCAGACAAATTGATTTTTTCCCCTTTTTCTTTATAAATCACTGATCCTACCATGAAGGCCCAATCTCCATGATTCAACAAAACCATAATTACCCCCTAAATGTCCCCTCTTCAATTCCCAGCACATTAGGAGGTAGCATGTCCACATTTAAGAGTTTTTAGGCCCTAATGGCATCCCCGTGTGAGGACTGAGAACCCAAAAGTCCTGATCTGCACCCCTCTCCCTCAAACTGCAGTTTGTGTTTTGCTTTCTTTTCTTTTTTTTGCCCCCTCCTTTTCACACACAGAGGTTGAAATTCCCCCGGGAAATGCCAGCCCTGCATCCTGCTGTTGAATATGGACACAAGTCTTGCCTTTATGAGCTCCTGCTGTAAAAGGAGTATTAGAAAGTCCGTACCGCAACAGTGTTCCAGAACTAAATGAAGCTGAAGGACACACAGCTCACTCTCCCAGCACTCATAGGTGTGTGAGTACTCAAAGTGGTCCAGATCCGTTCTTCTGGGAGTCTCACTGCAGAATGACCCACACAGCAGTGCCCCATGTACGTAGAACGCACAGTTTCGTGTGCATCCGTGGCAGTGTGGCTGTGGCATCAGAAAGTCTCAACCTAGAGCTCGTTGGTAGAGAGAAATCCATTAAAGAAGGGGGAAAATCAATAGCCCAATTAGGGACCATTTCATCCTGTAATGACGCCAGCTACCCTAAAGGACACTGCTACCACATGCTGGCTCTAATGGTGTGTGCTGCCTGCCACTAGAGCCAGCCCAGGATGAGGGCCCTCTCAGGACCCCTCAGCTATGGGAAGTACAGCAAATGCAGGCATATGTATCCTGACTCAGTCATCAACTCAGCACAGTGGCTTAGCAAGAGACAACCCCTCCCTCCTCCGCCAAACTCCATCAGCAACAGAGTTGGATTTTGCATGGATTTTCTATTTGATTTTGTGCTTTTCATCATCACCTTTGAACTAGACCAGCAGGAAGCCAGTTTTGCCACAAAGCAAGGAAGCTGTAGGACCTCATGAACATTCCTTGTGAAATTTTACACTAAGAATGACTGAGGTCTAAACCGCCATTATGTGTGTTAGTGTGTGTGTGTGTGTGTGTGTGTGTGTGTGTGTGTACCTGTGTACATAAAAGCCTCAGTTTCATTGTTTGTCTGTGATTATCCTTGTTAAAGACCTCATGATCATTTGCTCATAGACTCAGTTAAGAACCTCAATGTCAACCCAGCTCTAGACCTTATGTGGAGAACTGGGAAGGTTTTTTGTTTTGTTTGTTTTGTTTTTAATGCAGCCTTTGGGCCAATGAAAGGGCTCAGCTTGCAAAGGGGCTTGAAACCAAGCTCCATGACCTGAGAGCCCACAGTCGAAGGAGAAAATTGACCGAAACAAGTTGTTCTCTGGCTTTCATGATCTGTGTCACACATGCTCTTCCACACTCGTGCAAACACATACCTCTCCATGTAAATAAGTGAATAAATAAACAGATAGATGTAATAAAAATTAACACCTGTCCTGGAATCGGGCTTTTGATCTTCAAAGATCATTTCCCCTTGTGAAAGGCCAGTCTCAAGATGAGCCCTGAGCACACTTGCTTTAAGCTCACTTGAAATTTAAGATATTTTAGTTCTGTTTGGAACAAAAACAAAATGGAACAGTAATTTAATCTCTCTGCAGTGGAAATAGTCTCTATTAATTTCAGTGTAATTAAAGCGTGTATTTTATGACTGAAAGGGAGAAAAAAAAAGAAATGGGTAAGGTGGAAATGGATGTTGAGCCTGAGCATGTTAGCTTGGTTCTTCAAAGATGCTTCCCCTCAGCCTCCATCCCTCCTGAAAGAGCCTATGTGCAAGTCTGTTGGGGCAGAAGACCCAGTTCGCCCTTTAGCCTTCCCTCTTGTTTGCCAACATCACTCAGATACCCAGGGACAAGCAGTCATTTATAAATGACTGGCTCCTGAAGGCTAACCACCCAGCCCGGCCCCCGACACACTCAGCAGCTCTTCCTCTGTCTCCTCCTCACTGCTCTCAAGGGGAAAAAGCACTTAAAAGTCCATCTTTCAGGGGTTCAGGCATGTGCCCCTGTCTCATTTTCTAATGCCCTGGAGGAAGAACACACTTGCGTGGACTCTGGTGGGAGCTCCCCGCTGCTACCTCCTCCTTAGTCTTGAGATGTTGCTGTCTGCCCTGAGGCTGCTGGGTAAGTGGAGATTCAGCCCCTCAGCTCTTTCAGAATGAATGTGAGGACCACAGCTACCCACCTTCCCTTGTGCATCCCAGCCACTTCCTTGTCCTGACCTTGGCAGAAGATGCTAATGTTTGGGGTGGATTTTGAAAGGGAGGGCTACTCTTCAATTTCTCACCATGGCAACCACAGGGTACTGGTCACCAGTGATGGTGTCAAATCGGAAGACAAACATAGATAGCTTAGCTGGTAAATCACTTTCCTTACAACATAAGGATCAGAGTTTAACCTCCAGAACCCGTATTTTAAAAAGCTGGGTGTGAAGCTTTTGGTGGTAGCACAGGCCTTTACACCTTTAACCCCAGCACACTGGAGGGAGAGACGGGCTGATCTCTGTGAGTTTCAGGCCAGCCTGATCTACAGAGGAAGTTCCAGGACAGCCAGAGAGAAACCTTGTCCTGAAAACGAAACAAAACAAAAAAACCAACCAAACAAACAAAAGACAAAACAAAGCTGGATGCTCTCACAATACCAGTGTTAGAGAGTTTGGGGATGGGAGATTCCTCTCTGGAATCTAGCCACTCCAGACGACTTGATGAGTTCCTGGCCTCTGAGAGACCCTGTCTCAGAACTAGATGGCTGGCTCCTGAGCAATGGCTTCAGAATATATCCTCTAGTGTCCACACACACACACCATGTACATAACAACATGTGCATATGATGTCTACTTCTTCCAGCTGAATTTTGACTTGCGTGTGCAATGGTTAGTCATCTTGCTTTTGCCATGTGCTGAGAAATGAACATCATACATATCCATGAAGGCTGGAGAAGTAAATGATAAGTGATTAAATCTGATGTTTGATGGCTAACTCGTGCTTGTCACAGCAAGGGAATCCCCTCTTCTCACGTCAGAACTGCGTTCTACCCAGTGGGAGCGCCCAGGTGCCCCCATCATTTGTGCACCAGCTACTGCCCAATGCAGGATGCATGAGCTCCGGTCCCTGGGAGCATCCCTGAATTGCCTTTGGTCTGGTCATCGACCTGCATTTTCATAGCTGCTTTACTCAGCTTGTTGCACTGGACTAAGCTTCCATTTCTTTAGAGAGTTTGAAAACCAAGAACCATTCTTCACTATCGTTGTCCGGGAGGCAGCACAAAACCCTCCTGCTTCCCAGGGTAGTTGCTAGTCGGCATCCTCACATCAGAGACTGATTTTCTTCACTGGTGCAAATTGTTTGTTGTTTGATCAGTGGACACATCTGAAGTGTCAAGTGTAGGCTTTGTCTATACTAATGCAATTCTAGTGACTCTTGTCTTCTTACTTTTGACACAAGTTGTAATCATCAATTTGGCTTGATAACCAACATCAACCTATGCTTGCTCAACTGGGTAACTTCCTGCCTCACTGTCTTCTTATGTTCATGTTGTTCTCCTGAACTCAATTGAAAAGCTAAGAACTTCCCATCCTGGATAGGCTTGTGATCTTACCCAGGCTTCTTCTACTGCCATGATGGATACTCTCTGAGCTATGATTGTACTTCTCAGAACACTGGCTTATTTTCAACATGCTTGGGACCATGACCTGGATACAGTATTGACTGCACACATTTCTACAGCGAGGCTTTAATCTCACAGCACTTCTTGCCAGGAGCTTTTTCTTGATTTACTCTAGATTGGTTCTGCTTTTCTGAGTTTGTTTTATCCACAACTATAGGAACAATGTTTGACAGTTGGGGACACAGAAGGGAGGTAGATAGGTTTTGAGATCCCCATGGAAGTGAGTTAAGAGTGTGTTACAAATTATCTTGTTCTGTTGCTCTGCTTGTGGAGTTCCCGTTCCCTCCAGCTCTTACTATTTCCCACTTCTTACATAAAATTCCATTCACTCTGCCCAGAGACTCATACTCCAACCAAGGACTATTTGTGGAGATGACCTGGAACCCCTGCACAGGTGTAGCCCATGGCAGTTCAGTGTCCAAGTGGGTTACATAGTAATGGGAAGAGGGACTGCCTCTGACATAATCTGATTGGCCTGCTCGTTGATCACTTCCCCCTGAGGGGGGAGCAGCCTTACCAGGCCACAGTAGAGGACAATGCAGCCACTTTTGATGAGAACTGATAGACTAAGATCAGAAAGAAGGAGAGGAGGACCTCCCCTATCAGTGGACTTGGGGAGTGGCATGCATGCAGAAAGGGGAGGGAGGGTGGGATCGGCAGGGGAGGAGGGAGGGGCTTATGGGGGGATACAAAATGAATAAAGTGTAATTAATAAAAAATAAATAAAAGATTAAAAAAAAAAGAGTGTGTTACATTTATTTTTAGGAATGACTTGAACAGATAAAGTGAATAAAGATATGACTAATTGGTAATATTTACTGCTTAGCAGAAATATATATATATGTTCAAAGTGTAAGGGGCTGGGATGAGGCCTAGTTGGTACAGTGTTTGCCTGGAGTGGAAGCCCTGGATCGCATACAGGATGTGACAGCACATGCTTAAAATCTCAGATGGGGAGTCAGGAGGGTCGGAAATTCAGTGTCATCCTCAGCTGCATAACAAGTTTGAGGAAAGTTTGCTCTACGTGAGACAGTGTGTGAAAGCATATGTAAATCAAAATTCAAAGAAGCAGACAGCACGTGGGGAAAGTAATAAAAGCCACTTAATGCACAAGTGACTGTTATCATGTATGTGTGTCCTTCTACCCACACACATTCACATCACTTTTTAGCTACTGTGTGTGAAGGATGATTTGGCAGAGCAGGCTTTTTGCACCACAAAGGACTATTAAGACAGGATCTCAGTAGCCTAAGCTGGCCTTGACTCACCGTGTTGCTGAGGATGGCCTTGAACTTCCGATCCGCCTTAATCAATATTGTTGTTAAGGCATGTAGTTTGCTCCTGAAGCACGTGTGGCGGCACGTGTGGCGGCTCTTGTTCCTCTTCTTACGGGTGTAAGCAGTTCCTCCTCCTCAGCATCGCAGCAGGGCGAGCATTCTTGCTTAGCGATAATCATTGTGTTGAACTTCACTTATTTCCTTAATATAAATTCCCAGAAATTGAAGTGCAAGGCCAAACTCAATGCATATTCATTAAGGCTGTTAATATCTGTGGTCAAGAGGGGTAATATTATTTACAAAAATAAAGACAAAGAGTCAGGCATAATAGCCCATGCCTGTAACTCCAGCATTCATAATATGGAATCAGGAGGATCAAGAGCTCAAGGCCATTCTCAGCCAGATCCAGGATAGCCTGGGCTACATGGTAGCCCATCCTCCAAAGCCCCAAATGCAATACATGAAATAAACATAAGTAACACTTTATGAGGTGACCTGTGAAAATGTTAAATTCCTGATGACATTTTTTTAGGAATCACTACTGAAGTTTTCTTCCCCCCCGACACGTAGTAGTCTCTCTTCTGATGGTAACACACTGGCAATGCTGGGTCCTGATTGGCTGACTCTCTACACATTTCACTCTTCCCATTGAGTTTCACGTTCATTTCCATCTTGATGCCTTTTGTCCTTTATTATCATTACACAAATTTAAATCTCCCACTAAAAACTGAAAAAAAAAAAAAAGAAACAGAAGAAAAACAGCTGTGGGTATAGCTCAGTTGGCAGAGTACTTGCTCCACATGTAAGAAGTTTCAGTTTTCCTCCCTACATGCAACAGGCATAGTACTACACACCTGTGGTTTTGGACTCTAGAAGTGGAAGGAGTATCAGAAATTAGGGGTTATCCTTGGCTATCTGCAGAGTTTAAGGTCAGCCTGGGCTACCGAGACCTGTTTGAGAACCAGCTTTCTTGGTGCTCAGTCCTAGCAACACCACATGCCAGGTGCTAAGCAGTAGATTCCATGTGCATTTTACCTGACTTGGGCCTTGACATTCTGCTACGAGGTAGCAGCCTTTTATTTACATCTTATGCGTACAATACTAGGCCCAGAGAATCTGACATGAATTGACCAGAATCCCATGAGTCTAGTATCAGCGCTACAGCCTGACTCGTAACCACCACTATGATGGATGGCTGATATATCCATCAGCATTTATTGAGCATCTGTGGATGCAGGAAAGAAAAGCATGATGTTTGGGGAAAGGAAGTAGATGTCTCCATCAGTGTCTTATAAAATGTAGTTTAAAGTCAGAAGAGACTGATAGCAGGGTACACGGTGTGGGGATAGAATGGCTCACAGAGAGAATAAGGGTACTTGGCAAGAAAAAAAAGACATTGCTCGATGTGGCTTTTAAAGCTGTTGGGACTTGTATAGGTAGAGATGGAGGGTGGGTGTAGACAGATTTGGTGTTTAGATGAATGTAAGGATCTATAAGGAGAAGGCAAAGATTTGTCCTAGGTTTTGGCCCTGGGTGATGGGCATCTGAGTGCCCATTAGCATAAGAGGAGCATTAGGAACAGGAGCTGAGGCAGAGGCAGGGATAAAGTTGAACTGATTGAACTTGAAGTAGTCAGCAACATTGCAGACACAAGTTGAATGATATGCCCTTGACTTTGGGGGTTGGGAATGAGAGTGTGGTGTTCAATACTTTGAAAATAAATTATCATTGTCAGCAGGAATAGGAAAGGAGTTAAGAACGTGTTTGTCACTTATAAGATAGAACAGTGGAAAGCGGAGGCCAGGTAAGGCCCTTGATTAGTTTGGAAATGGTAATGGAGAGGATTAAGAGTAAGGAGGTGGCCAGTGAAAAGGAGGAAGATGACTTAGAGTGTAGTGAGCTGGGAAACCCAAGAGAACAGCTCTAAGGGCAGCAGTTGATGAGGAGTGGGAATAAGATGCCCCAGAAGGTTCCCAGGTAAATTGTGATTGAAAAAGGTCCTTGGTGACCAAAGATATCTGGGCACAGGGTCTTTTCTGAGACTGACATGCAACCAAGGACCATGTATGAATGTAACCTAGAGAACCTCTGCTCAGATGTAGCCTGTGGTAGCTCAGTAACCAATTGGTTTCCCATAGTGAGGGGAACAAGGACTATTTCTAACAGGAACTCAATCTCAATGACTGGCTCTTTGGCCTCCCCACCCCCCAAGGGAGGAGCAGTCCTGTTAGGCCACAGAGGAGAGCTTTGCAGCCAGTCCCGAAGATAACTGATAAAACAGGATCAGATGAATGGGGAAGAGGTCCCCCCTATCAGTGGACTTGGCAAGGGGCATGGTGGAGAGGAGGGAGGGAGGGAGGGACTGGGAGGGAATGAGGGATCAGGACACGGCTGGGGTACAGAGTTAATAAAATGTAACTGATAAGAAAAAAATAAAATACAAAAAAAAAAAAGAAAGAAAAAGGTCCTTGGTAGGAAGCACTTGAGAGAACACCCCCAATAGGAAGGGAGTTTGGGCTTTGTTGGGAAATATGAAAGCAAGGAGAGCAAGGGATGACCAAAGGGGATGAGGATGTACAAACTCACTCATGTAATACATTTGAAATACAAGTAAAGTATGGACAAGACAGAGGAGGCTTCTCATCAGAAGACATAAAAGCAGGAAGCACCTCTGTGCTGGAATGGAGGCTAAGGGGAGCCATTTCTAGGGAGAGGCTCCAAGGAGATGGGGAGCATAGAATCAAAAGCCCATAGGAAAAGTTTATTTGCTGAAATGATGAATGCTGTAGAGGGGGATAATTAAGATTCATATAACTGGGCTGGAGGCTATCTCAGGCCATACTGTGCTTGCTCGTGAACATGAGGACCAATGTTCAATCTCTAGGACTGACATGAAAAGAAAAAAAAAAGCCAGTCATGATGGTCCTAGTCTTCAGTTCAACACTGAAAAAGAAAAGAAAGAAAGACAGGTCCCTGGCACTTGCCAGTCAGTGAGCCTGGTCTTTTAGGAGAATTTCAAGCCAGTGAAAAAGCCAGTATCAATAAATAATAATAATAATATAAATACAAATTTTAAAAAGATGGAAGCCACCTGAGGAACCTCATCCAAAGTTGCTCCTTGATCATAAATGTGTACCTCTCTTCCCTCCCCTTACAAACACACCAGTGAGAAAGGGATTAGTATAGCGGTAGAAGAAAGGAAAATGAGGGAGTTATTCCCTATGCCCTCTCAATTTGGGGTAGGACAGATAAAATGATCCAAGGAGCATCTGGGCTAGGGAAAAGGTCAGCGGAGAGCTGGGCAGTGGGAGGGCAGGTATATTAAGGGATGCAGCCCAACATGCCCTTTGTTTGTTCTTGGCAAAACACGCAGCGAGGAACCTCCATCTCCTAAGAGTCTACATCTGCCTCATTCTATGAAATACATTGTGTTCGTCCTTCTGTGAGACCGCTCATTCCGGACTCCCTCACAGAAGGAAGGCAGAGCTAGCGTGCTTTTACTCAGTTTACCCACATGGGACTAGATTTGCATGCAGATTAAAACTAGAAGGTGTGATGTGAACCTGAAGTAACTACACCAGTGATTATTTTGGCCAGTTGTTTTCCAAGGCTACACAACTGGCTCTGTGCTTCTGTCTCTGCACTTGAGGGACTTGTGCATCCGAGGACACAGGGACCCTTCTCTGTTAGTGTTGGGCTAATTCTCTGGAAGCTTTTGACTCAACTACTCATGACCTATTCCAGGAAGCACACTAGGAAGGAGCCAGCAGATAACAGAGCTCCAGCTGAGGAAGAATTGCTTCTGGAAACTGCTGGGCATGAGATAAGGCTTGCTGTACGAGAGGTGACTTTACCAGACCGCACGCTTGGGTGATGGAGCGGCTCTGAGTAGGCTTTGTGCACAGACTGATAAACTCTGTGCTAAATGAATTAAGAATCCTATCGCTTTAATAGCTTGGCCTTCCAGGCCAATGACTAATGGGATTAGTTATTATGTGTACCACCGAAAAATGGGGTATGCAAATTTTATAATGGGGGTTCTGGTCAGATTGAATCATCATCTCCAGATATTTCGACAGTCACGAAACCCAAGGTATGCTGCATGGAACTGATGCATTTGGATGTCCCAAGGATTCTATCTTAAGCAGAGTGTTAGCATTTGGAGTTTGGGAAGCACTTGACCATTTGTGAGCCCTTTGATAGGAGTGACATGTGCTATTTGCTTAGGTTCCTTCTTGCTTAAGGAAATTCACAATAACTAGAGGTATAGTGGAGATTTGAACTCAAGACTTATTCTGGGACTAGAGAGGTGGAGTAACTGCACTTCTGGTCACAGATGAATCCAGGACCGACCCAGGGTAGCACTCAGCCATTGTGTCTATTGAATAGAAGACCAGCGATGAAACTGGGGTTCTATGTACATGGTGACTCACAGTTATGATTCTCTGTACTTCCGGGCACAGCCACAGAAAGCCCAGAGCAGGGTGAATCTATACATACCCTGGTTAAGCTGCCCTCCTCCAGCATCAGCCTTGGCCTGGACCATCTCTCTGCTCTGCTTCTCACTGCTGGGCTGAGAATTAGCTCAGGGCTCAGTTACCATCTTAGGCACTCTTTCTCCCCTCTTATTCTCCATCTTCTCTTTCTCCTCTTCCATATTCTCGTCCTCTGGACAATTCTGGTAGGGTGCTGGGTAGTACAGGAATCCTTCTCCCTCCTTGCTAGTCTTCTTTGAAGATAGTGTCCCCTGCTCTGAGAAACGGACACTATCTTCAAAGGTAGAGACTCTCCTGCCTAGGAAATGCTAATGTCCATCACCCCACTTAAAAATCGCCCTGAGTATTATAGGGTTATCTTCTTTTTAAAAATTATAAAATACTGCCCTGAAAATAAAGTCTCATCTTTTTTTGGGGGGGTCTATGTATTGGTTATTCCCTATGTCACAGGTAAAATAGTGGAGTCCTTCATGGAAACATATTGTTGTTGAAATCTCATGGGGGTTGAAAAATCATTCCCCCAGTCTTAGAACAGGATGCCACCCAGTCCCAAGAGCTGGCCATGGCTTCTGGTTCCCTATATTTATCATCATTATTGTACACAGCACGTCACTGCCTCCCTCCCTGATGGACTGTATTCCAGGTGCTCTTTATCATTAACTTATTTAATAACATGGTGGCTTCCAGACATGATCGCACAGTTTGTAAATGGAATCAGAATGTGACAGCTGGCCATCTGGGCCCCTGGACCTGCCATCCTGCCCTGCCTTATAGAATGCTTCTTGGCATTTGGTAATCAGGGAATTAAAGGTTTTTGTCGAGGAGATGAGTGTGACACGGTTTTGTGTTAGTCCCCCAGTTTGCTCACACCTGCCTCCAGACTATGAAAATGAGAGTGAACGACGTTGTGCATATTTCTCCCCTCTGTGTATTGTTGGTTTTTTTTTGTGACTTGCTTATCCATCTATTTTGCAGATTTTTACACTGTGTTATTTGTTTGTTTTCTTCTTGGGCTTAGAGTGTGGGCCATTTATGTATTGTTATGCAAAAGTATTGTCTCAAAGTTAGTAGCTCTGAATATTCCACGAGCAGCCTTGTTTCCTTATGAGCCAGGAAATACACATGCATGGTGGAGGGGGCATGGCTTGAGAATTCGAAGGTCACAGCACAGCAGAATGGTGGGGACAGCCTTTTCGTACTGCCCTAATGGTTCAGTCCTAAGACGGTGTGTGTCCTAGCAGGGGCTCTTTCCTTCAGTTATAACTGATGAAAATCTGTATGATAATGACTTACCAACATAAACTAAATTTTAGATTCGGGCCAGATCACCCAGAACAGTGTTTCTTATTTCCGTTGTCTGAATAATTTGTTAGGACAGTGCATGTTCACATGTTCGTGTGTGTGTGTGTGTGTGTGTGTGTGTGTGTGTGTGTAAGCTAGAGGTGATGTCCATGGTCTTTACTGACACTGTCTTTAAAGACAGGGTTTCTCACTGAACGTGGCATGTCGCTCTTCAGCGTGACTAGCTTGCTGGTGAGAGCAGGGATTCTCTGGTCTGGTCTGCTTCTCTAGATTTAGGATTTTAGACTTGTAGCATGGGCTCTGGAATGGGAACTTGGGTCCTCATACTTTCATGGCAAACCCTTCACCCGCTGAGCCACTCCACTGCGCCATTTTAATGGGCTATTTCCTCCTGCTCTGCCTAGCTTACGCTTCTGAGAAGATATAAGCCGAATCTCCAGGCTTGGAATCTGATTTTGGTGTCTGCCTTAAGTAGAGAGCAGGATGGTAGCTATGGCTGCTGTCTCCTCACAGTCAATCCATAAGATGCTCACTCCTCTGAGGCATTGGTCAAGGCTCTGCATTTTAGAATACCAGATGATGAGAGCCAAGACAGGTTAGCCCCTAGATTCGTAGTCCTGATCTCTTAAGAAGGGAATTGTAATATCTGCTGTATCTCCTTCCCAGGAGTGTCGGTCGGTCGGTCGGTCGGTCGGTCGGTCTGTCTGTCTGTCTGTCTGTCTGTCTGTCTATCTATCTATCTATCTATCTTGATGCAAACTCTGAAGTTCCATACAGTGTAAAGTATATCATGTTACTATTGCTATCCCTAGAGCATAATTCTGATTTTTTTTCCTGCTGAGACTTGGAAGAGAGAGCCAGGGTACATTCAGTCTGGTGGACAGTGTGAAGTGGCCTTGCTTACTCAGGTGGCCCATGTGTCATTAATAGATGTGACACTACGTCTGCTTAGTGACAGGTCCAGGAGCTGTCTTGTTGTCTTTACAGTAAATATTAATTTCCTTTATTTTAAAATGTTCTGATGAAGACAGACAGTCGACATAATGGTTCCAAGCAGAGTTCCTTCTTTGGCTATTTCTCACCAGCCAGAAAATCTCAAGACCTTCTGATTTATCCACATGATTTATTTTTTTAAGCACATTGTACTTCATCTGTAAATGGGAACCAAGTCTGCTCATCCTAGATCTGTCTGGCAGCTCAGGCAATAAATACTTCTGTCTTTGTTTTTGGAAGCCATCAGAGTCATCAGACATGTTTGATTTAGGCCCAGCTCTCTCAGAACAAAAGATGGCCACACTTCCCCTTCCTCTTACTGCTATCGTGTTTTTCCAAGAAGACAGGCTCCCCGTTCCCAGCTTTAACTTGTCTGTCTCTCTGGGAAGTCTTATGTCTCCTGTGAACAGAACAGATGGGTCTATGAGAAAAGGCACTGAGGAAGAACTATGAGAAAAGTTCTGCCCTGGGTAATATCTGCCAATTCATGTATTTGCTCAGAGGTCCAGACATTCAGCAGACCCACCCTCAGTGCTGGCCCTAAGCTGGCAGCTAGGGAGTTACTTTTAAGGACTTTGGTTTCTCTCTCCTAGGAGGAGGAGAGAGAGGAGGAAGAGAAGGCTAAGCTAAACTGATAATCCTTTGCATTGTTTTCTTAATTAGGAACGCTTGTGTGTCCTAGCATACAAGGATGTAAGCCAGTATTTCGAGGAGTCTTTGTCATGGGAGGGCGTGCACATGGGAATGAATCATTTACAGTTCAGATAATGCTTCACTGGTAGAGGTCAGAGGAGCTGAGGCTGTTTCACAGGGAGCATAGCTAAGTTGTCTGAGTTTTGAGGCACTTACTGGAATCGGAATTCGAGCTTTCCTCTTGCAGCTCAGGTGGTGAGCCGGTTTCTGAAGTTTATGATGGATTGGCAGGGTAGCATAGCTAGACATTCCGAGAGCAGCACCCGCACAGAGCCTGGGGCTTGTGAGTGGTGTGTGGGTCTCTGGCTTTCCCAGCCCACAGCAGTCTAGCCCCGGTGCCCATCACAACAGAGCAGAGCCTCCTCCTTTGTACCACTCACTGCCTTTAACAAGGCCTGCAGCTGGACCTTATATCTTGCCTTTCTTAGAAATTTTTAGTTATTTTTTTACATTTTCCATTTTTATGTCTTACGATCTATCTCTTCCTGTCATAGCCGGAAACATGATAGCAGGGCTAGGCAGCTTTCCAGTACCTTTCTCTTGGATGAAGTCTGAAACCAAATCACCCAACCCATCTGCTGCCTCTGCAGCCTTCCTCATTTTCCCTGCCACCTACCAATACCATCCCTCGATTAAAAAAACTAACCTATTTCCCGACAGTCGCACCTGTATGGCAGGGTTCTTGTTGGTCTCTATGAGAAGTTACATAATGCACACTGCTGACGTGCTTTTCAGCTTTAAGTGTTGGATAATTAGTTTTGTATCCTATTTTTTTTTTCTTTTTCTATCTGTGGTTGTTGTGGCTTTGTGTCTCAGGTGCTGCTTGCTGCAGCATTAATTTCCTGCTTACTGTAGGAAATAAAACCTACAAAGGTACTAGATTCATGTTTCATTTCAGGAGCTTGAAGAGTAGGAAATCAAGTCAAAGGGAGATGTTCAAATGGCAGAACAGTCTCAGGCTGGGCTCTTCCTCCAGAAACCAACACCAAAGGACAGCACTTTGGAAATGCGTATGTGAAATACTGTCGCATCCCTGGTGCTGGTGTGATGACGAAGATGGAGAACTGAGGCCTTCATCACATGTCACTTAGGTCACCCAGCAGCCCAAGTTCCTCAAACAGCTTGGGAAATGTTGCTCGTCCTGCTAGCCAAGGGGACAGATACTGTAGCACACAGGGAGGCCTCCAGTCCAGATGTCACGAGATGGCCCTGAGCGTCAGTAAGCGGAGCAAAGGGCTCCTTGTGCTCTGCCATTTCCAGTACAAGTTGGGTAAGAAAATCCTCTCACTAAATGTCACACTTCTGGAAGAAAATTATCTTAGGGAGAACATTTTTTTTTCCCTAAACTTACAGTTAAATTTCTTTCAGTTAGAATCTTCATTTTTAAATCATTAAATTTTTTATACTAGATTTTCTATGCCAAGTTTCCACCATAACCGCCACCCTGTGTGTGTATTTGTGTGCGTGTGTGTGTGTGTGTGTGCGCACGCGCATGTGTGTGCTATGATACAGATACATGTGATGGTCAGAAGGCAGCTTTATGTGCTAACCCTCACATTCTACCTCCTTTAAGACAGGCTCTTCAGAGATTTTCCTGTTTCTGCTCTTCGTCTCACCAGTGGAACGCTGGGATTGCAGATCGTGCTGTCTTGTCAGACAGAAAGAACTGTGGGTTTTCTAAGGATCCGCGCTCAGTTCCTCATGCTCGTGCCTCAGTTGCTTCTCCCACTGAGTCATCTCCCCAGACCCCACATGCCGTTCTTACTGCGCATAACAAATGCCCACAGAAAACAGTCCTGGGTTTACAGTCGATAAGCTGTTGAATTCATGGGTATCAATTGTAACTCTACCTAAACCACTGTGTTTATTACCTGAAACTCTGGGCATGGAAAAATGAGAAAAAATATTTTATAACTTGGAATTATTCATCAACATACTCCAAATACTAGCATATTGACAAGTACATAATGATGCAATTTTTTGCATAATCTCAACGCTGTAGGCATTTTTCTTTATAATTATAAGGTGTCACGCTTTGAAAAAATAAATCTTGGGGAGATTTAGAAAGCTCTGGTTTACCATACATTCCAAGATCCTTTCGTTTCCAGAGACCCCTTCTTACACATTTCGCATGAGAAGTGGGTGGAGGGGCCTCTGGGAAGCATTTCTGTGAGCTCAGGAGCCACGGAGGCGAGGCGCTGTCTCAGCTGTCTCGCCCGTTTAGACACCTGCACCCTCAGAGATTGTGAAATGTCAGAACCTCTAACAACTGACTTCCCACCCCGGTTTCTAGGAAATGTTTTTGTTCTCTAAAGAGAACAGAGGCTTCGTGATCTCAGCCTCTCTCTCTTCCCCTTTCTCTTCCCCAACTGGCTTCTCCCTCTGAAAAAGCCCCGGGCTCAGCAGCCGTCTCCTGCCATCTTGAGGTGGCTTCCCTGCAGGTGTCCACCGTCCCATTCTGTCGTGCTCCTTCTCTGATGTCCAAGGGCGGTGGAGCCAGGATGATGGGCGACAAAGAGCTTAAGCCTCTGTGCGCTGGTCCTAGGGTACCAGTCACCTGGAAGTTCTGGCAGATCCGTGTGGTCCTCTGGAGTGCCCATGGCAGGGATAGAGTGGGAGGATTCCGAGAATGGGTGGTTGTGAGCAAATAACTGAGTGTTCCATTTCCCAGGACAGGATAGTTTCTTGCTTGTGCCAATGTGGGTGTTTGAAAAATTGTGTGAAATAGGATTTTCATGTTAGATTTTATTCTCTAGCTAGTGATTTCCTTCTTGATAGTATATTTCTCTATGTGCTGTATCTACGTATAGCGAACATGTTTGTGTGTATGTGAAAGAGAAAGTGTGAGAGAGAAAGGGAGAGAGAGAGGGAGAGAGGGAAGGGGAGCAAAATTATCAAAGAAGGAGGTAGGCAATCCTTGTTTTCATTCTGAGAAATAAATTGCTTTCAAATTCTTCCCTTCCTCTTTTACTTCCTTCCAGGACAGGCTGGCCTCAAACTTTTTATGTAGCTGGGGTTGATCTTAAAGTAACATCCTGCCTGCTGTCTCTAGGCTTGCACCAATATGCCTGGATTATGTGCCGCTGGAGGTGGCGCTCAAGGCTCTGTGTACACTAGGCCCACACTAGCATATGACACACACCCAGGCCTGCTTTGTTCCTCTCTCATCTGAAATGGAAGATCTACTGAGATCTGTAATCCTCAAGACACATCTGGAGTTTTGCCAGGATCTTTATAGACATTTGGGTAGTTTCTGGAAGGGACACAGTCATTCCTCCGGGCACTTGAGAGCCTCTGCATTTGGGTCAGATAAGGCTCTCCTTGAAATACAGGGTCCCAGACTCCTCATCTTACAGGATTCTTTACACAATCTGTAAATAATTTACTTTGTTTCATGGTTTAGTGTGTATGTGTCTGTTAGAGTGTACATGTGTGTGGCTTAATGTGGGGAGGGTTTAGTATATGTTGGTAGTTCAGCATCTGTATGTGTGTTAAATGTGTGTATGTATATGTGCTAAGTTTATGTGTCTGTGTGTTAAATGTGTGTGGTTTAGAGTGGGTAGGTGTATTAAAGTGTGTGTCTATGTGTGTGGTTTACTGTGTGTGTGGTTGTGTGTGTGTTGGTGTTGGTGTGTGTTAGGGGTGGCAGGAGTCAAAGTTGGATGTATTTCTCAGTCCTTCTCCCCCTGAGCGTATAGCTCACCATCTTGCTTAGGATGCCTGGCTAGGGAGCTTCCAGGATCTGCTTGTTCTTGCCTGAGATGCCTCCTATGCAAAAACCAAGAGGTTTTGGGGTTTCTACCCTGGTCCTTATGCCCATGTGGCAAGCACTTCACAAGTGAGCCCTCGCCCTAGCTTTACCTGCTGACTTCTATGGACACAACTCTCTGATGGTGTTATCCTCTGAATGTGAGCCTTGACATGTTCTACCGAGGCAGCTCAATGTCAGGGCCACGTGTCTCAACAGCTAAGCTCCTTCCTCAGTAGGAGCCAAGAGTATCAGTGATGTTCACAAGGATAGAACAGAGATGCAGTAAGAAACAAAGTACTGGGAGTCCGTCAGTTGGCTGTTTCCAATGGGATCTTAAACAGGAAGCTAGGGCCTGGTTAGGTGTTGTTCCATTTAGACAGGCTGCCTTAGCCCTTGCACGGGGCATTTGAGTCATGGCCATTTATTTGGAGCCTTTTGAAATGCTCTTTTGTACAGATCTAGAATTTCCAAACTTTGAAAGTACAGTGCTTGCGAAATCTTAAATATTTGTGATTCCTTGAAGGCCAGAATGGTTGCTTTTGATAGTGTGAAGAAAGACAGGACTAGCTTTGTGGGAAATTTCAACCAGGACTAATAAGTATCGTACAAGAGGGAGGAGGGATTAAAGACAGAAAGGGGAATGTTTGTTTTATACACTCCCGAGCAAGAAAGACAACTTGTCTGTGAAAGTCTGCTTTTTCTAATGGGAAGAATGTGTAGTTTGGAAACTAGAAGAGCAGAAGTGACTTACGTTTGAGAGACATGTCACGTGCTCAGGCTGAGACTTTTCTGTCCACACTGGAGTGAATGATGAGAAGTGGCGGCCAAGCGGCTGTGGCTTCACAGGCTTTTCTGGGCCTCCCTGTTGTGAAAGCCATCATGGTGACATCTGGGAGCCAGTGGTTCCAATTCCAGTGGCATCTGTGTTGGCTGAGCCAGAAGAAAGATCCAGCTGAAGCTACCAGCATTCCTTATAGCAAGGGTCACCAAACCTTGCGTGAGACATCTTCAAAAGAAAAGCACATCCATTGTTTGTCTAAAATTTGAAGGCAGTTGGCCACATTCTGTTCTCAGTGATTCATCTGGAGGCTGCTCCTTGGAAAAGAACTTGTCTTTAAGAAAGCCCTCTTCCCAGTGGTGTTCTGTATTATCTTCAGGAGGTAGGCACTTCCTCTCTCCACTATCTGGAAAAGCTTTGGGTCACCGCCATACACGATGGGATGAGGCCATTCTCCCAGCATGCATGGCGTTCTGAAGCTGGAGGCAGCTGGAGCTAAGAGGATATCATACTTGATCTTGACCCCCTCTCTCTGAAGTCAGATAGATCGTGGCTCTTCATTGGTTACATTCTACAGGTTCTGCTGACCAAACAGAACAGGACATACAAATGGGAAAGGTAGAGAGAGGGATGGCAGGGAGAAAGGAGATCAATTAGAATGCATCGTATACATACATGAAATTGTCAGAGAACAAATTTAATTGAAGAAAAGAACAGCATGAGGCCCTGAGGGAAGAGGGCCAATTTCCCCAGGGGCTTGGGATAGGGTGGTGTCAAGTCCCTGTCTGTGCTTTAGAGCCATGAGCAGCAGAGGAGGGTGTCTGAGGCTTTGGACTATGGCATCTGTGTGCACAGGAGTCAGTCTGTCTCTTAACACACCCTGGGAAGGGAAGGTCAGAGCTTGGAATTCCTTGAACTGCTTATGCTCTTTGCAAGAATACACTGCTACAGTTCTGGGCTCCCTTTGGGGAAGAACAATCTATATCAGTTCTTTTTCTTTCTTTCTATTTTTTTTTTTCAGGAACAATGCAAAACAAATCTAAGCTAGTATTCGAAGTGAGAGGATTGTGTACCTAAATAAAATATTCAGCTTTTTAACTCTGAGTGACTTTGGCCAGCCATCTCATCTCTTGGGGCCTTTCTTCCTCCCCTGTGTAAGACAGATTGGTAGAGTTTCATGAGCTGGTGTCTGGCACTAGCGGGGCCCCAGTGTACAAGGGGTTTAAGCCTGTTCCACAACAGGCTTCACTGCAATATAGATGTGGGGAGATGTTTTCCCCATTGCTATGGTAAAAGCAACTTAACACAGGATTCACTTGGGGTCGCAGCTTGAGCATTCAGTCCACTGTGGCAGAAAAGGCACAGTGACAGAAGTGAGAGACAGCTGATCACATGAGATCCTCAGACAGGGAACAGAGAAAGCTGGGTGCTGCTGTTCCCCTCCTCCTTTCTCTTTAGTGCAGGACCTCGGGCCATGGGGTACTGTCACCCATATTTACAGTGACTCCCCTCACTTTAGTTGACCTAATCTAGAGAATCCCTCAAGTCATATCCAGGTGACTCTGAGTCCTCTAAGGTTGACAATCAGTGTTAACCATGGTATCTAGGGAAGAGTGAGAACAGGACAGGAAGCTCATAGCACAGTGGACCTTGGCATCAGGTGCTGATCTGTGCTATCAGAAAAATAATGACATTGGATAGATGATGGCTAAGGTGGAAGAGCCTGGAGGTCAGCTACTGGCAAGATGGTGATCAGAGGAGGCTTCAGGAAGGAGGTGTCATTAGAGGAGAGCTGAATAATTTAGCAAAATGTCCAGTCCTGAAAGTTGGCAGAGATGGCACTGAAGGTGGACCTGTAGGGAGGCACCTTAGCAGAGCACCTGGAAGGCAGTTAAGGTGCAGGGCAATGCGGACTCGTTAAAAATGGCCACAGTGAGAAGATGCTTCCAGTGGGTTGCATGTCTCCGGCTCCCAGCACTAACGGCCTCTTTATGATAGGTGCATATGCAACAGATTGTGCGTGTGTGTGTGCGGTGTGTGTGTGTGTGTGTGTGTGTGTGTGTGTGTGTAGCCATGCCTTTAAGATAGCCTCAGGCATGTGCAGTGGGCACATGTGTCACCCTAGAGTTCTGTTTGTTATGTGCGGAGGCCTTATGATAAATCTGGGGGCAACGAACAGAGGCCAGTCACGTCTGCCACCACCACCTGCTCCAGTGCCAACACTGCCAGTCCATCGTGGTGCCTCCCTCCACTGCACACCCTTGACACTGCCCTGTGGGTAGACTCACCAAAGGGTGCCAGCAAGGGAGCTGGGGCTCCGGCTCCTGTGACCCATTTTCAGAATCTCTGATGCTCTTACACCTGTGTCCTGTTGCATGGAGAGGGGAGGAGAGAGAGAGGGAGAGGGAGAGGAGACGCCAGCAATGAAAATGAGCACCTGGATCACACTTGTCTGCCTCCAGATGAAGGTGTTATCAGACCAAGGCCTGGGGTGAAAGTGTGTGTATGAAAGATGTCATATGTTTTCATGTGTCTTCAAAACTTCATATGTCATATGTGCAGAGCTGTGACTCATACTAAAAACCGTAGAACATTTCAGGCAAGTGAGGAAACATCCCAGAATAAAGCAAAATTGTGAGGACACAGGGAGAGAAGGAAGGAGGAGGTTAAGAAGAGAGGCAAAGAGAGCACAGTGCTGCATGAAGGTGGGAACATGGGGAGGCCTGGTCACACCAAGGCTTCAGAGGATGAGTGTGAAGTTCAGCAGGAGGCTGGGACTCTGGGAGGAGTTAGAGATCACTGGCTGGGTACCCTGTGCCTTCTCTCCACCTGCCATGGAGCTCCGCTGCTGCATGGCTTACCCCTGTGTGCCCTCTGCATCCCTCCTTGCCTGGCAGCAACTCTGCCCGCACAGGATGCCCAGCGGCCATTGGCAAGAGAGAACTTAGGGATCTGGGGAGATGACTCAGATGGTAAATGCTTACTGATCCCCACAGTCACAGCAAAAGCAGTTGGGGCCGTGGAAGCGGTGGACCCTCGGGCTCTCTGGACAGCCAGGCTAGCCTGCTCAGTGAGCTCCAGACTGGGGAGAGACCCGTTTAAGAAAGCTGAGTAGATGTCATCTACAGTTGTCCGCTGGCTTCCATGTGTGTGTGCACACGCGTACTCAGACTGACATGACCTCAGGCATGCATGCATAGCTCATGGGATGCATTGTAGTTCTTCATGTTTGTAGAAATATTTAAAAGCTCCTTTAGTTATTTTAGTTAATGGCTTCAAAGCCCAAATATAGGGAAGTGGACTTTATCACAGTGCGTTATAATTGCTCATAGTCATATGTGTGTGTGTGTGTGTGTGTGTGTGTGTGTGTGTGTGTATATATACATATATACATATATAGTGGTTTCTGTTAATCTCTCACTACTCTGCTTAACTTAAAGGTTAAGATTCATCATTAACATGTACCCGTAGGAGAGAAACAGCATATGTGAGTTTCAGTTCCTGCACTCGGTGTACATCCATGGATAAGGAAGGCCCCTGTGCTGGTTTTGTGTTCTCCCTGGCAGGAGAGAAGCTAAACTCCAGGAAATGAAGAGCAAAGCCGGCTTGCTCACGTGTATACAGCCAGTGACTCACTTGCCACATTTGTAGCATGCTGCTCTGTTTAAAGCTGGATTCCCTCTGGTGCAATAAAAATACCAAACTCCTGCTCTGCAAGGTTGCCAGAGACTGAGGTTAACTTGTGTTAACTTAGATGATCCATGGGAATCCAACCACTGCTGCACACAGATTTGCCAAAGGCTAAAATGGCTAAGTTATCAATTCCCTAACCTGTGTGACCTTTAAATTGGAGGTTTCGCCAACTTCAATTTCCATTCTTGAGTTTGTGCAAAGTGCAGTTTTTGTGACGTTTCCTCACTGAGCTGTGTCTAAGGGTCAAGGATGAAGATGCCAAAGGACAGGGGAAAGCTGGTGGGTGGGTAGTGAGGTCTTTGGTGCAAGCCTGAGAAGTGAGATGATATTATATCACAGGTACTTCTCTTTCCTCTATCGGTATCTCAGCCCCATCTCTGCTCCTATTCTGTAAAGATGAGCTCCAGAGACAATCTGCTGTCCAAGTTGCCATGTTTCTGTTGTTATTGTTGTCTTCATTTTCAAATGTAATCATGACATCACATATCGCTGTCTTAGTTAGGGTGTTTATTGCTGTGAAGAGACACCATGACCACAGCAACTCTCTAATAAAGAAAAACCTTCAACTGGGGCTGGCTTACAGTTCAGAGGTATTGTCATGGTGGCGTGTAGGCAGATTTGGTCTGGAGAAGGAGTCAAGGGTTCTAATGCTGGATCAGCAGGCAGCAGGAAGAGAGAGAGGCACTGGGCCTGGCTTGAGCATCTGCAACCTCAAAGCCCACTCCCAGTGACACACTTCCTTCAAAAAGGCCACGCCTCCAATAATGCCACTCCCCGTAAGTTCATGGGAGCCATTTTCATTCAAGCCACCACAATGACTACATACACCAAAGCGTCTCAACCTCAGCAAATGGACCTGACATTTCTTTGCTTGGGCCATTCTCCTGCACATTGTAGGGTGTTCAGTACTATCCCTGATTTTCACCCATTAGATGCAAATGGAATCCTCCCTCAGGTTTTTGTCTTGTTTTGTGGGCACATGTAGATTTGTTTGCATTTGTGTAGGGGTGTGTGCATGGGAGTGGATGTACATTGTTTGCATGTGGAGGCCTGATGCTGATGCTGATGCTGGGAGTCACTCTCTGTCTTGTTCACTGACCCAGGTTTCACTTGATCCCAGAGCTGGCTAATACTGCTGGTCTCCATAGCCAGCTTGTCCCAGGAGGCTCCTGTCGGCCTCACGAGAGCTGGAATGACAGGAAGGCTACCATGCTTGTGTGGTGCTTACATGGGCACTAAGGATTCAAACTTTCATCCTTGCTTATATGGCAAATGCTTTTCCTGCTGGATCATCTTTCTAGCCACTTTGCAAGTTTTGACAGGCCAAACTCATCATTGCCAGGTGTTCTAAATGCTTGTGTGGGAACAACTAACATGAAAGCTTAGTTTTATATTTAATTTAAATTTTTGGAAAATGGGAATCATTTTGAAAACTCTTCTCTATCTTGCTTCTTCTAACTCAAAACCATAACACCAGCAAAAGAATCTTGACTTTGTTTTAACCACATAAAGAGATATTTAATGACTGCTTAATATTCTGTGGGTGGCAATGTTCCCGAGCCTCCTCCACCACTCCTTCATCATGGACATTATGCAGGTTTTAGTCCTTAGCCTCCAGAACACTGGGCTGCAACTAGCACCTCGGTACTCAGGCTCTTACAGATTCCCAGAAACAGAACTGTGTCATGTCTATTATTCACTTTAAAAGATAATTACAAGACCATCTGATGATAGCATTTGGAGGCAGCTGTAAATTGTGCTTAAATTATGGAAGACTGGTCGGATTCTGAAACCTCAGTGGGCAATAGATGGGATTATTTGAATGATTTCTTTTTTTTACAGGAAAAGAAATACAAATATATTTGAAAGTTCAGTCCTAAAAATAGCTACTCCATGTTCTGGAGGAAGTTTGGATTTCAGTTCAGTTGCCGGATCTTTCAAATCATGTTAGGTTTTTGAGTGACATCATCAATAAATGGAAGTAACTCTATCTGTGCTGTCATTTTCTTCCATAATCAACACAACCCATGTTAAGAGGCAATGCTGACGAGGGGCTGGATTCAAGTTGTGTCAAGCAATGTAAGAATTTAAAACCACATCTTGTAAGTTCCCTTACACTGACGTACAGCTGGAACTTTGGACCCCGCTCCACTACTCAACACAGAACAGCCTGAATATCATGCCAGTACCAAGCGACCAACACTGCTAGTCTCTGTTTAAGACTGTGGATCATTTAAATGGTGCTTTAATTTTCAGCCGGAGCAGCCCAGCCTCTAAGTAGCATGTTTTCATTGTTCTACCCTTTTCCCCTTTAGAGACTTCTCCAGTAGGAGAGAAAGCTCAACTTGGCGTTGGAACCCCAAGACCACGCTCCTCATAAGAAAATGGAGACTCCCTTTGGCCAGTTAGAGGGATGCGGTGAGTGTGACATTTCTGTTGGGCACTGAGCTGTAAACGGATATTTCTGTGCATCACGGAGAGAGTGCTGGGCCCAAATGAAGCAAAGTATTTAATTCATTTTTACCAGGTTTACTCAAAAATGGATAAGGAATGCACATGTACTGTGTTTGGAATTTTGCACAGAGCATCCTTGTTGCAATATGGAGGGAAAAGATGGCCTCCATGTACCTGGGAAGACTGGATTAACCCCCAGCATCTGGGGAGCCTCTACAGGAGCCCCTATGGAGGCTCTGGGCTTTGCTCGATGCTCTTCAATGGTACAAGCATAAGCTGTTGCTTCAGTGTCGCTCAGGAGTAGGATTTGGGCTTCTCTTATTCCTCTCTTCCCTGACGCCATGCTCTGATAAGGTTATTTAGGTCCCTTTAGTGTTTTGGCTGTATCAGATCAAAGCTGAAGTGGGTTTTATGTTGAGTTTTGGGAGCACTGACCTCGTTGATTAGAATACTGTGAGAAAAAAAAATGCCTAGGGATTGGTTGAGCAAGAAGCTTAGTAATGGTAGTTTGCCTGCTTCTTCTGGGTGGGTTTGAGAAGCTTGGGCTTGTTGTTGATTGGCTGGTTTCCAGAAGTGCAAGGCTGTTATTGATTGGCTGGTTGTCAGAATATTACTGAAGCAAATTTTTTGCTGTTGGCTTCAGACAGGTCATGGTGGTGACATGTTTCTGCTTCAAGACTCTGGCCATGAGTTGCCCTTTGGGCTTACAAACTGCAGATTCTCAACTCCATGAGGAAGCCACCGGGAATAGAATTGCTCAAAGAGTGAATGTGTTTGTTCTTGGTTGGCTTCCATAGAAGGTTTATACACTGACCAGTGAGAACAACAGGGCTCATTAAATCTTTGTTAATCTCCTTGGTGAAAGAATTTTAAATTATCTTGACCACTCCCATGTTTTTGCTTGTCTATGTTGTTTGAGTGTGACCGTGCATAGGTATTTTTGCCTGTTGTGAGTGTTTGTGAGAGGTTGACATCAGGTGTCTTCCTCAAACACCCGTGCATCTTACTTTTTGGAACATGGTCCTTTATTGAACTTGGTTCTCACAGTCAGCTGGAATGGCTGGTCAGTGCACCACAGAGTGTGCCTGTCTCTACCCACAAGAGTTGGGGTTATAGATGTCCTGTGTTTGGCTTTTCTGTGGGTTCTAGAGTTCCTATGGCTGTGTATTAGGTACTTACCCACCATCTCATCTCAGCCCAGGTGAAAAAATATTTAAATATCTGTACATTTCTGCTGTCATCTGACCCTTTCATTTAGGTTTTCATAATATTGATCTTTAAGGATCATTATGCCCAGGGCATGTATGTAAAGGTCAGAGGAAAACTTGTAGGAATTGGTTTCTCCATTTTTAATGTATGGGTCTCAGGGATAAAACTCAGGTTCTCAGCTTGGTGACAAACATTGCCAGCTGCTGAGCCATTTCCCTGGCCCTAGAGATGATATTTTCCTATGATTTCTCAGCAACACTCTAATGGTTTTCAGCCTACAGCTGAACCTCTGGGAGCTGAACAACCTTTTCACTGGGGTCACCTAAGACCATTGGAAAACATAGATGTTTATATTCTGATTAAAAACACTAGCAAAATTACAGTTAGGAAGTAACAACAAAAATAATTTTATGCTTGGGTCACCACAACATGAGGAACTCTATTAAAGGGTCGCAGCATTGGGAAGGTAGAGAATCATTGCTCTAATGGCTTCCATTTAATTCATCCTTCTGTAATTCATATTGGTGTAAATATGAGACAGAAATGCAAAGTTCTCAGGTAGCTTAGTTGTCCCAAAACTATTTTTAAAATGGCATTTTTTATTGATATGAATTACTACCTTTGATTAACATTTATTGTTAATATTATGTGTATTTACTCTTGATTTTTCTCCTTGGAGTCATTAAGTGTGGTAAGCATGCTGGAGCTTTCGTTTCTCATGATGCTGTGTGTTCTGTGTTCTGAGATGATTATTATGGCAGTTCCAGTGGCTGGGTGCTCTGTGATGTGCTCAGCAGCTCTCCCTGTTCACCTTCAACACTGGAGGGAGTTTAAAACCAGCAACATGTTTTCTGGATCTTCTGTTTATTCCATAAACCACCAGTGAGGGCTGTCTTCTCCTGCTGTCCTTCTGTGACCACCATCTGCTGAGGGACACTCCAGGTGGATTCATCTCGTTCCTTCATCACAGGCTGACACTCACTCACAAACACTTGAACGTCTGTGTGGGTGACAGACAAAGATTCTTTTGTAGAAGACAGGTGGATCTGAAGAGGATTCTTAGACTCGGCTCCAGATGTTATGTGGAAATGAGTCATGGGATGTGTACTTACATACTGAAATCTGTGTGTGGTGGGGCTGCTTTTGAATGTGATTCAGAAACACCGACTAAATCGATACGGTGGTGATTTTGCACATGTCTGGTGTTGGGAAAGAGTACTAACTTGTATATTTTTCCCTGGTTTGTTTCATTGCTCTGATTTTTATCTATTATATAAATGATTTATTGGTTTATAATGAGAGACACAGAGATGGAGAGCTCTTATCAGACACTCCTGTCCATAGCTGCTGAAGTGAAGTTTCACCTCAGAAGCATCTTTCATTTTCCTTTTTTCTGGGCCTCAGCTTGTTTTACTGATTGAGGACAGCCACCTCTGGAGACAGGCATGCTTTCTACCTGTGAGAGACCTGGAGGGGAGCCTTCCTCTGATGGAACTATATGCTTCAGTGTACTTCGGAGCTCAGTGGCCTTCAGGGTTGCGTAGGATTGTTACTTAGCTGAATTTAAGATTATTACCTAACTCAGGCTCTTCCCAGATTGTGCTGAGACAGAGAGAGGATCTAGAAGGCTGCAGTTACTCAGCTTCAGTCACACAGCAAACCACTGGGGAGAAAAAGAGATGAGGGGTCAATAGGATGAGCATTGTCATTCTGGTGGACAGTTCCTGCACAGTGTGAATGAATGTTACCAGTCCAGTGGACAATCCTCGTGGGTGAGTCACTGTCATGGTTCATAGTGTGGATCTGGAGACTTCAGAAAGCACAGTTACATATGTCTATTCTAATGACCTTCCACCCTAGAATTAAGACATAAAAGAGGAGGAGGGGGAGTGACTGGCAAGATATGTGTTTCCACCTCAGGAAAATGCTGGCATTCGTTTCAAGCTGATGAAAAGCATGGACAACCCCCCACTTTTGTGCATATGATTGCATTCTCTACTCACAGGTGGATGGTGTGGGTAAGAGCCCACTAAATGCAGCCTCTGCATGGACACTTTTCTAGTCTGTACCTGCCCTATTAGCTTTTCCTGGGGACTCTAGAAGGAGCAGCTATTCTAGACAGATAACAATAGTTACTCTAGACAGATAACAATGATGGCGGAAATACTGTTTCACCAAAGTCCAGCTCGGCAGGACCAATGAGTTTATTAGGCTTTCTCACAGAACATGGGTGGAGGGTTTGCTGCAAGAGGTGGCTAACCCCCAAACAACTTCATCACCCCAAAGTCCCACTCTGTCATAGATGACGACGTTGTGGTGCCGCATCATGCAGTCCCACTTTCAGTTATCCTTCTATTTTTATACAGGCCCGCGCCTCCCAAGATGGCTGGTAGATAGGGGAAGAGGGAAACAAGAGCTGGAATCCCAGGTTAGAGGCTCTTTTGTGGGACTTCTGGGCTTAATGTTTGCCTTCTCCTAAATGGTCTATAATGTAGACATACTTCAGCTGCTCAGCTGAAGCAGTCCTATAAGACATTGATGTTTGTTTTATTTTATGTTTCCAAACACGATGGCCCCTATAAGGTTACATGTTTCTGAACTTTTCCTGAAGTCTGATTTAGGAGCTCTGCAGTGAGGTGTGGTCATTGTTAAGGTTTGAATGTGAAATGTCACTCTCCTGGTCCCCAGCTCTTGGTGCTAGCTCCAGAGCTTGTAGAACCTTTGGAAGATAGAGACCAGCAGGAAGACATAAAGCCCTGGAAACCATGTCTGGATGATTGTGATAGAGGCCTACTTCCTGTCCTCAGTCTGAATCCTGGTCCACTATGATGTTAGCACCTCCTTGCTCTTCTGCCATGCAGCCATCCACCACCCTGCCTTGTCTTCCACGATGGACTGTATCCCCATAAATCATTAGCCATGTGCGCACACACACAATTTTCTTCAGTTGTTCTTTCGGGTATTTATTGCAGTAATGAGAAAAGTAAAGTAACTGAGTAGTCGCTAGTTTAAGAAACTCCAGGGAAGGCTAAGGGTTTGTGGCATGCTACTGTTAGGGTTTGAATCTGACTTCAGAAGGACAATGTGGAGACACATCCTAAGAGATACATTTGCAGGTAATGATGCGAGTCTGACTGAGCTTGCACATTAGAGACGTGCACAGTGTACTTCCACATACATAGAAATGTGTGGAAGTATATGTACTACAACAAGGCTATTGACAGATGGGGAAATCAATGTGTTAAGAACACCATGAGAGTCTACTTAAAGTGGAGGAGAGCTACTGAACCAGTGTATCTCAAGACTGGAAAGGGCAAAGCACAGAATGGAGGCCAAACAATGATTTCATTATACAAAGAAACAGGAAAATACAGTGAAATTCCATCCACCCTGTGAGGACTGGCTCCTTTAGAGGCTAGACAAACAGCCTAGAGTAATCTCACACTTATGTGCTCTGTAACCATCACTATGAAGCAACTGTAAGGAGGGTTATGACTGTGAAGGATCTCACAGGAAACTTGGAGCTTTAACTGTTCTCTGTGGTGGCCATAGAAATTTAATAGATAGTCAATCCAGATGTCCTGTTCCCTGAAGAACTGTCTAAATAGGTAAGAACAATCCACAGTAAAAAATGAACAAGAGTGTGAGAGTGACTTTAACCGTGAAAGGCACATGTTTCAGAGTCCTAAGAGATGACGTAGAATATTGGCCACAAAGAAGATACTAGAAAGAAATGACTTAGGAACATTTAAAAGCAGTAAAGAATGATACCTTCCACATCTGCAATACACTTTGCATTGTCGAGATTCCATTTCGTGGAGACAAGTTTCATGATACCCAGATTACTGGAGAAATTGAGTTCCACTGAGCTCATGTGACATTAGCTCACTACCATTGACATATCTTAGGGAGTAGCTTACTATCTCACTCACGCACTTGAAAATGGATGGCCCCCCTCAGGAAGTAAGCATCAGGGAAGTCAGAAAAGGATGCAACCTCTGATAATTAGGAGTGTGTGGCTTGTGGAATCATGTGAGATGAACCACTGTCTGTTATTTGTCCTATGGTCCCCAGCAACGCACTGGTGAATGCAGTGGTCAAGGAACCGTCTTGGAAATTCTCTCAAACTTTTAACGATTAAAATGAAATTGCAGCCGTAAATAAGATGGGGATTTCCTGTGAAAGCAAACAGGGCTGCTAACTGGGAACTCTGCTTTGTGTTGATTCACTTTATAACAGCCGCATGGAACGGACATAATGGCCAGCAAACCACTGTTGGGTGTGCGCCAGTGATTGCTAATCACCCATGGACACGGCCTTTCAAACAACAAGGGGACATTTTAATTGCTTCTTAGTAAGCCATGTATCTTTTTCACCATCCACCTCGGTCCCACCAGCACTTACCCCGACACAGTTTGAGCTATAATAGATTCATAATAGACATGGTCATGTATTAATAATAATAACAATAAATCATGTTCGCAAGTGCTTTCCCCATACTTAATCTTCATCACTATTCTATGGGATGTGTCGGGAAAGTATGGTTATCCCTATTTACTGATGATGGAGTGAGGCTACTGTCAGGTCAGGAGATTCTCCAAAGTCACATGATTGCAGCACAGCACCGGGCTTTGCCTTTATTTGACAAGACCTTATCAAGCATCAGAGACCAAGCTGTGCTAAAGCATTCACGATTGCAAGCCCAAAGATGTGACCTCTTGTGTGAATTCTGTTCCTCATAGGGGTATCTCCTTAACTTCTCTGAGATGGACCACTCATCTTTAAAACAGTAAAAACAGTAACTATTCTTATCTGCAAAGGTTTTGGTGAAAATGCATGGAGATGGCCACATTTGAAATTTGTTTATAGTTCATTCTTCACCTTGGCTCCATTTAGTCCAAAAGATGTATGTATGGCTTTCTGTACATTTTAGTGTTATTTGCATATAATGCGTTTTCTTTAGATCATTCTGAAAAGTTTGTAAGAGTTTCAAAGATTCCTTTGAAAAAACTGAAAATGAGAATTATACAAACCATTCTGCTAAGTACTTGTGTTAGACACACTAGATGTCTTTTCTGATATTATATGCTGTATTTAGACACGTTCGGTGTCTTTTCTGGTAGTATATGCTGTGTTGAGACACATTGGATATCTTTTCTGATATTATATGTTGTATTCTGTTCAGAAAATGTGGGAGGAAGAGGGGAAGAGAGAAAAGCAGATGCATTTAAAGTTATTCCATTTAAAAGATTCATGTCTTGTTTAAGCAGAACTGGATATTTTAGTGTTTTAATTGTGAAGAAAGTTGTTTGAAAATTAGCAACAATGTTCTTTCTCATCAGCTGTCTATTCCAAAAATAATAGAAGACTGAGAAAATAAGAATTAGATGTTAAACATTATTAAATGATTTTCAATTAATGAGTTAATATCTCTGAACCTCTGTATTTATTAGCAAATATGATTCTGTCTTAGAGCACTTCATTCTTGCAATCGCACAATAAAGTTTTAAATAAAAAGCAGTTTTACAGTCATTTCCAGCTTTAAAATATTAATATTTTATTTAGAAGTTTAAAGTCTACCTTTTCAGCAGGGGAATGGGACTGTATTTTCATTTTTTATTTTTTTGGGAATTTTCATATATCAGTATAAACACTGGCCTAAGGATTTGAAACTCTTCTATCTTTTTGGTGCAAAATTATAGACAACTGTAGATTTTCCTTTTCTAGTTACTCTTTTGTTTAGTTTTCTTCTACCTCTTCTGTATTCTTTGCAACAATTTATCTATGTTTAAAATCTATCTATTGAGATTTTACACTACCTTTAGTTATATCTTTTGGCTGGTTAACTTTAAACTTTATTTTTTTGTCATTTTATATGATTATTTTTATTTAATTTCATTAGATCAATATTTTGTAGAAAAAAGTCAGTTCTTAAATTTGTTGATTTCTATTACCTATATATTTTCTGATTCAATATATTTAATGTATATTAAATATATTAATATTAAACATTAATATATTAATTATTAGGTAAATACATTAATATATTTAATATATTCAATGTATTTACTATATTGCTGTTATTTTTTCCATCTCTTCTTATCTTTTCTTAGGATACTGTCATAGAAACCTGCTTCGGGGTAAAGCTTGGTCAGCACCCAGCTATCTCAGTACACCATGCTTTCCTTTCATTCATTTCTTAATTATTATTATGTTTGATGGCTTGCCTCATTTCCAGCTTAATCATTTTTCAAACCATGTAAGAGTTAAAGCTTATGTCTATTCCATTTATTGACTCATGGGAGTCATAACTTACTGTATAATTACCAGTGTGAGATACAATCTTGATACGAGGTATATTTTATAATACTCTATTCCACACTCCTTTTGTGAGCCTAACTATTCCTACTGTTGTTTGTACAGTCTTTCTCTGAGCCTTCCCACCCTCACCACCTGGGTACATATTTGCACACTTCAACTGTAAAAGGAGAAGGTGGAGTCACTGATGTCTCGATGTTCCTTCTGTCTTTCCTTTGTGCCTTCAACAATTTGCAGCCATTATATTTTGAAGAGTATTTCTGGAATAAAATAGGCTTTTATCTTTTCTTTCTGGAGTTTACTTATTTTTAAAATAAATGTCTTCATGTGAAGAAATCTCATTAAATTGTCCGCTGTCTGACTGGAAAACAACAACCTCAGTTTTCTTTGATCAAATTTGTTGTATTTCTTTTTGACCATTAGTCATAATATACTTGCCTAATTATTTAATGATACATACATGCCAATTTCAAATACATGTTGGGACTTTTTGATAACATTAGATTGCACTGATGTGTTCATCATTTGAACTGTTAGATACTTGAATACCTATCTTAGTTTGTTTTCCTGCTGCTGGGATAAATTACAAGAGGAACTTAAGGGAAAAAGGTTTTCTTTGGGCTCACAGTTTAAAGGTTCAGTCCATCATGGTGGGGGAAGTGATGGGCTGATCCTTTAAACTGTGAGCCAAGTGGTGGCAGGGGCTTGAAGCTGCTGGTCAGATTATGCCTATGGCCAGAAGAGAAGCAGAAATAGAAGAATCTGTGCTAGTTCTCTGCCTACTTTCTCTCCTTTATGTCGTCCAGGATTCCCTGCCTAAGGAATAGGCACCCATAGTGGGCAAGTATTTTTACCTCAATTAATGTAATTAAGATAATCCTCCACAGGTACATCAAAGGCCCAGCTCCTCGGTAACACTTGGTTCTGCCAAGCCAGCAATTGATTAACCCCCACAGCATCATTAACGTGGCAGCTTATGAGGGGTGCGCATATTACCACGTGTACAGTAAATCATCACTTTCTTCTTCCTAGCAAGTTTTCTTTTTCAATATGGCCTACACTTTCTGTATTCTTCCCTCTAATGATCCTGTTCTAACTCTTATTTATTTATTAGTTCTTTAAGAACTTTGTATGTGCTTTGATCATAGATCCACTCCAACTTCATACTCCCTCCATGTCTAATCCAACTTTGTGTCCTTTTTACCCCATCAATACCACTGTGCTGTCCAAATACTCTTGGCTGCACACTCCCACCGGAATATGATCAACTTATCAGGGTCTTCTCTTAGGGAAAACCGTTTTTCCCTTTTGCAGCAACTAACAATTATCAAAACTGCACAGCTACTGGTGTGGTGTTATGCCGAGCCTCCACGCTTATGGTGGGATTGTGTCTGTCTTGAGCTTCTAGAGTTCTTGTGCATGTTGTCCTAGCCATCATGAGTTCCTATGTGCAGCTGCCCTGCTGGGTCCAGGAGACACTGACATTGCACATGTCCCAGGCCTTGGGAGAGAGGGTGCAATCTCTACGCCCACTGTAGGGCTGAGTATTCTGTGCTCTCTTCCTCTCTGCACGGTGACCAGTTGTAGGTCTCTCTGTCAGTCACAATCTCTCACGATTTATTTGATGCTGAAGAGATGGTGACAGGAAGGGCACAGGAAGGCTCTGTGTTAAATTTTTCTAATGAAGTGTATATTAAGTTATTTAAAGAGTTCATATTAATGTGTATAAAATTAAAATTCGATGTGATGGTTGGCTTCAGTCTATCACAAGGGCTGTCACCAGGCTTTTCAGAAGCACAGGCACAATCTGGGATCCCAGTTATGGTTAGAAATGGTGCCACCATGGTTGATTTGACCCCTTGGCCTATGGAGCATGACACACATCCTCAGGGTGACAGTTTCTCCACTCACTCTGCGTCAGGATAGTGTGTGGATGTAGCATACCAGCTTCCCCCCAGAAAGTGTAAGGAAGTAGTAGAAATATTTACTCAACCAGAATAAAAACCCTGTCTTAAAATTTTAAATGTATGTAAGGAAGCTTATGGAGGAAGCTGATTCTGGAACAATGTCAAATGATGTTGTTTTTATCATCGTTTCACTAGTGCACTGTTGACATGACAAGTCTGCGACTCCTAGGAGAAAATCTTGACAGCGTAGAAAGTTCATTTTCAGTCCCTTTTTGTGATAAATATGAAAACACTTGGCTTGGACAGGATATGTTTATTCTGGTTGATGGTTGCAGGGGTTTCCGCTCATGGTTACTCGGTTCCATTGTTTCTTAGCCTTCAGTAAGACGGAATATCGTGGTGAATGGGCGGGGGAGGCACAAAGCAGCTCACTTCAGGGCTCCGTTGCTCTTCTTTGATGCTTCCCTTTCAATGCGCCCACAAGGAAAATGAACAATCTGGAACCCAACACTCATGCTGAAGTCTGTGGGTAACAACTAGGGCTTCAGGGAGAAGTCAGTGACTAACCAGGGGAAGCTGAGAGTGAGCCAGGGGGATTGGAACCACCTGAGGGTTGTTGACTCCTAGGGTTCCGTGGTCATGGACTGAAGGATCACGTGGGTGGATGAGAGTGAGGCCAGGGTAGTGACAGAAGACAAATTGTTCTGCTGCCGTTCCTCCTCTGGCAGGACACTCGGCGCCGAGTCCCAGCCAGGTGCATGCCTGGTCGTTAGGCTTATGTGGGTTGAGTATGACAAAACTGAGACTTTCCCCAAAGTTGTTTTTTTTTTTTAATCTGATTATGTTGCATATGTTAAATTCTATGGAATAAGCTCGCAGACACTTAATGTTTTTTTTTTTTGTTGTTGTTGTTTGTTTTGTTTTGTTTTTGCTGTGGCCATAACAGGGGTGTGAAGACAGTCACACACACACTGCTCATTGGAAAAGGCTGCAAGGGTATTAAGGTTCCCCATATTTCAAAGAACATCAAGTTCTGTTACACAAGTAGATGGAATGTTGATGTCTCTTCCCTTTATCGGGAACAATGGGTCTTTACCATGAAGTCCAAAGGAGGGGAACTCTTACTTTTAGAGACACACAGTTCCCTTCCTGAATATTCTTTCTCAGGCGTTGACGGTGGGTCCTTAGCTTCTATTCTTCCTTTACACTGAGTTCTTGATTTTCAAGGGTAAGACATTCTTTCATGAGCCTGAATATAAAATTATTAAGCGAAAAACTTTATCTCTACACTGCTCTTTTTGGTTTAGTTGCTATGAGATCGGGCCACACTGTAGCCCAGGCTAGACGGCAACTGACTAGAGCTGATACTAGCTTAGAACTTGCTGCAAAGCTCCTGCTATAGCCTCCCAAGTGCTGGGATTACAGATATTATTCATTTACTTCTTTGGTTTTTGTATATGTCTGTGTATCGGGGTGTGTGTGTGTGTGTGTGTGTGTAGATGTGGAGGCCAAGGACAACACCAGGTGTCATTCCTCACGTGCCATCTACACAACTCACTTTTGTGACTTGTCTGTGTGTTTAGTGTGATAATGAAGCATTTGATCACTTACCTGAGACACAGTATTGTATTTCTGTAGCAGAGCCCACTAATAACGGTTCTTCTCCAAGGGAGGGACAGTGCCTTCCCCAGCTCCATTTCACAGGAAGTAGGGGTTGGGGGCTCTGCCTTAAATCTGCACTCTTGGGAAGGCTTATTTTCTAGGTTGTGTTAATTAAGGTTGGAAGGTGCCCACTGTGGTCGGTACCGTTCCCAGGCTGTGGTCCTGGCCTGTGGTCTCTGGTCCACGGAGAGAGGGAGCTGTGCAGTGGCAAGCATCCATCATCTGCTGCTTCCTGGTTGTAGATGGGATTGACAGCTGCCTGAAGCTCCTGCTGCTCTGAACTCCACACTCCCTCCCCCCCCTTCAACTGTACCCTTGAACTGTGAGCCAGAACAAGCCTCTCCTCTCTTGAGTTGCTTTTGTTGACGGTGTTGTATCACAGCAACAGGATCACAAACCAGCAGAGGAGACACAAGAAGTGTTTACTGTGGGTTTTTAAATGGATAGTGAGCATTTACAGCTCCATGTGGGGTGACAATTAAATAAAGATTATGGCTGCCACCATGTCCAGATTTTCCACATGTGCCCTAGGGACAGAATTTGGGTTTTTGTGCTTGCAAGGGCTGTGTTAACTGAGGTATTTCCCCATCTGCTAGCTTCTCTTGGTTAAATAAAGAAACAATATTGAGTACAGCAACCTCTGGCTTAGAATTGATCCTTAAGCTAACTTAATAACATCGAGGAGTACAACTCTTTAGTAAGTGTGGAGATGGAAGCAAATGGCTGTTTCTATGGAGTAAATTGTGTTACCGAGAAAGATGTGCAAGTCCTAACACCCAGGACCAATGGGTTCAACCTTTACTTGGCAATAGAATCCCTGCAAATGAGCAAGATAAGATGAGGTCCTGAAGGTAGCCCTAATCCAGTTTGACTGTTGTCCTTGAAATGTGGGGGAAAGTGGACATTGAGGGAGACACGGAAGAATAGAAAGCCATGGCAGAGGGCAAAGGGAGAATATCACTTATCAGTCAAACAATTCCTAGGCCCCAAGAAGCTAGAGGGAAAAAGAGGATAACAGCTCTCAAGAGGAACCAAACCCACTGGGACCTTCCTTTGGAATCTCTAGGGCCCAGAGCTGAGTCCATTTCTGTTAAGCCACCTAGTGCGTGGTCATTCTGATGAAATGCCCTAGAAAATGAATGGAGTTCTTTAACCATCAGATTAGCCATTTGAGTTAAAATCAGCACCAGTTGCCATCAGTAAGGGTTCAGCCTCAGTCACTGAATTGCTTGTCTATACAGGCACCTGAGTAAATGCTTTCACCAGACACGTCAGAATCTTAATCCCCAATGTCAAAGGTGCTGGTCAGTTCTTGCAAAGACGCGTCTTCTACACACAGGTGTAAAGGCTGCCAGGGAGCGGATGACCAGGGCTTGCTGTTGCTCTTCTTATCATTTCTGACACTTGGTTTCATCGTGGACCAGTTTTCCCAACAAATATCAGGAAACAGAGCAGTGCCTCCACTACCCACAGACACACAATATTGTTGTGACTGTTTATAATTTTCCCATAAGTTTTTCTGTGAAACTCACTGAAGAATTTGCCTTGTGCCTGCTTAACAGAAAGATATACTGTGTTGAATTTTGCTCTGCCCAGACTGGTTCCTTTTTCAAAATAAGTTCATGGAAGCTTGCGGGTTTTTTTTTTTTTTTTTGAGCCTGGTGACTTCCAGCCAGATTTGCTTCATGTTATATTTCCAACCTTAGTTTTGCAGGAACTTGGGGTGGGGGGGTGTCACCTGGTTTCTTTAGGCTATCTTTTGTGGGAGTGGGAAGGATGAAGAGGAGGAAAGAGAGGGAGTGCTTGAGGGAGGAGAGGGGGGTGGAGAACGAGAGACAATTAAAAAGAGAAGTAGCTGGGCATGATGGTGTAAATGTGTAAGGGACTTGAGAGCCAAGGAACTGCTGGGAATCCAAGGCCAACCTGACCTACAAAGTTCAAAATTCAAACCAAACCTGAGTTGCTTTGAGAGAGAGAGAGAGAATCTCAAAAAGGAAGGGGAGGGAGAAAAATGGTGACAGTGTAATTCTAGAGGGCTCTACACAGGTTTTCTGTCATCTCCGCTGGGTGTGATAGCTATCAGAGACTACACTCAACCCATTCTCTTTCCAGTGAGACTAAGATTATCACCGTGGGTATTTCAGTTTTAAAAGCACAGCGAGACCCGAGAGCGATATCGCATTAAACACGTCTCCTATCGATTCTGTCTAACTTGCAAAACGAGCTGCCTGCGTTAAGTACCTTTTACTCCAGCCCCGCTGATGGGACCGCAGATGTTAACCGCAGGGCTGGCTTTCCTCCGAGGTCAGCAGACAGGGCAAGTGGGGAGATGGCCATGGGAGTACGTCAGGCCAAGGGACTATTTACCCTTGTCGTCCTTAATCCAGCTTGAGGACAAACGTCGGAGCGAATCTAAATCATGCAGAAGTTAAATCAAGCTGTCTCAACTCCCTCTCCCCATCACACCTCACCACTAATGTGTGGGTCTCTCAAATAAGGATTCTGTCATCAAGCTATTAGGGCTTCTATGGTTGAAGGTCCCTGTTCCCTATGAGTTTTCCATAAGGAACAAAATAAACAAATAGCAAAAGCATTCTGATTTCATCAGCTCATCTTAAAAATCTGCCATGACACCTTCTCTGCCCGACTCTTCTCTGTGTGGCTGATAATGGATACAGAGCAGGCAGGCACAGAAATGAGACATGTTTGTGAATGCCATTGCCACTCACATCTTCAGATGCTATGGGCTGGGAGCTCTCATTTCATGGGGAGATGGAGCTGTGTATTCTGGTACTACCTGGGAAGTGGCCCTTCATGTCAGTCACCAGAGTGGAACCCCTAGCTTACCATCTGCGAGATCTCAGGTTAGTGGTTAGGAGGCTCTGTGACATCATCTAGAAAATGGCAGTATCAGAGGTAAGACTTGGGAGCCACCGTGGGCAGCAGGCAGAATAGTGTGTCCTTACTAAAAGGCTTTGCTCGGAGCCTTGTTGGTAGAGGTGGTGCTGGAGGAGGTGGAGGTGATGGAAGTGGCGGTGTTGCTATGGACATTGGCATCCTCATCTGCCAGTTTGAATGTTTTGTTAAGCATCAGGAATAATCAAATTTTAGCAGTGTCTGCCATTTGCCTTAGGGCAGGAAGGGCAGTATGCTGCTCATACTGTGCCATTCAAAGAGTGCTAGAAGGCTTCCTGGATAGGTACTATTCATATTGACTCCTTTGGGTCTTGGAACCCTCTCACCCTCATTAACATTGGCTCTCAAAGTAACTCTAGTCCCTGGGTGGGTATCCAGCTTTAAAATATGAAGCAGTGGAGTGGGTGTGTTGGTCTGGTGTTTAGTCTCACCTGTATCTGGCTTATTCTTTCACAACTTCATGGATGAATAGATGAGTGAGTGGATGAACGGATGGGTAGGTGGGTGGGTGGGTGGATGGATGGATGGATGGATGGATGGGTAGGTAGATGGATAGATGAATGGATGGATGAATGGGTGGATGGATGGATGGATGGATGGAGGGATAGGTAGATAGATAGATTAGATAGATAGATAGATAGATAGATAGATAGATAGATAGATAGATAGATAGATAGATAGATGGATGGATGGGTAGATGGATGGATGGTTAGATGGATGGTTAGATGAATGGATGGATGGATGGATGGATGGATGGATGGATGGATAAGTAGGTAGACGGATGAGTGGGATGGATAGATGAGTGCTCGGATGGGTGGATGAGTGGATAGATAGGTGGAAGTAGGGAAGTCAAGGTTATCTCATCAACATTTTTCTTCCCCCACATGGTTAGTCAAATGTATTGTCAGGAAGGGATGTGCAGATACTTGCTACACTTTCTTTAAGACTCGAATTCAGAAAAAACTTTGTTCCTGAAGAATATGGGAGTGGAAAGAAAGTATTTTATATAATTGATGGGGCCCACTTTGGTAGACTCCAGGAGAAGCAAGCCATTCAGTAGGGGAACTGGGAAGTGGGTAAGGGAAGTTACCATGAGCGAGGTGTAAGGAGTAGGTAGATTGTCGTCTACAGAAGGCTGGGTATGCCTTGACCGTGGGGCAGATGTGCTGTGTGGCAATGTGGTGCTGTTATGGACGGTGGTGGCTATGTGCACACCTGTGCATGGAGCATGTTAGGGCGTACTCTGCTTGTGTGGTGTGTATGTGAGTCCCTCTGTGTTGGGCGCTGTGTCACTCACTTTCCTCACTGTAAAACAGCCCGAGGTGAAAAGGGAGCTGAAGGAAAGTGGGGTTTACTGTGGCTCATGGTTTCTGGGTGTAGTTATTCAAGGTAGGAAAATCATAGAGGCAGGGGTGTGAGCCATCTGGTTGTGCTGTACTTAAATGGAAAAGAGACTGCAGAAAGCTAGTGTTCAGCTGCCTTCCTCCTTTTCACTCACTCCAAGACCCCACCCACGGGTGCTACTGACCACTGTCATGGCTGGCCTGATGATTAGTTTAAATTGTCAACATGACATAGTTTAGATTCACTGAGCAAAAGACTCTAGATCAGATTGGCCTGTGGATGTGCCCATGGCAGATTGTCTTGATGTACGTTGATGTGGGAAGGTCTAAAAGAGGGTGGCACCATTTCCTGAAATCAGGTACTGGACTAAAAAGCACAAGCTTACATTCATTTTCTCTCTGGTATTGACTGTGGGTGTGACTGGCTGGTTCAAGGGCCTATTGCCTTGACTTCCCTACTATGATTGACAGCCACCAGGGACTGTGAGTTGAAACAAAACCCTTTCTTTCCTAAGTTGCTTGTGTCAGGGTATTTCATCATAGCAACAGAAGGGAAGCTAGGAGGTTTGGTCTTCCTACCTCAGTGAATCTCTTCTAGAGTACTCTCATAGGTGTGCCCAGTAGCCACCCTCTCCAGCCAATCCCTCTCAGGCATGCCAGGAGGCTTGTTTCTTAGGTGATCTAGAATGTGTCAAGTTGATAATGTTAGCCAGCCTACATAAATCATGGCTGGGTAGTCTAACCTGTGGTATAAACTGTGGAGTGTGTGTGTGTGTGTGTGTGTGTGTGTGTGTGTGTGTGTGTGTGTGGTAACCCATGAGGTGGAGACGTGCTGTGGAGACACTGTGTGCCTCTGGTGCAGGTATGCTGGTGCCGATTGTAACAGGTGAGTTCCATTTCCCACTGAGCTGAAAGCACAGAGTGCTGACGCTGTGAACACGTGGTTCTCCAGTGGGATCCACATACTAGTGGCATCAGAAAGCACACTGCAGAACTTGCTAGAAATGAAAAATCTTGGTTCCCACTCCAGATTCTGGAACCATAGCTCCCATGGTCTAGGGCTCTACTAGCTCTCCCGAGAGCTGCAGTGTCTGCCTGACTGTGAACGCCATTGCCAGGTGCCGTATCCATGCCTGACATGGGCTGAGAGTTCTTCTCCCAGGCTTATTCCTGACTTGATGGGTGCTAGCTGAAAGCAGCCAAGCTGGAGACCGAGAATCAAGTGTGAGTGGTGTGGCTGAGTATCTCACACTTCCTTTCCATGACACCTCCACTGCTTTTGGCTGTAAAGGACTAGATTTTTAGTGAATTGGACAATCATGGAAAATTTGGGAGATTTTTCTCAGTGGTAAAGGGCTGTGTCACCAAGAGCAACAATATGAGTTTGACCCCTGGCACGCACACAGAAGCAGGTAAGAACTGGCTCCTGTGCATTGTCCTCTGATCTCCGTAAATGCACCCGTGTGCTCTTTGTCCAGCACAACAATAAATACAGATAATTCAAAACCCAAGTGAAAAGAGAATTTCTCCATATCACTTTGGATTTCATATCTAGCTGTCTGTTTATTTGTGAAACTCTGTCTCCCGTACAGTCGTACTTTCTGAGAGTGCAAGGTCCAGTGTAGTTCAGAGAATACATCCTATGGCAGAATGGTGTCTCCCCCTGAGCACAGAGTACGAGCAGAGCACACTCTCCAGCAGAGAGTCCACTGAGCTCGGTAGCCTCCCACTTGGCCTTGGCTTCACCCCATGTCTGCTGGGCCAGTTTCCAGCTTCTCCGGCCTCCACTACCTTAGCTAGCAACACAGACAACAAGAGAACCATGCTTGCCAAGTTACCGAGAATCTTTAAAAACAGTGTGTGAGGTGTGTGAGGCACCCTGCCGCAATTCTGCCTTCAGAAGCATCAGCTCATTGCACTGAAGAGTGAAAGCGCTCAAAACGTGTCCATGAGGATGAAGCTAAACTTTTTTTCAGGCACATTATAGGTAAATAAGAGAAAAAAAAGTCCACATACATGAAATCTGGCTATGTGTAAGGATGACTGTGCCCACAGCTTTGCCTCCTGGCCACTGCGGAGGCCTCTGTTTCTTCAAGGAACTAACCAATGAACCCCTTTTGCAGAAACTCGCTGCTGTGGGGAGTACTGGCCTTTTTCCAGTTACAGAGAGGGATTTGACTGCTGAGTGAACACGTTAAAACCTTAGTGTCGCTAAGGATCCTTTGCACCTCCATCCTGCCCCTATCTCCCTTGCTAGCTTATTTAATATTCATTAATTTCCATAAATACTATTAAATGTCCTTAGAAAAAGTACAGTGAGTATAGCTGGACAAAGGAATATTAGTCTACCTTGCAGTGAGATGAAGTTCAGACTTATGCTTCAACGTGGACGGACCCTGGGGACACTATCCCAACGGAAGGAAACTGGCTGCAAAAATACGAATGATATATAACTCCACAGACATGCAGGGATTACTATGGTAGTCAAATTCATATGCTTGAAGCCAAGTGTGGACATGGCTATAATCCCAGCCGGAAGACTGTGAGCTCAGTGCCAGCCTGGAAGGGTGCTTATCAGGGCTGAGGGAAGGATGAAGAAGTGTGGGCAAGTGGGTGACAGGTTGGTTTAAGAGGGTGAGCAAAGGCCTGAAGCTGGATAATTATAGTGAAACATACAGCAATCTGAGTGGGGCCAATCCCAGTGAATTGAGTGACTGAAGTTGTTGATGTGGTAAAATAAATAAGTAAATAAATAAACACCCAATTAGATGAGGTTTTTTTTTTGAGACTTTCATTTATTTAGAGAGTGTGGACAGACATGCCTTAGCAGATATGTAGGGATCAGAGGACAGCTTGCAGGAGCTGGTTCTCCTTTTACCATGTAGTTCTAAAGGGTTGAATACAAATCATCAGGTTTGTCAGCCATATCTTTACCCACTGAGCCATCTTGCCAGCCTAAAATAAATTCTAATAATTGATATGTCCCATTTGATAGTGGGTTTTATACATATCTCTATCTACCTACCTACCTATCTATGTGATTAAGTAGATACAAAATGAAGAGAGGAACAGTGAACTCTCAATTACTGATGGTTTTTGATTTGATAATTTGTGGGAACCATCATCATAAGAAAGAACCTGGAAGTCTGGTTTCTTTCTAATATCTGGTATACTCATCAGCGCTGTAGGCTTATCAGGTTCATACTTGTTTCCTACTTTTGTATTAATGGAGATTTACTTTTCTGCAAATGATAGTTGAAGTGTTCACTCCAGATAATGTTCCTTGGGAGAGCTCAGGTCTTCCCTCAGGCTGATGGAGATGGAAGGGCCAAGAACAAAGTGTGGCCTCAGGAGTGCATGCTTGTGGAGTTCTCTTAGCTACCTCACTGCAGGAACCATCTATCTGCCAAGTCAAGCTGCCATGTTTATTAAAAATGTAGAACTTAAAAAAATGGTAGACTTTGAAACAAACAAACAAATAGCAAATGAAGAAATTAAATCATGAGCAGTGATTTCTGTTTAACCAAAGAAAAAGGAAGGTGTGTTCTGTGGTGAGAGCAGCAGGGCTTTCTGAATCAGTGCAAGAGCCAGGTCTGGCTTCTCTGAGGAAGAGATGGCTGAACTGAACTCGAGGGGTAGGCCGGTGGTTGCCCAGGGGTGGGGTTGGGTGCAAGAAGGACTGAGCTATAGCAAAAGCATCAGTGTCCAAAAATGTCCTAAAGTGACCTGGATGCTATGAAGAAAATCATGGAGCCTGGACCCAGGAGAGCTGGAGCAAGGTGGGTGGAAGAGCAGGGTGAAGTCACATAGCATGGTGGCTTTCCTGGGGCCACAGACAAAGAAGAAATCAAAAGGTTTCAGAGACTGACACTTGAGGAAAACCATGCTGTAGAAGACTACACTGGAGTCCAAAGGCCTCATGGGACATCCTCCGTCCACAGTCGGCCACTGAGGATCAGAGGCAAAGCCATGCTGCCTTTCACCTGTTGCAGGCATCTGATCTAGTATTGTCTTAACACAGTTGGATAAGGGGTGTAGACTTTGGAATCGCAAGGGATCATGAAAACTTTGTGGTCCCACCATGACCAAGATGTGAGAACATGAGACATTCCTTTCTTCTGTCAGCCTGCGTAGCTTCACTTGTCAAATAGAAAAATTAAGCTTTATTTTACAAGAATTTTATGAAACATCATGCTTGCTGCACTGTTACTAATAAATTGTTGACTTCCCTTTAAAAATTATAGTGTCTATGCGTGTGTGTGTGTGTGTGTGTGTGTGTGTGTGTGTGTGTGACTGGCAGGGGTTGATACTTTCCTTCTACCATGTGGGCCCTAGAAACCAAATTAAAGTCATCAATTTTGGTGGCAAGCTCCTTTACCTACTGAGCCATCTCACTGGCCTTGTTTCTCTTTTGAGAACCTTTTGATTTCATATCTAAAAATGCTGTAATATCTAGCTTTTGTGAATTGAATGATGGAACTATTCTGCTTTTGTAATGAATTTTCACACAGACCTATTTGATTCTGTCTTAATTACAGTTTTTATTGCCTTAAGTTGGGGAAGAAGGGTTTATTTCACTCACAGTTTCCATATCACAGTTCCTCATCAAAGGTTTTGATGACAGGAACTTATGCAAGTCAGGAACCTGGAGGCAGGAGCTGAGGCAGAGGCCATGGAGGGGTGCTGCTTCCTGGCTTACTTCCAGAGGCTTGCTCCACCTGCTTTCTTGTAGAACCCAGGGGAACCAGCCCAGGGAAGGTGCCATTCACAGTCTGCTGAGCCCTCTCCCATCAATCACTAATTAGGAAAATGCCCTACAGTTGGATCTCATGGAGGCGTTTCCTCAACTGAGGCTCCTTCCTCTGTGATGACTCTGCCTTGTGTCAAGTTGACATAAAACCAGCCAGCACAGCTGCTTTCCCAAGGGGAATTCCAAGAGAGCTAGATGATCTCTACCATGCCCAAAATGTTCTGGTTGCTAGAAAGTCTTTAGAAAATGTTGTTCAATGAACAGCCTCTGTCTTGATGGGCCAGACAGACACATCTATGTACTTTCTAGACCAGCATGGGACTCACAACAGTGATAAGACAGAGTCCATACAGAGTTGCTGTATGACTTGGGGCAAACCATTTCATCTTTCTGAGAAGCTGTTTCTTCTTTTGTAAAACAAGTTTAAATGACCATGAATGCAGAGCAAATGCCAATTCCCAGCATGCAACAGAAGCTCAGCACATGCTGCAGACCTTTGGGACAGTGTCTTAGAACAGAGACACATTTGCAGACAATGCTTCTCCTGCGAGTGTCATTTGTTCTGCTTGGGTTTGGTCCAGTGTGGGGGACTTTCCTCAGCATTTCCCGTCCTGCCCCATGGCTCATATGCAGCAGTCCTCCTGTGCATAGGTGAGAGGCGGGAAGGCAGCTGCCAGCCAGGTTAGACAAGAGCGCTAATCCTGATTTTGCATCTGAGAGAACAGGGAGGAAAGCAGTTACTGTAAATTACATCTAGCTCACAGCAGAGCTGAGATAAGGATCCATTTTCCATCTCCTTAGGCCAAGGACTCTCTGCTTTTCTACTCTGTCTCACGGAAGCATCACGAAAGAACTGTTGAGTTCAAGCCTCAACTTGGTAGCAAGCTAATGACGTGCTATTGATGAGCCCATTGTTTCTTCTGTATGGCACAGGGATGTGCTTTATTTATGCACAGTTAAGTTGCAGAAAACGAAGGATCAGGGGTCACCCGTTCCATGAGCTGTGATGATCAATACACTCAACAGACTCCACTTTGGTTTATTCCTCCTAGTTCTACTTACATTTCCTCCAGGTCTAGTGCTTGGATCTTTAAGCCTGAGAAACACCTATGCAACACTGACGCTGTACACACCCTTGTTAGCCTCATCTCGGGTATTTAGAGCTTCACGCTGACTCCCACAGTTGAAGTCTTTTCTTGGTTGGTGTTTTCATTGGTTTGGAAGAACAAACAAGTTCTTTGTTGTGGGGGCTGAAGAAACATGGCTTCTTACACACGTTGGTAGACACACTGACATGGTGTGCTCTAATGGAGGGTTTTCAGCAATCACCTTGGTTTACCCTTTAACCAGATAAGCCTACCTCTAGGCATTTAGCCTGAAGACAGAGCTGTGAAGTGTGAAGAAGAGAATGCAGAGGCCTGTGGGTCATGGTACACACTGCTGCAGCGAAAGGTCTGTGGCGACTAAAGCGCTTGTCAAGCCGGAGCAGCATGAGTAAAGTGTTGTGTAGCTGAATATGGGAGCATTACGCGGCTGCCAAAAGAGATTACATGTAGTAGTTAGGGTTCATCCTAGGGACTGTTGGAGGGAGGCTCAGAAGGGAAACTGCTTACGGACAAGTGTGAGGCTTTGGTTTGGCTCCCTGGCAACCATGCCAGTCCGGGTGTGCACAGAGGCCCGTCTGTAATTCCAACCTCAGAAGAAGGAGACATGGGATTGGCTCAGCAGGCTGGCCAGATGAGTGAGCTTTGTTCATCTTATCCAGGAGGCAGATGCTTTCAGTTGAGCCCAAATTTCACCTATGTGCTAGTCTATCCTCAAGCCTACACACACGCACACGCACACGCACGCACAGGCACACACACAGATACACACAGACACACACAGATACACACAGACACACACAGATACACAGAGACACGCACACACACATACCACTCTAACACACGTGAATATGTATCTACATACCACGTGCATGCATGCCACAAACATTATAAAAGACTGGTGAGGATGAGAGTGTGCAGTGTTCTACCTTTTAGCTAACAAGTGGATTTACATAGAACATACTAAACATGATGGGACAAGATACAAATAATAATAGCAATTCTGAATTATCCCAGGAAAAAATCAGAGAAAATAAGTTTGAACACTTTTAAAAACATGCCTTTGTGTCTGGAGAGAAGCTCAATAGTTAGGAGCACTGGCTGCTCTTCTGAAGGACCCTGCTAGGTTCCCAGCGCTCACACAAGCAACTCCAGTTACAAGGAATCAAATGCCCTTTTCTTCTGCCTTCTACAGGCTCTGAGCAGGGACATGGCACATATACATAGGTGCAGAGAAAATGAACATATGTACATAAAATAAAGCAATAAATACGCATTTTATTTTGTGCATTTGGAAGCATAAAAACATTTTACAAAATTATGACACAAAATGCACATAAAGCAAATGTAAACTGTAGTCTTTCCACTCAAAAGGAAAACTAAGCAAGTCAGGTGAGCCTTTTGGAGCCAGGCTTGAGCTGCTTTAAGCCTTGATTTATTTGGCCGGCATGTCGACGGTGGGCCTGTGCCTGAAAAACACCACAGCAGCGCTCTCTGGGGTTTTCCCAGTCAGTGGTGTGCTGTTGGGGGTAGCGTTGTGTAGATGCTGCATTCAGAACCTCCGTGGCATCGTGGGCAGTAACAGCTCAAGGAAGGAAGAGTGCTTATGGCTCGTGGTAGAGTAAGCTTGGTGGGGTGTTCTGGCCACGGTGGCTGAGTGTGTGCTGGAGTGTGTTCACACCGTGCTGAGCCATAGGAAGAGAGGAGGTGGGACTCCTGACTAGCCTAGCTCTTACTAGCTCTTAGTGAGCCTACGCTCACTTCTAGCCACCTCGCTCTGCCAGCGAGGCCCCACCTTCAGGTTCTACCTCCCCAAATAACACCACGAGTTGGGGAACAGGCATAAAAACACATGCCTGGGGAGGACATTTCAGATTCAAAGCATTCAGGTTTTGTTTTTTCATAAACCAAGCATATAATTATGTTTATGTTATAGAGAAATGAATTTTGTGTGTGTGTGTGTGTGTGTGTGTGTGTGTGTGTGTGTGTGAGTGTGTGTATGCAGAGGAAATGGTTTAGAACTGTCAGAGAATTCTAGTCTGGTTCCCGATTTCCCGATTCTGGGAACCACTCCTGTAGCCCCGACCCCAGAGGCCCTGATCTCCTCTTCTGCTCTCCGTGGGGCTGCAGTCATGTGTGCACAGTCTGACACAGACACACATATACATCTATAATGAAGAAGCAAATAAAAATCCTTTTTAAAAGGACAGCTTTTCTTTTACACAAGACAAAGGGAATCGAACAGAAAAACTAAGGGATTTAAACAAATACTTATAGCCCGAAAGCTGAATTGAAGGATCCTGAAGTTGAGTTCCTTATGTATTCTTCTTCTTTGAAATATATCTTCTGGCTCTGTCTCCTGAGAGGGCCAGAATTCAGTCCAAAGTGACATGCTTCAGCATTTCACATTGGGCTTTACGCATCTTCCCCACTGGAAAGGATCGGCACTTCTTTGGAAGAGTGATGGACCCCAAAGTGGAGCAGGAAGTGCTCGAGATGAGCCTGAGGCATCCTATCGCACAGGAAAGCAAAGAAGCTAGCATGGGCTCTTTAAGCTGTGGTGAAACATTTGGAGAACACAGGGGTCAACATGCACTGGCCCCGCTGGCCAAGGTACGCACGTGCAATAGGAAATGGAGCGAATATCTGCCTTGTATTGACATATGCCCTCTACATCACAGTCCATGAGTTCACAGCCACACGAGGCTAGCCTCGCTGCTCCCTCCCTCTTTAGAGGATCGATCCTCAGAATGATGAAAACCTGTTATTAAAGGAAAATAAATAAATATGGAGCCTCCCTTCCCAGACAGAGCTATGCCTCAGGCTAGTAAAATAGTTGTGGATGGGAAAAAAGCTGCCTACTTTTTTCAAAGAATTAATAAAGCAAGAATCACTATCGTGTCACCAAGCTGCAGTCACACATGGAAATGATGGACCTTGAGCTGAGTATTGACAGCTCAGACTATCAGGCAAAAAGATGAAGGAAAACCTCTAGCAATGGCTGAAGCTGGTGTCACCTAAAACCAGTGGTTAGTGCCAACAGCTGAAGAAGAGAAGTGGGCATTTCATGGCACCTCAAATGAGAAATGGGAAAGCCTCAGCACAGAATGCCTAGTGTGCTACTTCACAAACCTCCTAACTCAAATTCAGGCTGGTGTCTGCATCTAAGTTTTGAGAAGCTGCAGGATGACACAAGAGAGGAGAACATTCATTTAAAATCACAGCAACATGAACCACAACATTAAAAAGGGAGGAACAAGATTTATGGTTTTATATCATAGAAACTGCAGCAGGATAAAAGAGAGAGAAATAACATATAGATGAATTCCCTCAAGAAACAAGGTCAGGGCTGGAGAGCTAGCTCAGGGGTGAGTGTTAACTGCTCTCCCAAAGGACAGGACTTTGGCCTGTAACTCTAGCTCTGGGGATCCAATGCCTTCTTCTGGCTCCCATGTGGGTACCTGCGCCCACATGGCATATAATCATGCATCATATACATATACATATACATATACATATACATATACATATACATATACATATACATATACATATACACATACACATACACATACACATACACATACACATACACATACACATACACATACACACACACACATACACACACACACATACACACACATACACACACACACACACACATACACATACATTCACTCACACACAGAGTGTATATACGTACACATAATCACATACATACATAAACAAAAATACATCTCAGAAAAAAAAGTGAGGCCCCAGATGCAATGCGGAGAGACTTTGCTTACTTCCAGAATGAAGCACACCCATGGGAAAAAAAAATCAACTTTAACCTGTTTCTACCTAAAAAGAAAGCACTGAGCGACTCTCTGACTCTGTGTTCTTATATTTAGATGGTGCTATGCATTCTACAGCACTTGGTGCAGAGAGGGGTGGAAATTCTAGACTCTATTTATGTTTTTACTTCATGTTATTAACAGCTTTTTTTATATTTTCCTCTGACTTCTCTGAGGTCCATAGCTAAGTTGTTTTCTCTGCTTTTAAATAATACTTAGAGAATGACGCACTGAGTTTCTTCTCTGGGTTCATGGATGGGTCCATCACGGTGGCTGACATTTTACCAGACTCAGAAGTAGGCAGGGATTCATCTGCATCATGGCTTGACCTGTTTGTGGTCCTTGCATGCCCTCCCTCATCTGTGAGATCCTCTCTTACTCTTTAGCATCTTCTTCTGGGGAAGGTGTTCCATTAACTATTGGAAATCAAGTGTGGGATTGTTAGCGTAACCTTTCTCACGGGTATTTGTTTTGTGATTGCTCTTGGCAATTGCGAAATGAAAAGCTGTTGTCTTCTATGAGGGAAATTATGCGGAACAAGAGGGGGCGGCACATCTGAGGCCAGGAGACCTACCCAGCGTCCCTGTTGCATCAACTTACCTCCTGCAGCTGCTGGGGAAACCAAGGCTCATCTCCAGTCAGAGCCTCAGCAGTTTTAGGGCACACCCCTGGTTTCTGGGAGTGCAACACCGTGGGTGGTGATCCAACTTTTTCTTCTTGGTAAGGAGCTGTTACTGACATGCTGTTAGGTATGTCCTAACATATCTAGGCTATGGGGAAGAGTCCCAAGGCTTGGAAGAAAACCACAATTAGTAAATCTCGAAGCAGATTCACATGAGTTGTGCATATTTGCATTTGAAGAGGAGCACAAGCACATGACTCTTCTGTCCCCTAGGTTCAGGGATGCGGCACAGAAACCAAGCCGAGGTGGTCCACAGGAGAAAAGGCAGCCCCACTTTCCCCACGACAGTCTCGTCACAGGGATTTCACTGGCAGTAAATCAAAGTACAGACAAGTGGGGTGCACACATCCAAAAGTAGTAAACTGTGAAAAGCGGTTTGAAGAAGCTAAGAAAAAACATGAGAGTCGCGTTAAAAAGTGTGGGGTATGTGGACTGGTCTCATGTTGGTACTTTGTCTTCAGGGATCAAGGTTGTTCTTTTCATCTTGGTACAGCAGGGGTTGGGGAATTGTAGCCACTTTCAGAAGATGAATTGATGTTTTTAAGCTGACAAGGGCTGGTAACATTTTTTTTTTAATTAAGCGTGTGTGTGTGTGTGTGCGTGTGTGTGTGTGCGCGTGTGTGTGTGTGTGTGTGTGTGTACCCTGTATATGAGAACCTGCAGACGCAGAAGTCTTGGCCCCCTTGGAGGTGAAGTTACAGGTGGTTGTGAGCCACCTGACATGGGTGCTGTCTGTGCTGGGAACCAAGCACTTAGAGCCTCTAGAAGAACAGCAAATGCTTTTAACTGCCGAACCATCTCTCCAGTCTCCCTCCTCCCAATTTTTTTTAAAAAGATTTTCTAATTTTTTTAAAATCATGTATGCACATGTGAGTGCAGGTAGCCGCTTAGGCCAGAACAAGTGTCGGATGCCTGGAAGCTGGGGTTACGTGAGGTTTGGAGCAGCCGATGGGGGTGGTTGCAGACAAGCAGCAAGCTTGCTCAAATGTTGGGCCAACACCCCAACCTAGAGAACATTTCTTATAGCTGTTGATTATCAAGCATCCCAAAATAAGCGTTTGCCAAAGGGGTCATGTTTTAAGGAGCCTGGTGTGGCCCATCGCCGCATCTGATGTTCAGAAACAGACATGTCCTCTTGCGCTGATGAGCTGGTGTCCTTGACCCTTTCTGTGGTCACACTAAATGCTGTTTACGTTTCAACACTTCTTGCTAAGTCTTTCTGCTTTCAAAGTGCTCACCCAAAACCTCATCTTAGCAGTGCTTTGTGTGGGAGTCTAGAGGTGACAGTCATCTAGCTCCAAGGTACCATGGTGGTGGTCGGCTGACCTGTGCATGTCTCTTTAAGCGAACCAGTGCAAATCTGCTATTCCCATCATCTTGCTTTCTTTCAGGACCTTGGTAACAGATAAAGAACCTGATTTTCTCACTCAGAGTCCCTAGTAATCATCCTTTTCTGCCAAGTTTTGTTTTTCAGTGGTCTTGGAAGACTTGAAAGAGGGACTTTTAAAATATGATATGAAGAGCAGCTGGGGGGAAAAGATGAATACACATTAGCTGTGGGTATGGAAACTGTTTTGTTCTCTGGTCGGATCCAATTTCTTCTAGTGGAACAGAAAAACAAATCAACTGCCCTTGCTCTGTGTGTAGGGTGTTGCATGGAAGCTGGGGACCAGGCTGCCAACATTTCTTGGCTTTGTTTTGACAGTGTTCTGTTTTGTTCTGAGGATCTTCTCCAATTGATGGTATTATCATTTGTAATGAAATAAAAACCAAATTAAGATTTTCTGTTACTTAGTATATTTTTATGTGTTTTTCTCATTTCTACTTTTCTGTCCTTTTAACACACAGTTGAATTCTTTCCCATTGTATGACTGCCTCGTGCATTTTATGTCCCTCCCTGGCCTTAGTCATACAGTATCTGTCTCCTATTTCAGTGAAATCACTGGCCTTGAGTTTCTGTCAATTTTCCTATTCTTTTTTTCTTATGAAGTAACTCTGATTTGGACCATATATAATACTCACTATATTTTGCTCATTAGTTTTTCTTCATTGTGAATGTCATTTAACAATTAAGCATGTTAAAGTATTGAAACATGCACGCTTAGAGGCGTGGCATTACATCATCAGCTCTTGGTGTTTGGAAGGTTCCTTCCCTAATACTGAAACCTTTCCTTAAACTATGTTTCAGGAAGGGGAAGTGTCCCGAAACACGGCTTGCCACCAGGGTTCTAGGAAGGTCTCAGCATACTTGGTAAATGAGATGAATTTCAGGTATGAGGGAAGAAAGGAAGAAAGAAATGAATGCACATAAGAAAGAAAAGCCCACTCTCCTTTTAGAAAAACCCTTTAGTCTTGGGAAAATCTTTACTCAGAAGACTTGTCCTCCAAGATAATTTTTCAGAAAATGGAAGTTAAAAAAAAAAAAAGTGGCCTCAGTTTCCTGGGCGTTCTCCTCAGCTTCCTGGGCTTTTTCTCCTCAGCTTCCTGTGCATCC
>NW_026592666.1:10641629-10738465 GCF_907164565.1 Psammomys obesus | reverse complement strand
ATCCTCCTCAGCTTCCTGGGCTTTTTCTCCTCAGCTTCCTGGGCTTTCTCAGACCAAAGTTTCCATTGCTCATTTCCAGCAGTGGGAAGGGTTGATTGACAAAGGCAAAGGGTGGCCTGAGGGCAGGGCGGGTGGACCTGCCTCTTCACGGCCTTGGCTTAGCAGTTGTCCTGACAGGCGTGAGAGGTGTGTGTCCCCTTGTGTGATCTGGGGCTGAAGAAGCATGAGCTGCCACAGGTCCAGGGCCAGAGCATGAAGTTGCAAAGCAGCAGCAAAATGATGAACCACACCAGGAAGAGACAATGCCACCTCTCAGGGCAGTCTGTGCTTGGTGGCTGTGCTTGGTGGCTGTGCTGGGGAAGTGCTGTGGTCCAGACCGAAGAGCAGGCTGGACAGTTGTCGTTTTTGATTCTCACAAATATCTTTCATTCAAAAATAGCAATTGGAATCAGTGTTTTTTTTAAATAACATTATGGCCTAGGGATATAGCCCAGTACTAAAGTAATGGACTAGCATGTGCAAAACCCAAGGTTTGCTTTATTCTCTCTTCCTGCCCCCCCCCCCCCCCGATAATTTTAAGTGGTTGTTTATCTATCAGTTTCAGTGTTCTGTGACTAAAATACCCTTTCAGAATGCTATAACTTCCTGTGGCTTCCTTCTTGGTCCACCATTGTCTTCTGCTTGGCTTATAAAAAGTCATGTGAAAGGGTCAGGGAAGCTTTTACCTTCTGGAGCCCCTAGGCTGGGATTAACTATAAATAATGGTTTAGTACAGGTGCGTCCGCATATTTTTGGGGTTATACCAAAATGCACTTCAGTGTTTATCTCAGACTTACGTTTGAGTGAGTGCACCATGTTTTTATTTGCATAAACTGTGTAAGTCTAGTGTAGAAGAAACACTACAGTGAGAGTTACTTGGTCTTTGATGAAATTCTTGCTCTCGTTGTCACGTAGCTATTTCTTTCCCGAAAGCTTTCTTTTGGGGACCTGAACTGCTCTGATGACTTTTAGCGTGGTCACCGTGCTGGTTGAGGGATCATTCCCCACTTCCACTTGGATTCTGAGCAGTCAGGCCTCTTTTTGTGGGGCTGGGGTGGGGCTTGCCTCTAAGCAGCTCCTGGGTGATCTGGAAGTTGGAGGCTTTAGACCACACTGAATAGTGTCTAGACTCATATTCTGATTTCCAACTGAGGAGAAATGACACTATGCAGCCCTCATCAGAATGCTCTCCTTGCATGCACTCTTGATTTTGTGCATACTTTACAACTTTTTTCTTTTTTGCCAGAGAAAATGTTAGGCCTTGCGTTAATGGAACAAATCTGTGTGAGACTGTGAGAAACTTCTGGAAAAGCACATGCAATTGATTCCAGGAACTGAGCATAAGATTGTTCATCCTTTCATATTTCTGGAAGGTCCAGAAGCATCATTGCAAAAGTCACATGGGCACACTTGGTTAACAGGCCGTCCTGGGAGCCAGTCCTACGGCGCGTCTGTTACTAAGCATGAGAAGTCGGCTGGGAGCGAGGTCTGTTAGGGAAGAGCATGTTGAAATGATTTTCACATCTGGAGAGAAGGGACCAGAAAGCCTTTTAAAAGTGAAGGTCCTGGATTAAACCACTGAAGGTTTTGCCTGCCTGGTGTTTGGCATTTTGGAGCAGCCAGCTCTGAAGGGAGGTACCCTGTCCATCCAGTGCAGAGCGCGTTGCTCCCATTGCTCGCACCCAATTCCTATCACTGGGCCAACAGGCAGCTGGCCCTTTCGTTCCACTGAAGGGATTAAGTCATCCAGCATTAGAAATACCCTGTCTGTCCATGACCCCTTCGACTAACCGGGAGTCAGGCCGCCAAGGAGGTGTTGACAGGGTGAGTGTCTGCCTCTCCTACCCTGTCTGTTGTGGCTTCAGGGGCAGACATGGGGCAGACAGGGAGGGGGAGGAAGCTGGCACCAGGGAGCAGGGGACGGGAAGAGAGGAACGTCCTTTGGCAGATGCTTAACTCTTTAAGCATCTTGTCTTCAGTAGCTCTGAGAAAGGAGTGGGCCGCAGACCCAGGCAGATGTTGAGAGAGATTTGAGTGGCATCTCCTAAGATGTTGTGAGAGAGCTGAGTGGCATCTCCTAATTGAGCCTTCCACTCACATTTACATGGTGTAAGCAAAACGCTCTCCCTTTCGGCAGCTCCTAGCACCTGGCTAGGAGCGGGAGGTCTCTGGTTCCTTTGAAGCAGAGCATCAGAGAGTGTGCAGAGAGCGTGTGCGGAAGGACGGTTGGAAGGCCGTCTCTGTGGTTAGATGACAGCCTGTATCAGGGCCTGCTTCTGATTTTGATAACTGCACCTGGCTTGTGCAAGAGAGCATCTTTCTTGGGAAATGCACAACAGGGTGCTTAGGAATGAGATAATAACGTGTCTACAGCTTCCTCTCAGACAATTCACAAGAGAGCAACTGAAGAGTAATCGTTGAGATAAAAGTCTCTTTAACCATGAAATTATTTCCACATAGAGGTTTAAAAAAGTAAGGAATTAGCTCCGAAGCTTTTCTGCTCCATGAGGGCTCCCGTCTCATTCCCTCTGGAATCAGGCCATGTGCGGTTCCGTCTGAACAGTCCTTCTTGAGCAGGGCTTTGTGTCATGGCTCCCAAGAGGCTTATAAGCCCATGGGGGAGGGACTGGCTCTCTGCGATTCAGAACCAGACAGAAAGAAAGCAGTGTGTGTGTGTGTGTGTGTGTGTGTGTGTGTGTGTGTGTGTGCATGTGTACACGCGTGTGCGCATCCACATATGTCACATGCATGTGGGAGCCGAGGACAGCCATGGATGTTGTTCCAGAGTCACCATCCAGCTTCTGTTTCTGATCTTTTTTCGACAGGTTCCCCTAACAGTCTGAAGTTTGCCATGAAGGCCAGGCTGGGTGGCCAATGAGCCCTGAGGACCTGCCGATCTGATGCCCTTTCCTCCCCTCAGTGCAGGGGTCACAAGTCAGCACCAGCTCAGCCAGCTCCTAAACAGTAGTCGCTGGGGCTTGAACTCAGATCCTTGTGCTTGCACAGTGAGCAAGAGCCACTGACTCAGTTTTCGCTTAGCTGTGACTGGTTATGAAATGCTGAAATCTCTAGCAACTTACAGCTGCAAAAGCATGTAAACTGAGGCCCATGGGCCTGCGTGGGATGGCTCTCATCTCTTCAAGCCTGTGGCAGTCTTCCTGGGCTCAGCTCACAGCCTCCGGACTGGCGGAGGCCTCTGAGTCGGCAGGGACAGCTGACTGACCCTGTGCATGTGCCATAAAGTGGCAGAAAGCAAGCAACAGCCAGCTTTGACCAGCTTTAGCCAGCGTGCTGCTTTCCCACACTCCTGATGGGAGATGGGAACCTTATCCCACTCTTTCCATGCAAGGGCATTCCTGCTTCAGCTTCTCAATTTCCTGATTTTCTCTTTGAGTGTTCAGATGCAGCTTAATAAAGTATTTTAAAGTCTGTAAACTCAACTGTTTAGTGTTTCCTCTGCAGCGGTTTCAAGGCTGAGTCAACCGTCCGCACATACACACTCACACCTCACGCTGTCTTCTTTATTCACCAGGATCGAGGTGCTCAAAAAAAAAAGGTCAATAATTCGGGGTGTTTGTTTTTGTAACTTCACAAGTGTATATGAACACTTAAAACACTCTGTGTGAACCACCCCACCAAGTGGCTGTCCTTTCTTAGGGGTGGGGAGTGTTGGTCTGTATTCAGGGTAGATTTCTGCTTACTTGCTGGTTGTCTGTTTGAGACTTAATTTCCCCCCTTAGAATGTGTGTCTGGATACCTTGTGAGTCATGGCTGCTCAGCTGCTTGCTGTTCCTTACGTCTGCCTCTCACAACTAGTCCTGGGTTCCTGAGGTGCTCTCTTTACCCTGGCACAGATGCCGTCTTCCTCAGGAAGGGGACATCACTCGCGGCTCCCAGGGCCAGCCCTGCACTCTGTCCCTGTTCAGACATGGATACAAAGGGCAGGGCCACACGGATGGCTGACCCCGCCTCCCCAGCCTTCTTATGAAAAGACAAGCCAGGCTTTGAAAGGCAGGGCGGGGGGGGGGGCAGGGGAGCGTGAAATAGCTCTCTGAGTGAGAACAATTAGTGACGTCAGTGTGTTCTTGAAAATGAACGGCTTCGGGTGAGACTACTTACGGAGGCCATCATCCCAGCTAACATCCCCATAAAGAGCCCAGCAGCCAAGAGGGGCCATCTTCAGGGACCACACTTATTGGAACTCATAGTGTTTCACGAGGCACTCTGAAGTGAAGCAAGGTTCTGGTCACTCTAGAGTCTTTCAAAGTGGCCGTGATCTCCAGGGCTTTCTCTGAGGGGAAGTGAGGCAGGGTGTGAGCTGCAAATGTGTGGGTTTGTGGGGCTATTTTAAGTTTGTATGTTTTTATTTTCCCTTAACCGTATGTAACATCACCTCTTCTTTATTATCAACAAACAAGCAGCACTTAAAGGATGGTGTTTGGGTATGTGTGTGTGTGAGTGTACATACATACATGGGGATTTATTTTATTTTATAAAACAGAGTATTCTTCATGTAATTCACTTAACTTACCAGATTTCAGTTTATAAGCCTGGGAGGTAGCAGGTTGGCACCGAAAGCAGAGCAGCCCAGTGGTGTGGTTGGTGATATTTTCCTTGGTTTATTTTCATGATGGCTGTGCAAAGCTGCAAACATAGAGATTGGATGGGTCCCTTTATTTTTAAGAAAGAAAGAAAGAAAAGTGTATTTTGATGAAATACCATCATTTGCAGTTTTGATATGATTTTAGCTTTGAGATTTGCATTTGCAGGTTTTCTTTTTACAACATAAGGAAGCTTAATGTATTTTCTAACGTGGTTGATGATTTTATACTTTATATCCTAATAGTCCCCAGGAATTTAATTACATAGAAAACAGAACTGATGTATGTATGAATGCAGGGAACTGTTTCTCTTAGGAGTTTCCAGTGGCTTTCTGAAAGAATTAAAAATACTTTTAAATTTGATTTCTCATGCACTTTCAGAATTCAAAGGTCACAATTCTCTACGATCAGTCTATCAAAGGCTACATCTAAAGGATTTCTACAAGTTCCTTTAAGACCTCCCTACTCACCATATTGAGTTCGTGTAAAATATCAATAGTGACTGATAACTTGCTAGAATTCCAACCTCTATCAAAAACTGTCTGGCAGATGAACAGGGTATGGGGATAGTTGTTGCATGGTACTAAAGCTTGAACAATGGGGCCTGGGCTCCGCAGAGGCAAAGCTGTGCCAGCTTTGGAAGCTATCAGTGTCACCTGAGGCGTGAGCTGCCTTGGTCATCTGGGTTTTTGTCAGGTCTCTCATGAGAGTTGGTGTGAGAGGCGGTATCAGGCCTGAGGGGGTGGAAGAATGTTCTCCCTTATAGCAAGAATTGGGTGCAGGCTATAATGCCATAGGGAGCCTACTTGTTCAGGACTGTTATCCAAATTAACCTAACATTTTCTGAGCATCAACTCAATTCACATGCACTAAAGAGATGGTGTATGTTCTTTATTAGCGTGATTTCTATCTCAGTGATATTCTTCCTTTAAAGCTAGAAACCAGAGCTGAAAGGAACCACTTGAGCCAGACAGACTCTTCAACCAAAGCTGCCAGGCTTCGTAAGGCTGCCTTGGAGGGCTCTCTTCACAGGGCCGCCTGTTTCTCTTAAGCTCTTAGCCTTGCAAAGCCTGACACCATGTTTGAGTCACTCACATTGGCTTCCTGTCTTCAGGTCCTGGCTCCTCTGCTCAGCAGGACGGGCCTCTACAGAATGGAGAGTGTATATTGAGTTTTTCAATTCCCCACTGCACACTGATTGGCATGTTAAGCAATACCAGATAAACTCTTGTTTAGATAATTTTTGCAAACTAGAATAACATCTTGTCCAGTGCCCTGGTACAGATTTCCCTGTGAGAGGCAGGACTATTCATCTGTCTCACACAGCATAAGAGTTCTGGCTACTGCTCTAAACCTACCAAGTCCTTCTTAAAACTTGGATGGTGTGGGTGCTGCCTGCAGGTGTGTGCACACGTGTTTTCCTCAGACTCCCGGTACAAGGGGGACTCCTGGATGCATGGATGCTTTCATCAGCTCATGCTTTTTGCCCTTGAGCCCTGCCTGCTTTTCAGAATTATTCACAGATGAAAGTGGTGACTTTGGACCTTTGGCTCTTTTATCCTCCAAGGATCACGGTCAGCTCATCTAAGTTCCCTGTGCCTCAGTTTTATGATGTCTAACCCAGGTAAAGCCTGGTACTGAGAGCCACACATTTTCTGACATGGATGGTAAGTCTCTCATGACTTCTCTGGAGATGAGGTTGATGAGGATGAGTGCCAGGCAGTTCTGTGTTGTTCCCTTCATTTTTCAGAGAGGAATCTTTACTTTTGTGTTTTTACAGTAAGAACTTGAACAAAAATTTCCTCTTCCCATTCTCCTAGGCAACCTTGCCTTGGTTTGTTTTAGCTGTAAGCATGTTCACTGCAACATGGAATGTGCCAGACCTGCCAGCCAAGAGGCACAACACTCTGTGAGGCACACTCAGGTCTACAGGGTAGACTGGGCTTCTCACTTTTGAGTTGTTGCTGTGTTGACTTTTAAGCTTAAATGCAGAAACTGACATAAGAGTCAAATGGCCTGACCACATAAAGAGGGTTTCAGATAAGGAAAATGGTACCAGTGCCTGAAGGAATGTTTTGGAAGGAATGGCCGTGAGCTATTCAGGGGAGAGGAAAATGTACTGTGGTTGCTTCACACAGCAGAACAGCCTTATCTAGGAGGTCCCAGAAGGCAGTAAAAGGGAAAGATTGCTAGTGGCTGGCTGGCTTCATTGTGAAACCACTCTTATCTCCTGCTGACAGATGCTTCAGACTGATGCCAGGACATTAACAAATTGCTGAGATGACACCATATCTCTGGAACACACAGAGATAGAGATGGAGATGGAGATAAAGATGGAGATGGAGAAGGAGAGAAAGAGGCAGAAGGAGAGGCAAAGGGGGAGACACAGAGGGAGGAGGAGAGGCAGAGGGAGAGGAAGAGGGAAAGGGAAAGGGAGAAGGAGAGAGGTGGGAAAGGAAGAGATGTGGGGCAGGAGAGAAGAAAGAAAAGCAAGAAAGGAGAGAGTTGCAGGCATGCTCGGGACCACACAGGCACCCAGGGGACAAGCCTCAGCCGAGGTCACTATATTACAGTGAAGTATTAGTGGAAGCCGGTATAGCTCAAGATTTTATTCCTGGATAGTTGGGATCAGCTATGAGGAGAAGGGGACTTTGGACAGCTTCCCAGGCAGCCATAGTCTGGAGGGAGAAAGAAGTGCAAAGATAAAGCTGTACCTGTGTGCTGTGGGCAGGTATGGGTGAGACAGTGGCAGCCCTCTATGCTGTGAGGGTCTGTGAAGGAATAGGACACGGGTCACACAGAGTTAGAGTGGAAGGGTAAGCTGCTTGAGTGTGACCTAAACAATATGAAGTGTATGTATATTGACAGGCACACACGCGGTTGCCTGGGTTTTAACTAAAGGAGACTCCTAGACCACGGCAGGCCCCGTGTATTGGGGGTACACAGGATCTCAGAACATCCTTGCTATTGTCACAGGGCACAGTAAAAAGCAACATTTACAAGTCAAAGCTCTAGTGGTCTGAAACATCAGAGATGTGTGTGTGTGTGTGTGTGTGTGTGTGTGTGTGTGTGTCAGGAAGCCTCCCAGCAGCTGTGCTGTGTTGTCCCACTGGAACCATTTATAGATCCATCCGGCTCACATGGGCCTCACTTTCCAGTTTCTCATTTGAATATAATGACTTGAAATTGAAAGACAAGTTACAGAAGAAAAGGGTCAGAGGGGTGGTTACAGTTTTAGCATTTGTTTATTTTTGATTCACACAAACATACTCATATACACACAGAGGAACAAACGCACTCATGCATAAACACAAACATACACAGACATATACACATACAAACACACACATGTATGTGCCATCTTTCCTTCACTATCTTGGGGGAAGTTTTATGACTCCTGGTCCTTTATGCCCAAATTCCTCACTGGGGCTTCTTTTACATAACCATTGTACTGTTGTGCAGTTTTAGCCCTCAGTAACTTTAACCTTGCTGAAAATATTGCATCTAATTTATCATTTATGTTCCAGTTTTGTCTGTTGACACACTTATGAGCGCTTTCCTCCAACATGCCTCTAAGAGTAAGGTGACACATTTAATTGCTCTGTCTCTTTAGCCACTTCTCTATTTATTTTGAAACAGTTTTTTCTTTTTCAGGTTTACTTTGTGTTTTAGGACGCCATTTTGAAGCCACCCCTTCCCCCCACTGCTTTCAACCCAACATTTGGACTTTGATGTTTCCTTGAGAATAAATTCAGGAGATACACTCCATGTGAAAACATACATGGTTTTGTGCGTTCTTTTCATGGTCCTGCATCTGGAAATCCTCTTTGTTGATACTAAGGCTGGTGACCTAATTAAGGTGATCTTGCTTTTTATATCTGCTTTGCATCTAATAAACAATGGCATAGCCTTTTAAGGTCATGCAAATATCTTCATATTCATTAACCCCACCCCTTGTCATTAGTATTTACTGGCAGTGGTTCCTGAAATGGTCTGTGTTAAAACTAAAATTACATTTTTTTTTTTTTCAATTTGACATCCCTGCCTCATCTCACTTAGAAGACTTAACATCTGACCATGGCACATCCCACCCTGCCTCCTCATGAAGTCTCATGCTTGTTCTTGACTTTACTATTTTGTTGTTCACATCCCCCTGATCTGGCAACAGGAACACCCGTGAGTGGCTGTTGTGTCCCTTTGACGTTCTCTCATTCTTTTTGGGCACTTTCTTTGTAGCTCACTGTCTCTCTACCATTCCTCAACCCTGAAAGTTTTTGTTTCTCTGTAGACTCTTCATTCCTCTGAACAGGGAATAGTCCTAAAAGTCAAGATCTGAGCATGGCAGTCCTCTGTATCACTGGAGAATACATTTCCAGATCTCCAGTGGATGCCGAAAGCTGTACATAATACCAAATCCTAGGCATACAATTGGCCTTTCAGCTAAGATGGCTACTAAAGAAACTGCTGGGCAGGTAGCTCATACAATGTGGACACACTGGATTCAGGTATGTTCCCTCATTGGTGGGGCAGGGTCGGGTGACACTAAATCTCATTAGCGCTACGTTAAGTGCCCTGTGATGTGAATTGTTTATTCCCAGAATTCCCATTCAATGTTTCCAGTGTACGGTTGACCGGAGCTAAAGCAATAGCAGACAGGGAAACCAAGGTCACGGTGAGACTAACTGTGCCCAGTAGGGTTTCTGCCTGTGTGATGCCTTTGTTTCTTTGCTCATTTAGTAGACAGATGTGTGTGTGTGTAGGGTACCAGCAAAGAGGCACACCCATATTTATATGTAAACACACGTTTTAGAAAGCCAAGCTCGACTCTACAGACTTCTTCACCTCCCTCATGACATAGCTGTATGACGTTTCCCACAGTGAAGAACTCTGGCTTCCACGAGCAGCGGTCTGTACACACTCATCCGACCTTCCACATCTAGCTCAGTCATGCAGCGTCCTCGTCTGACTACCGTGGCTGCACTCAGCACAAGAAATCAACCTATTAAGTTCTTCCTGAGCCGAGGTCGTGTAGCCCACTCCTCGGGCACCAGTCACTTCTCTTTGCGCCACAGCTCTCTTCCTCCCCTTTGCCCCTTCCTCCCCATTGTCTCTTTTTCATTCTCTCCTTTTCTTTTTCTTCTTTTACCATGATCTGACACTCATTTCAGGTAGAATTATCTACATTTTGTTTTCACTTTGCATTAGTATTTCCCTCTCCCTGTGCCTTACTTTTATTGCCTCTGTTATGTTTCTGAATATAAGATCCTTCAAAATGTCTTTCAAAATTAAACTATAATAGGAGCTTACTTATGAAAATATCCTCTTACTTTCTCATCCCTTCCCCTGGGAGGTAATTCAACATTATTGTTTCCTGATGTTTTTTCACCCCTCCCCCATGTTGTGTTGGTGGGTTGTTGTGGTTTGGGTAAATCCCATTTTCCATGTTTTTTCTTCTCTTCCTTTCCTCCCACAGGAAAGGTAGCAGACACTAGTATGTGTCTGCCCCACACCTCACGTACAGCACTTGTCTCGAGGATGGTGTTTCTCCTCATTCCAGCTACAATGGTTTGGCCAAGGAATTCCCACCCTTTCATGTCTTCATCTGCTGAATGTGGCCATCTCAAAGAGCCCGTCTCTCTTATCTTTCCCTGCAAAAATGTTGGCTGTGGATAAATTTACTTTTCTTCTTCTTCTCTATTATAAATTTAAATGTGTGTTTAGAGGCAGGAAACAAAGCCTCAAATAAATGCTTCCAAGCAGATGGCGCTGAGCCAGAGCCGAACCAAGTCCTGTTGGAGCACAGTAAGCATCTCTCATAGTTCACAGGTCTGGATACTGGTCTCTGCCCTGGCTTTCCGCTCTGTCATCTCAACATCCTTCTCTAGCAGAAAACTGCCCAGCCAAGGACCCAACTCCCAATGCCTTCTGAAAGAGCCTGATGGTCCCACCAAGTGCATCTCTGTCTAGGTTGTACTCTGGTCTCTCGGTTCTTAAGGGAAAGGCCCAATCATGGTTTTACCCACCACTCCCAGTCACAGAAGCCCAAGCCCCTGTAGGCACATTGGCTTTGATGGCATGAAACTATAGTAGAGGACCGGGGGCCTGAGAATTGTCCTTGAAGGTGACTCACAGCCGGTTAAGGCTCACAGGGGCTGTAGGAGAAAGGGGAGGGTGTCCAGATGTGACATCCCATGGCAGAGCAAATGTTGAGCCTTCCACGGGATGCTGTGGAATTCAAGCGGAGCCTGTCAGCACCAGAGGGCAGTGCCCAGGCCTTGTGCTACACCACTTCCCCTGAGGGGCTGCTGAGCATTGTGCTGGGGGCTAGAGTTTGTGGAAGCTGTGTGACCTGGGCATGGGCTGTGCTTCCCTGCCTCAGTTTCATGTATGAGATAAATTTTCCCAGGAGGTGGTTGTGTGGGTGTGTGATCCCAGTGAAGCACAGGCAGGGACAGGAGGGTCTTGGGGGGCTCAGTGGCCAGAGAGCTCAGTCTCACTTGTTGGTTTCAGGCCAGCGAGAGACCTAGCTCAAAAGACCGAGTAGATGGTATCCAAGGAAGAGTGACACTTCAGATGTCTTCTGGCCTCCACGTGCACACACACATGCTTGTGCTGATACACACAAAGATGAGTCATTCGACTCATACCTAATTGTTACCCAATACATAGTAAGAAAGGGAGAGGCAAAAATGCCCATCCCCACTCCTAACATATACATCTTTACATTCACACGGCTCTCCCCAGCCAACCCTGGCATATTTTCTATGAAATAAGACGTAATAAAATCCGTCTGCAAGGATTACACAGCTCAGGCAGGACAGGGTGCACACACAGTACTGTGAAAGAAGACATTCCCTGTGGCCGGAGCACTCCGTGTCAGCTGGTTTCTCTTCGCAGAAACGCCAGTGGGCTCGGCATCCTTGCCGATGCCTCTGCCTCTACAAGGTCTGGCTCCCCTCCGATCCTTCAGCAAGCTGGCGAAGCTGTCATGCGAGGCACATTCTATAAATAAGAAGGAGGAGGTGGGGGAGCGTGAATAAAGGCAGCAACAGTGGTAGAGGTAGCGGTGCTAATGGTAGCCGATTAATAACAAGTGGTGTAGTTTTTCCATTGCTGTAACAAAATACCCAAGCCTAGGTAATGCATAAAGAAAAGAGATGTAGGAACTCCAGGTTTTAATGGCCGCAGAGCATGGCATGGGGGAGGGCTCACTGGGGCCGACTCCTGAGGAACTCTGTAGACACGATTTTCAATCAAAAAAGCAAAGCAGGCTGCATTGTTGGAGAGAGTCGCAATGCTGCTGGGCCTCAGAATGTTTGCTGCTTTTATCTGAAATATTTTAAAGTAATTTTAAGTATTGGATGTGTAAGTAACTGGAATATACTTAATTATTTTCAACTGTGTGTATGTAAGAGAAAGACAAAGAGACAGACAGACAGAGAGGTGGTGGCAAATTTATGCATCAGCAGGAAGGTCCAAGTGTTTTAAGCCTCAGCTTACATGCTGCTATGGATGCATGAGCTTTAGCCCTGCGGTTTTAAGTGGACGACTGAGAAGCTGGGAAGGTGCTCAGCACTTTAGCGTGCCCACTGTTCTCCCAGAGGACCCCGGTTCAGCTCCTAGGCCCCACACAGGGCAGCAACTCCAGCTCCAGGTGCTCCAGCTCCTCAGACCTCTGTGGACACTGGCACTCATGAATACATACTCACGCATAGACACACAACCACAGGAACAATTAAAAATCGGAGGAATCTTTTTCTGAAAGATGACCAACTTGAACATATTTTAAAAGTCATCCTAACCAAGATGCGTTCCCATATTCAATATATTTTTTAAACATTCTCTCAGATGCAGTACTTAAGTGGGAACATTTTACCTTGATTTAAGACAAGTGGAGAACTTTGTAGTCTAAATAAAATAAAATTGCATGAGATAAGATAAAGTTAAGAAAAAAGGACAGGACAGCAGGAGATATCCAGAGGTTTGCCCCCTGGATGGTTCTAGATCCTGACAGTATTAACCTGCACACCTTGTGAAAAGGAGATGGACTAAGGTCTTATGGCACAAGAGATGTTGGGGGAATGAGGGAACCAGCCAGTGGGTGTCATATCTCAGAAAACACAGGAGAGTTAGGAACAGGTGTGGACTCCTGCATGGCGCGGGTCGCCCATTGTGGCTAACTAGCTCTCCCATAGTTGGATGGATGCGCTTTGCTTCGAGCCCCACGCGCACACTGGCGCTCATCCCAGGGTCCTCTCTGCCTCATCGGGGCAGCCGACAGCAGCCCTGAGCCAGCGCGGCTGCAGTTGCTTGTAGCAATTAGTTCCTGTTGTGTGCAAAGACTCTAGTGTTGACTGAACCAATTAAAAGATCAATTAGTGCAGCGTAAGCGCTTAGAGAAGGTAGCTCAGTGTGACAGGGATCGGATCTCCTTCTAAGTAGAGACGCACAGGAGGATGGATTTTTGTTGTTGTTCCTAACCCTTTGGTCTTTAAATGTCTGGACGTTGGTAATCATGTTGTGGAAACTATCAGTCAGCAGGCTAGTATATGTAATATATATATTATAGTATATGTAATATATAACATATTATATAGTATATATCATAAAAGGGATTTTCTTTTATTTTAGAGTATTTTATTTTTTATTATGTATCTGTGTCTGTGGGTTTGTCTGTGCACAGGATGGGGAGTGATCATGAAGTAGGGGTGGAGTGAGCATCCCTCCTCCCGGAAATGGACTTGCATGTGGCCTTAGAATCAAATTCTAGTCTTCCAGAGGAGCAGTACTCACTCAACCACTGAGTTGTCTCTTCAGCCCCAACAAAGGGGTCCTGAAAATAGGACCATGTATACAATAATTAAATAATAATAATTAGGTAAGAGCAATAAAATAGCATTGAATTTTGTGGGTACATGATGTTTTACTTTTGGCTCTGTTATAGGGCATCTAGAACAATTCTTTTTCTCTGTGTTATATTACATTGAATTATTTTTACATTAAAAGGCAAAGAAACAAGCCCCAGTTGTTGTAAGCTTTCTCTCCATGTAGGATCTCAGCATATATGGTACCCCGCCCCCGCCCCAGAATTCCAACTAAAATTATGACTTCGTTACAATCTTCTCAGTAGGTTAAAAAAAAAAAAGAAGAGTTTTGTCCAGGAAGGCAGGAGAGTCTGAGAGTCATTGAGAAGCAGCCTTTCAAGTTGCTGAGCGAGTTGTGTGTGAGGCTCTGGTGTGAAGCTGTCCCGAGGAGGTTAGTCTGATCCATTTCTAGTCAGCTGGACTAGAAATGATCCAGAAGACCCTCTGAATTTTTTTTTTTTTTTTTTTTTGTAATTTTTGCAGAGGCAGGTCAGTGGATTCCTTTGGCTAGTCTTTTATTGGGAACTCTTTCTAGTTCCTATTCTCTTTCTAGGTTCTTCCAAAGGATGCCACCTAGTCAAACCCAGAAAAGAATCAGGGATCTTTCTCTGGCAGAACACAGAAAAGGAGATGAGGTCCAAGTAGAAGCACAGTGTCTTGAGAGTTGTATTATCAACGTACATCACAGCTGTAATAGAACACCTCAGACAAGAAGAGAGTTTATTTTAGCTCACAGTTTCAGAGGGCACAAGCTGTTGTGACAGGAAGGCACCATGGCAGGTGCTTCATGCAGCTAGGACAGTGGGCGTCCTGGGTGGCTGGTCTGTCTTATCAATGTGATCTCTGTCGAGATTCGGTTCTCGCTTTTAGGCTGTCTGATGATTATAAGATTCCATATGAAGAGTACACTGAGCATAGAGGGAATTGACTAGGATCATCTAGTTGAGGGGTTCCCAGGACATAGGTGTGCACAGCAGGTCAGGATGAGCTAGACACTGGCTAAACCAAACCAGACATAAATACAAGGACATGAGATGGAGAGTCTGGGCAATTGAATGGCTACACGCAGGCTTCTGGCCATTCAGATCAGGGTAGAGTTGCCAACTGCACAGGTCTGGCTTGTGGGTTTTAGGGGCAATTAAAAGGTTTTACTATGTTCAGGAAAGTGCAGTGAAGAGGGAAGGCTGACATGCACCATGGTTGATATCAGCAGGTTGGGAGGGAAGCTGGAGAAGCATTAGATATAATAAAAAAAAAAAAAAAAAAAAAAAAAACAGGCCATGTAATTAAAAAAAGTGTGTACTTGGGGAGTTTCAAAATTTTGGAAAATTATGCCAAGGAAAAACACAATTTCACTTAACCATGTGATGGCATTTACCCGGGTTTAAGACAGAACTGTCAATCTTTGCCATTTTTCACAAAGAATCACAGACACAGAACACTGGCATGAGGCAGGACTGGTCCTCAGTGCCTTGTCTTTCATCTCAAAAAGAAAGCACTGGCCAGTCCCCCCAGAGAGGGGACAGCATCACCAGGAAAGGGCTCACTGCCTGGGAGGAATGGGTCCAAGAGGTACCAGGTTCTGAATGTCCTCGACATTCAGTACTTTGACACTCAAGGCTTCTATAGCAGCCTCGGAGCTGTCACAGGTGGCCCAAGAACCAAGGGAGGCAATGAAGTCACTAGGAAGGGTATCAGCTCTGCCTGATGTCTCCATTTTCCTTTCTTCTTTGCTGGGGACTGAACAGGAGCCTTATGTGTGACAGGTAACTGTTCCCCCACTAAATCACACCTTGAGCGGTCGTTTCCTACTTTTAGTCCCTCAGAGTTTGTAGTTTGTTTTCTCTCTGTTTCTCTCTGTCTGTTTCTCTATCTGTCTTTGTCTCTATCTCTTTCTCAAGTCTAGATGTGGACAGAGTTAAAATGCTTCTAAAATGCAAAGAACACTGGGCCAAGAGAGGCCTGGGCAGGTTCTTCCTGGCACCCTTGGACAAATCCCGCTGACACCACTCAGCTCCACTCCAGTAAATAAACTCAGAGACAGAATTTCGTGAATTTTCCTGCCTGATAATGCAGAGTGCCCCTGCATTAGTGCCACTGTAATCTGTTACTGGAATTCAGAGGCTGGAAAGCTCACCCCTCGACTCATGTGAAAGCGTCATGCAAACCAAGAGAGCGCAGAAATGTATCCATGCAGTCCTGCTAAGGAATGTGTACATTTTTCAGAAGTTGTGATTGACAACTCCATTTGTTTACAAGTAGGAGCTCCCCACCCACTAACTCTCACCACTTATAAAAACCAGTACTTTTTTTTTTTTTGAAGGCCTCTGAAGATGTCTAATAAAACTGCTAAAAGACTCGTTTGATCTCTGGGCAGCTCTGAGGACAGATACGGCTCTGTGCCTTCTGGAAAAGGCTTTGTTCTTTTGACTCCACTTAAGGAGGCATTGGAGTGGCATCTAATACAGGAGGCTTTCCCACTCTGCACAACAAAGTCAAGCCAGGTCCTTACGGTGTGGAACTGCACGGGGATAATCTTCTAGAAGACATAAATAATTCTCCATAATGCATTTGGCAATCCTTAGATCTTTTGTGCATTTTTCCGGTAATAGATGGATATTACAAAGCTAGTTCTGCTTGTATAGGGTTAGTTCAGTGGTGTGGTGGCAATGATATTAGAGCCTGAAGATTATGCTTTGAATATAAGCTACTGAAAGGACCGGCATAACTTTACAAGTTCCTGAAAAATGTGAAATTCCGTTGCAGTGTCCCCACCCCCATTTAGCATCAATGCCAAAGATTTTCTGTCCTGTATTTAATTTTCTACTGCTTTAGTAACTGTCTACAGACTTTAGAAGAGCCTTTGAGATCTCCAGTTTCCACTGAGGATGGTAATATCCAGGCAAAACACTTTCTGCTTCCTATGCTATAGACTCAACTCTTCTCCCTGTCTCTCCCTCATTCTCACTGTGCTTTATACTGCAGGGGGGAGGGGCGGGGGGTGGGACAGAGCCGGGGAAGGTGAAAGGCCAGGACAGAGTTGTAAGCCTCCCTTGATTGGAGGGAGCTGCTAAAGAAGGCAGCATGAGCGAGAAGCCACTTAGAGTGCACTTGTGACCCTCTAGAGATGTGCAGCTGGGATCAGCCCAGGCTGCTGAAGCAGTAAAGCGAGTGTGCGGGGCCCTGTGGGTAGAGATGACAGGGAGACAGGCCTATGAAGATGTGAGGGGCTCTAAGTCCCACGTTAGTCACTGCGCTGCCGAAAACACAGGCTGCACATTTAAAATACAGCGGCCGGTGCTCGGCGTGAGCCATAAATAGAAGTCGAGTGTCACCATTCAGCCGGAACCCCGTTAGTCTCATTCCTGTGACTCTGAAGCGGCTCAGGACAAGCATCAGGGTCGAGGTGAGTTCTTTCACGTTTGTAGAAAGGGGTGTCATCTGTTTGTGACACGCCCAGAGAACTGGAGGTTGTTCAGTGTGCGGCTTCACTGTGTCTGGAGCTGGCTAGGTTTGGCTCCAGCACCTTGAACCTTTGTCCCCTTCAGGTATGGTTGAGGGAAGTAGTGTGCTCCCTCTCAGGATGGGGGCTGTGGCTGGCCGTTGGAGGGAGTCTGTATTTTACCTGGGGGTGCTCTGTCTTCACTAAGCATGGAGTGGGACCGGGAGGGTTGTCTAACTCTTGCTGACTTGACAATCCTGTCCAAGTTCAAGGTCCTGGGAATGCCTGTGTGTCAGGTGTGACCAGACACACTTCACATGGAAGCCAATAGGTGGCAGAGTGATCTTTTCTAGACTTCTGAGTGAAATTCCTGGGGAGAAGTCACAGCAGGGCTCCATAGCAGAGCTTCGGTAGTGAAGCATCTTGACGTGTAAACAGCCCAGTTTTCAATTTTTCACATATTCTAGCCATTCAGATAGGTTAATGTTTACTGTTTTATAAAATATTTCCAGACACTAAAATATCAGGTTGAGAACAGTTAGTCAAAACACCTACAGATACACATTTATTGCCTTAGGTTGTACCTTCTTGTGTCTAGATATTTTGTTCTAATTTTATAAAACATTTCCTTTTTTACTGGTATGTTCAGATGAAAATGAAAACAATGCTAGAATGACACCCAGAGGGAGTGTTCCTCATGACAGAACTGCAGACTCGTGGTGGAGGGCTGGACAGGTCAGTTTCCAGTCAGTCGGTGGTGAGCAGTCACATACATCCTAGGAGGGACCTTGGGACCTGAGACGTGTGACCTTTAAAAGACTAACATTAGAATCGAAGGCTAAGTCAACATCCGCTTAGAAATCCTCTTATTCTTCTTCCTCTGCCCATTGCTGACTTTTTCTTGCTTTTCTTCACTTAAATCACACAGATGGAAGTCAGGTGTGCTAAGCCAGGACAGTTCTGGAATAACCTCAGGTGTCTTTGTGGCGGCTACTCATTTATCATGTCTCCAGCCTGGTGACCTCTGGAATTCTGTCTACTGGAATGCACGCAGAGGCCCCTCCAGATCTCATCCGTAGCTGTTTATTTCCATTGAGACCAGGGCCTGGTGAGACAGCTCAGTGGGCAAAGGTACCTGATGCCTATGTCTGCCACCCAAAGTCAATCCCTGAGCCCCGTAAGGTAAAAAGAGAGACTGAGTCCCTAGTGTCCTCCTCTGCTTACGTGGGCACTGAGGTTTATGGGTGTGTTACTTAAATATGAATGTTTACATAACACACAGGAAATAAATACATACCTAAACAAATACACGTAGCAGAATGAGGATGAGGGTGGTAGTTACCTTTCGGGGATCATTTAAAGACTACCAAAAAAACAAATAAAAACAAAACAAAATACCCTCCCAAATAATAATTCCTGGACAAACAAGAAACAATAAATGAATGCAGATAATAAAAATTTAAATAATAAAATGAATACAGATGCATACGTAACAATTAAAAGTTCAAAGTGTCCACATGGAGCAGTAACAATCCAGAGGCAAAAGGAAAAATCAAGGACACCCTGGATGCCCGATACCCTTCCACACAGTAGAAAAGTATGCTGCCCTGAAAAATAAGTGTAACAATCTCAAAAACTGCTGGTGTTTCCTGTGGTGGCCTCAGGACTTTCAAAAACGGCCATGGCACGAGATTTGCTGTTTCTTCTGTTGTCTGTCCCCTGTTCTGCTGGCAGGGCCACACTCCTCCAGCCTGGGTGTCCAGTGCCCACGCTGCAGCGCCGTAACGTGGAGCGTACTCACACGTTCCAGAGGACCCAGAGAGCTGCAGAGTCCACCTGGCGGGGCCACCTCTTCTTTAACCACATTCCTGAGAGAGGACGTGGCCAGTGGCTTTCCATGGTCAGCCTCTTAGCTGTGTAATAACCTGACAGAGCACAGGCTGGCATAGAGACTTTCCCGAATCTGTGTGTGTGTGTGTGTGTGTGTGTGTGTGTGTGTGAGAGAGAGAGAGAGAGAGAGAGAGAGAGTATGTGTGTGTGAGTGTGTGTGTGTGTGAGTGTATGTGTGTGTGTGTGTGTGTAGTGTGTGTGAGAGAGTGTGTGTGTGAGAGATTGTGTGTGAGAGAAAGAGTGTATGTGTGTGTGAGTGTGTGTGAGAGTGTATGTGTGTGTATGTGAGTGTGTGTGTGTAGTGTGTGTGTGTGAGTGTGTGTGTGTGTAGAAGCCAGAGGTTGAGCCTGGGTGTTGTCCCTGGTTGCTCTCCCTGAACCTGCAGTGTGACAATGCCGCTCGGCTCACTGGTCAGCTTGCCCCCAGGAATCCTTGCCCCTGACTGCTGAGCGCTGGGGTCACAGGAAGGTGACCTGGCCCACCTGGTACTAGTGTGGCACAGCTGAGCTCTGCTGTGAGGGTTTCCATGCAAGTGCTTTACCCACTGAGCCATCTCTGTAGCCCGGGACACACTCAGAATTCAGTCCCCTTTCTTCCGGGATGTATGGACACTGTGCATCGGACGGGGAGTAGGCAAGGGCGTGCATCTCCGCATCCCAGGAGCACCTTTTCGCTCAGCTGGGTCTCAGTGTGAGGCGCCCTCTACACACACACACACACACACACACACACACGCGCGCGCGCTACACCTGTGTGCTTCTCTGTGGGGACACGGAACAGCTTCTGTAGCGTTCTTGCACTCAGCCATCAGATGTGTGTTAACAGCAGTCCCCGGAAGCCGGGGTTCCAGTGTGCGCGGTACCTGAAGACACCAGCAGCAGCACGGGGCCACCGGATTGCCAGCAGCTCCTGCATCATGAGGCTCACACACACACACACACACACACACATATACACACACACAGGGTCTCACAAGCCTGAAGCTGGGAAGAGACAGTTCTCTGCTGTGTCCCCTGGTTGGTTGCGCCCGTGGATGGCCGTACACGCATGCGCACACGGGCAGGTCTGCCGGCCTACAATGGACCATTTAAAACAAGTTGGGACGGACACTGCGGGGAACATCCGGAGAAGCTGGAGGGGGCCACGGGAGCGGATATGATCAAAACACACTTTTACACGTATGGAATGCTCAAAAAATATTTTTTTAAAAAAAGTGACTTTTGCTTCTAAGCCTCTATTCTAAGGAAAAGGAGGTTTGTTTATGGCCAGGCTTGTTTCATTTAAATGTTGTCTATTCCACAGTGGTAACTTGAAAATCCAGGATAAAGCGACATCTTACTATACCAACAACTGACTGGATTTTTTTTTTTTTTTTCAAAGTCACAGAATGTTGCTCTTAGGATTTTGATAATTTCCATTTAGGGGGTTCCATCTTTAAGGAATTTACTTTGTCTGACTCTCAGGCAAAGTAAAATGGCAGGCTTAATCTAGTTGAATTATTTTTGTCTACCATGAAAAAAAAAAAAAGTTTGGGTGGCTTTCCCTTAAGGGTATAAGTGTACATCCTGTCTTTTCCTAAATATACAAGAAAACTGGCTTAAGCTTTTTTTTTTTTTTTTTTTTTTCCTTTTGGATTATTCTTGGCAACTCTCTGGGAAAATCTGTTAGCTTGTCAAGATAAATTTTACAAGAAGTATCCCAGGTTGTGAAAACCATGGCAAAATATCCCAGAGATAAAGGGCCTTTGCAGAGCAGAGTTACAGATGTGCTTGTGTGTATATGTGGATTCCCAGGGGCCTTGGGATGCTAGAATGCCCTGGAAGCTGGAGGCAGCTTTCAGTCCTTCATTTCAGTTTTCAAGTAAGAGGCCCTGTCATGAAAGAGGATTTACAGTTCTAAAATGTACCCTGGCAAACAAACAAAAAAAGAGCTTGCTCGCATGTTTTGAGTAGCAGCACTGTGGGCTGTGCAGAGCAACTTCTGTGGGTCCTGGTCTGGCAAAGCCGTGATGTAGCAGACAAAGTGAGTCTTCCCTCCTCCTAAGACCCATCCTGTTATACTAAAATCCCCCATCATTTTATCGTAAAGACACCCCTCTTCTGTTTCTGGGGACACACACTTCAGTGTAGATGTTGGGCTTTGAGTCTCCAGCCCCCATTCACTCTCTCTAGCAGATGGTGCCCTTCTCCCTCTTCATTCCTGATGTGAGGGAAGAAAGGCCACATGGGCAAGCTGTGGGCCACCATTCATGAACTCCTAACAGAGATGGACTGTCCAGTACTGAACCACAGGCCAGGGAAGCAGACAGGCCTGTGAGAGCCCCTCAGAGAGCCCGTGGCCCGGGGAGGCCGTGGTTGGAGGAGGTGACCCTTCTCATCCCCACCCCCAATCAGTTTCCCTGAGAGATAAAGGGGGTGAGGTCTGTGATTAGAATGAGGTCAGTGCACCACATAGAACAAGAGATAGCCTTAGTTTTAGACTGTTGCCACTATGATGGCTGCACATCAAGGAATAGGGGGACACATGGGTGAGTACGGGAAGAAACTGATGGAGGTCAGTAGAACAGCCATGTTCAGGTTGTCATGGATCTGCCTCCACAAGCAGATGAAATAACTTTCTAAGAGATATCAGTTCACATTCCTTTTACACTTATGTGTGTGTGCCTGTGTGTGTACATGTGAGAAAAGTACATATAGAGGCCATAGAACAACATCTTGTGTCACCTTCAAGGATGTTATCCCCCTACTCTGAGACAGCACCTCTCTTTGACCAATTAAGCTGTCCAAGCTGACCCCAGGGATCCTCCTGTTCACCATCTCAGCACAGCGATCACCCCACCTGCCTGGCTTTTCTTTCTTTCTTTCTTTCTTTCTTTCTTTCTTTCTTTCTTTCTTTCTTTCTTTCTTTCTTTCTTTCCCTCCCTCCCTCCCTCCCTCCCTCCCTCCCTCCCTCCCTCCCTCCTTCCTTCCTTCCTTCCCTTTCTTTCATGTGGGTTCTGGTGTATCAGCCTGGCGCTTGTGAGACAAGGGCTTTACCAGCTGATAGTCTTTGCCAAGACCCTTCATCTCTGTTCTCGGTAGAGAATAGCCTGGTGGGGAGCTGGGTTTCATGCGCAGGAAACCGTGTCACGCACTTCGCATTTGCCAGTCCTTTTCCCTATGAGGCTCAGTCAAGAAGGTGCTCAGGACTCCTCCTGAGCATGCAAGCTCTCCACAGCCTCTCTCCCCAACTTGGCTGCCTGGACTAGGCCTCCTGCAGCCTGTCACCTTACCTGTGGGGTTGTTTGACCTGGTCTCTCTGAACAGCTACGGGGCTGATGCAGGACACCAGCAGGGTCTATGGCTCCTGTTGAGGCGTGTTGCTGCGCTGACCTGGGTGGGAGGCACTTCCTTCCTGCTCTCTCTTCTGAGGCTCAAGAAGATTCCTGGGATTTAAGCCATTTTTTTTCTTTCCTACTAATTTCTATCAATTTTTCTAATCCCTGAACCATGTGGGTCAATGGGATTCAATAGCTATTTGATAGTGTTTATTTTATATTTATTCATATATGTATATATTGTATATTTATTTTAGTTTTTTAACATGTTAGATATTTTTATTGGTGGTGGTGGTTTTGTTTTTGTCTTTGCTTTTGTTTTTTGAGACAGGGTTTCTCTGTGTAGCCTTGATTGTCCTAGACTCAACTCTGTAGACCAGGCTGGCTTGGAGCTCACAGAGATCCATTTGCCTCTGCCTCTCCAAGTGCTGGGATTACAGGTGTGTGCCACCATATCCAGCAGAATTTAGTTTTCAAATTGAATAAGCTATATTTGATTTTGAGTGAGTTGTAAAGAAAATACCTTTAGTCATAACAAAGAGTAGAATAGTATAATGTTTTTCATTTTATATATGTGTGCCTTTTGTAAAAACTGGGATAATATGTGTTTTGTAAACCACTGTGCATATACAACATGGGGGCATTTAATGAAGCCACAATGGCACAGATGCTGTCTATACCTAAACCTTTTGTGACTGGCCTGGCAGGAATGAAGATGCTGAGTCTCTCCGTCTGACTATCAGACTGTAGAAATAATGGACTTCAAAGGAATGGGGATTTCCAGGAATCTCTGCTGGGAGAAGAAAAAATTGCCAACCAGAGAGGTTGCTTGTCTCCTTAAAGAGATGCCACACAGTTCTTACAACCTAGCGGCAGGAGGCTGAAGGCCAGAGTTGATGGCTCAGTGGTGGGTGGGATTACATCTTGGTCGCTATTTAAGCTTCAGTGTCACTTTGGAACCCCAAAGACACTCTTGGGGGACTCCCTGTCTGTCTGTCTACCTGGCAGCAGTAGGTCCCTGGGATCCAGCTTGTGACAGGTAGTCTAGCCCTGTTGCAGCTCTGAGTCTCTCTCTGTTCCCTGCCTCAACCTCTATGCTCCGACCACCATGAAACTGTGAGCTAAACAATATCCTCCTTCCCCTGATTATGATTTGGTGCCATGGCTGTTGCTGCTTCCTCCAGACTGGGGGATGCTGTCTTAACTGTGCCCCCTGACGAGTTCAGGCTCACCTGGCTGAGCTGACCTCACCACAGCCTGCGATCTAGGCACCAGCTGGTTCCCCACCCTTGGTTCTTACCTGCACTCAAGGCAAGAGCTTCCACACGGCTCAGCCCATGGGAGAAGGGCGGCATGCTGGGGGCATCTTAGAATTCCACCATTCACTGTATGAGAACCAAGCACCCACAGCCCAGATGCTCCATAACATAAACTGCTGTGCTAAAGCTCTACCGAGTTGTTCCTGACATTCTGCTTTGTAAAGGTTGAACTTTGAGACATGGGATGCAGACACCACCTCTAATCCGCGTGAACTCGGTCAGATCCTTCCAGTTTGTGGACTACTTAACCCCTAAATTTAGTCTCAATAAGGTTAGAGACTTGCAGGGTTCTGGCCAGCACACGGCTACCTTCCAGTCACTAGCTAAGCCTTAACCTTGGCCAGGCGCTGAGTGAGGTGCCTGCAGGGTGTGGCGTCTACCAGGAGCTCTCAGTCACTTATCCCCGAGGGTACAGCAGCGATGATCACAGCAAGCAGCAGGTCTTGCCTCCCTGGACCTGACATTATCATCAAGGGAAACAGACTGAGCTACACGCGCGTATGAAGCAGATAACCCCAGAGAAGGTAGCAATTACGGCGGAGGAAAATGTTCTCGTGGTACGGTGGAGGAAGAGTTGTAATTTTCAAAAGGGGTCTTTAGCACTACAGAAAATCTTGGAAGTGCCAACCAGGTGATATTCTGAAACCAGCTCTTAAAAATAATCATTAACAGAGAGCGGTGTTTATAAACCAGGGCTGCAAGGGAGGGTTCACTCACTGTCGAAGGGGTTTCAAGTGCACGGCTCCACCCTGCAGGAGCCAGCGCTGTCTAACCCTGTACCCCTACAGCCCACACAGACAAATGGCTCACGTCAGAACTGAAAGTACACTGCCTATGTACAATGAAGCCATGGACAGTGACGTGTTTGGACCCCATGTTTGCTGAGAGTCAGCTCTCAGAACTTTCAGAAGAACTTGAGGAGTATCTGGAGGGTTTGAAGTTTCCAAGGATTTAGTGACATTCTTTGAAGGACCCTGAGATACCTGACCCACACCTTCAGTGTCCTGGACTGAAGGAAAGTTGTTTATTCTGGGTTAGGAAATGACTTGGAGGGGTAAAGGAGATCTGGAAAGTGGCAAAGTGGGGGCTAAGCTCTCTCTCCAGGATTCCTCCCACTGAACCTTCCAGAAAGTGGCTCCACAATCTTCCGCCACCATGCTTCTCCACTAGCACCACAGGGCAGCCAGCCTCCTGTCCTGCCATCTGCCCAGGCAGAGCCTTCCAGCTTGGGAATGCTGCAGAAGACAGATTGTAGTGTTGTGTTTAGTGCTATGTTAGATCAGTGTCCTGCTGGCTGCGCTAACAGAACAGCACAAACTGAGTGGCTTAAGCAACGGAAATGCGTGGCTAAGAGGTCAGAAGTTTGGGCCCCAGGAAGGAACAGGGCAGTCCCTTCTCAGGACCAGGAGGAAGGACCTGCTCCAGGCTTCTGGTGTTTCTGGTCGTCTTTGACATCCCTTTGGCTTGTGAAAACATGGCCCCCACCTCTCCCTCTGTCTTCATGTGGCTCTGGGTATGGCTGTACTCTACTGTCCCCTTTTCATGTGTCCACCAGTCATCCCAGATATCATCTAAACTAGTTAGATCTGCAATGCTCTTGCTTGCAAATCAGTTCTTCTTCTTGGGTCTGGCAGTTAGAACTTCAGAGCAATTTTGTTGAACTCATCATAATTCAACCTGCCACTCACTCTTCGGACACCAGAACCCCAGCATGGAAAGTGCTCAACAAGAACGTGGTGACTGCAGCTCACCTCCCTGGTCCCCACAAACCCATGAGATGCCCCTTAGAGACTTAACTGTCCTTTCATCTCTTAGAACCTCTCAGGCCACACTGTCTCTCTATTAGCCAGGGGCCATGGTGAAAGGATATGGACCAATGAGAAGGGAGAAGAGGAAGAGCACACTGCTCAGCCATTTCTAGCTCCTCAGAGGCAGCCTTAGCACCCAGAGGTCACATTTGTTGTGTGCGTGAGGCTGTAGGGAGGAAAGCTTGCACTAAGATGGCTGTTTTCAAGATATAGCCCAGGGTCAGGCCTAGAATCAGTCCCAATTTAATCTTCTCCACAAAGTCCAAACCCTAGTGGACGGTGCTGGGCCAAGCTCTTCCATGCTCCTTATTCTAGCTGCACTGGTAAATGTTTTCTAGGGCTGACACAGAGCAGGCTCCCAACTTGTGTATTCCAAGGCTTAGCACTAATCCTGCTCCCTGTGAGCAGGGCCCTGGGCTTCTTCCAAGCAGGGAGGCTCTCCTCTGTCTCCACTTTCCACAGTCAGCCTTATCTTGTGTAGTATATCAAGAGATGTAGTATTGGTCAAGAGCTGGAACACATGAGAGAATCATCAGGGTCATCTAGAGATGGTCTTACATGTTGAGAGAGTAATTTCCAAGTCCAGGGATGCTGGGAAATTCCTTTCTCTGTTTTTATATAATTCTTCCTTTTTATTCAGATACCAGAAGTTCACTTTAGTACAGGAAGATGGTAAACACTAGTGTATCAAGATGCATCATTTACTGCAGCTTAAACTAAGAGTGGATATCTGCTAACACACACACACACACACACACACACACACACACACACACACCCCAAAAAAACAAAAGCACCATTCTCATCTAAGATATCTTGATAAAAGGGAAGGGAAAGGACTGATAAAGACATTGCTGGAAGGGAGTGAGGAAGGAATAAATACTAGGAAAGAAGAATGGATGCTGAATGAAAAGACTCAGAAGAAAAAAGATGGGAGTGACTGGAGATGGGCTGCATTTACTTTACAACTTTGTTTGTAGCCATCTGTCATTGCTCATCTTCATTGCCAACTTGACTGGACTCAGCATCACCCCAGAGGCATCTGTCTGGATGTGACTCTGAGGACAACTCCAGGAAGACTTAACTGAAAAGAGTCAGCCTGACAGCAGGACTTAGCCATGGCTGGGGGCCTGGGCCGAAAAGAAGGGGAAAGAGAGCTGAGCACCAGCATGCATACCTTTGCTTCCTGACCACACATGATGTACCCTGTCACTTCACATTCCCGCCATTTTGCCTTCCTCACCATGATGGCTGTACCCTCAAATCAGGAGTCCAAACAACCCTTCTTTTTCCTTAAATTTTTTCATACATTTGATCACAGCAATATACTTATGCACCAAGGAAGGCTGAGTGTCCATGGACGTAGGAACATTCTGGAAGGTGATTATCCTGGATTCCTGAGCTCCTTATTAGAGATATCCACTTAGAAAATAAGAAGAAGTCAAAGCCTAAAGCGAGGGCTCTGGGGCTATGGTTCAGTTGGTTAAAGTGCTTGACTATTAAACAGCAGGACCTGAGTTTAATCCCCCAAACTCACCTTAAAAAAAAATCTTGGTGTGGGTGTGCATGCCATTCTACTGGCTCTTGGAAGGCAGAGGGCTATCTGGACTACATGGCCACCCAAAGAAGTGGGTCCTAAGTCAGTGACAGATCCTGTTTCAAAATAAGGTAAAGGGCACTCAGAAATGACACCAGCATTTGATCCATCCATCACCTTGACATGTGGGCATCCACACCCACAGTAAGAGCTTTCCCCATACATGTATAAGACAGCTCACGTGCATGCCACATATATGATAAGAGCCCTAATGGGAGACGACTGTGCAAACTGTCAGGCTCTTCCTGCAAGCTCTCTGAAGGGCTGTGATGTCAGGCCATGGTACTCAGGGTGCCCTTCCTGAATCAAAGCATGAGGCTGGTGTTAACGATGACATCTGGGGTTATCCTCTGTCCTCCACAGCCACATGTACACATACATATGCACTTCCACATGCCTGAGCACACATACATGTATAGACAAAAGGTCTATCTTATATCTACAAGGCATAACTAAGACCACGTAATGAAGCATGCAGATACAGTAATTTTAACCCTAAGGTCAGCTGTGGTGATTGCTAAGGAACCGTACCAGCGCTCAGTAGTGCTTTGCTCTGATATATGTGCCCTGGTTGGCATGAAGCCGAGACAGGGCTGTCCTTCAGCCCTGGCCAGACTTAACGCTTCGTTACCTTGCCCACCATGGCACAGGTTGCAACATGGAGCTCTAAGCAGCACTAGCTGACAGCAGAAATGAGCATGAATTACTGCAGGTTTAGCACTTGGATGCACACCCAGCCTGGTCCCTGCACATGTTCTGAACACAATTTGCTGTGGGTACTTAACAAACCTGGCGTCTTTGCTCCCAGCGAGGACATTCTCATCAAGATTGGCTTTGGCAGCACGCAGAACGCCAGCAAGGCCCTGCTGGATGTGCCGGGGGCAGCCTGGGTCTTTACGGTCACCAAGTTACAAGGCTATAGGAAGAGGAGAAGGCTGTCACAGATGTGGAGGTTAAGTATTCCCAAGAAGTATCCATTGTACTAGGTGATGAATAAACCAGCTTATGTATGTGTTTGTGTGCCGAGTCTCCTAATTCTTCCAAAATCATATCCACTGGAAATGCCTCCTAAGAACCTCTGTCATTGTTCGGAGCTTCTGTCTGTATTCCCAAGGCTACTCTAGCCAGGAAGGAAGGAAGAAGTCTAACTGTTATGTGGAAAGTGCAGGAAACTTTGAACACATAATTTAGAGCTCAGAATGTAATCAGCACTGACTGATCAAAGCCAAAGCCTGCTGTAGCTCTCTGCCTGATGGTTTGCCTCTTGCCCGCCACTAGTCTGCAGTGTCTTTGGAAAGCGTTGACAAAGTTTGACCAAAGTAACAAACAATGAAATCTGTGCCTGGACTTTGATCAACCCCAGTAAGGGGAGATTTTAATGGAATTTGAACTGAGGCTGCAGTGTGGTGTGATGGTTTGGTTGGAATCTGTGGTTCACAGCTCTTCTGAGGCCAGGACAGCTGCCTTGTCTATCAGATGGCAGAAGTGCAGCCAGTTCTGAAGATACCTGATAGGCTAGGGCCAGATGGAAGGGGAGGAGGGCCTCCCTATCAGTGGACTTGGAAGGGGGCAGGGAGGAGATGAAGGAGGGAGGGTGGGATTGGGTGGGAAAGAGGGAGGGGGCTATGGCTGGTATACAAGTGAATGATCCATGATTAAAATAAAATAATAATAAAGAAGTATACACCCACAGGGACTACTGACTTGGAAATAATTTTAAGCTAGCAGCATATCTATATATTCTCACTGTTGGCTACTTTGACAATTTGCAAGATGATGCTAGCTTAATAGATTGAAAATAAAAACCAATAAATTTTACAATTATTCCAGTTTTAGTTATTATGCCAATGGCATTTTAGACATGGTTACTTGAAGCTAAGACATTGCTACTATTATCAACATCAGAATTTAAGAGATTTTGAGTCAGATATGGTGGTTCATACCTATAATCACATCACACAGGTGCCAAGGCCAGAGGAGCACCATGAGATGGAGGCTGGCCTACCTGGGTTGTAGAAGGAGAAAAAGGAATACAAGGAAGAGGAGGCAGAGGAAGGGGAGGAGGGAGAAAAGGGGAAGGAGGAGGGGGTGAGGGTGGGTGGGAAGAGGAGCAGTGGAAAAAGAAAGCAAAGAGAAGGAATGGGAAGAGAGAAGGCAGGAGAAGAATCACCATTTAATGTACTATTATTTAATGTATTATTCAAGGTAAAGCATGGGCACGGGCACTGAAGCCCAGGTATGTTTCTGTTCCAGCCCTGTTCCGTGGATGCTGATCTTTTGATGGGAGTCTGGCTTCTTGCTCTTTCTGTTAAGTCAGCTCCCACCTCCTACCTGTGATCTCACTTTCTGTGGTGACTGTTAGGCTTGGTTGGCCACAGTCGACTGTGGTCTGAAAGAAAAGGTTGAGTCTACCGAAGTAAACTATGTAGGCAAGCAGGAAGGGAAGGAAGAGAGCGAGATCACTTTGATAATTTTTGCCACATCATGTTGACAATGATCCTCTTATTACTATTAGTTTTTGCTGTTAACTTCTTACCACCTCAGTTTATTAATTAAGCCGTGTTGTCTTTATAGGGTTGGGTGCTACAGGGCAGCCTCAGCCCTTGGAAGGCATGTCTCATGGATGAATGGGAACTGCTCTTCACTGAGATACTACTACTTCTAATACAGGACTAGCAGAGATGCCTGCATATGCCAGAGTATTCCGGGAGGCAGTGTCTTCTGGGAAGTTCCCCACAGTAGCAAAGTTATACTCCTGTTTCTCATGAAGATGGGAAGGGAAAGGAGCATTTTCTTTGGACTTGTCACCACTGAGGTGCTCAACATTTAGAATTTTGACAACATCTCTTGTGGGTGAGATATTAAATTTGAGTGTCTATGTCAGAACACTGCCGCGCTTTACAGAATATCTTGTATATGTGCTTGCTCTGCTGGTGCTGCCTTTAACATTTTATTTGAGTCTCTTGACATTGATGGATCCTGTTAATGCTGATGAATCCAAGGACCCAGCTCTTCCTCAACTGTTAGAAGGAATAGTTTTTATTCTCTTTTAAAAATGTGTTCCAAGTGGGAAATAGTAAGAGCTTTAGAGGACAGGAACTCCACAAGGAGAGCAACAGAACAAGAAAATTTGAACACAGGGAACTTCCCAGAGACTCATACTCCAACCAAGGACTATCCATGGAGATAACCTAGAACCCTGACAATGCAGCCACTTCTGATGAGAACTGATAGACTAAGATCAGAAAGAAGGAGAGGAGGACCTCCCCTATCAGTGGGGAGGGGCATGCATGCAGAAAGGGGGAGGAGGGTGGGGCTGGGAGGGGAGGAGGAAGGGGCTTATGGGGGGATACAAAATGAATAAAGTGTAATTAATAAAAGTTAAATAAAAAATTTAAAAAAATGTGTTCCATTTAAACCTGTCCAAATTCTACAAATTCCTCCAGAGAATTCTTGCTTTGCTAAGACAGGACACCATTTTCACTTCTATTCCCAGGGTGCTAAGCCTTTTCCCCCCTTAGTTTTCTGTTTCTGTGCTTTACCCACTAAATAGGCCCCTGACCACAGAGCTTAGGTCTTAGCACTCTCTGGATAAATACACCCAGTCATGGTAACATTATTCCATATCTGTCGAATGCTGAGATGTCTGGTCTAATCTAGACAATGAGACAGGAGTAGAGAAAAGCCAGGGAACAGTGAGGGAGTGTCAGTGCTTCATTTTGTATAGCTATGTTGTCTGGGCTTCCCTCCAACGATAATAAGGGGCATCAAGAAATGCTGGCTGAGGGCCTGGGAAGATGGCTCTGTCAAGAAAGTGTTTGCCAAAGGCAGGAGGACCTAGTACCCACGTGAAATTCCAAGAGTGATGGCAGCCATTTGTAATCCCAGCACTGAGGAAGTTGGGGTTGCTGGCCAGCCCACCTGAGTGGGGGAAAGCCAGGCTAGTGAGAGACCCTGTCTCAAAATCCAAAGATGGGTAGCCCATAAGGAATGACACCCGTGTTTGACCTCTGACCTCCGCACTCACATGTTTGTCATATACATGCGCCCAGGTGCGTGAACACATGTGCCCACCCCCACCCTCCACTCCACAGCTACACTGGTTAGGGAGCGAGGTCATGGAGAGACTTCTTTTGACAGCTTACCTGATAGTTGTGAATGGAGGCAAGAAGACAATTCTGGGATTCCAGGAGAGTGTTAGCATTCGACCCACCCTGATATTCGGAGGAAGAGATAAGGAAACTAGAGTTATCGTGAGCTTAGTATTCGTTATAAATTGACATGAGAATGGTTGGATCACAGAAGTACATTAAAAATGACCTTATGTATCAGAACCAGCCAGCATGACCTACCCCATGATTTCCTCTTGAATACAGGAAGCAGGTACCCCAGTGGGCTCGCTCTATCTCACTGAAGGTGCACCTTCTAGGGGCAATATTAACCTTTTCCCTTATAGTGAACCCATGTCTCTCTTGCTCTTCCAGTCTGAGGGTCCTGAACTTCCCTGTGGAAGAGACGTTATGTCTCCATCACATCATTCTTCTCATCCTGAGTAACCCAGAACCAGAAAGACAACCATGGAATATACACACTTATAAGAGGATATTAACCATGTAATACAGGATAGACATACTACAATCCACAGACCTAAAGAAGTGAAACAAGGAGGACCCTAGAGAAGATGCTTAAATCTCATTCAGAATGGCAAACATGATAGACACCGGAAGCAGTGGAAGACAGGGAACAGGATGGGAGCCTACCATCTTAGATGTCCTCTGAAAGAGTCCATCCAGCAGGGGATCAAAACAGATGTAGAGATTCACAGCCAACCTTTGGGCAGAGTACAGGGAGTCTTATGGAAGAGTGTGTGTTGGGGGTGGGGGTAAAAGGACCCAAAGGGAACAGGACCTCCAAAATGAGACCAATAAAGCAAAAATCTGGTCCCAGGGGTCCCTGCAGAGACTGATGCACCAGGAAAGGACCATACATGTAGAGAATATATACCCCCTGCTCAAATGTAGCCCATAGGCAGCTCAGTCTCCATGTGGGTTCTGAGTAAGGGGAGCAGGGACTATCTCTGACATGGACTCTGTTGCTTGCTCTTTGATCACAGGCCCCTGGCAGTTTGGCCTTGCCAGCCCACAGAGGAAGAGGATCCAGGCAGTACTGATGAGACTTGATAGCCTAAGGACAGATGATGAGAAAGGAGGGCTCCCCCTTTCAGTGGACTAGGGGAGAAGAATGGGAGGGGAGGAAGAGGGAGAGAGGATGGGACCAGGAGGAGATGAGGAATATAAAGTGAATAAATTGTAAAAAATAAAAATTAAAAAAAAAAAATCAAGTCTCTCTTCATGACTCCCAGTGTGGTGCTTTGTCATGTGACATGATTGCGGATCTCTTTGCCACTATGGATGTTTGATGTGGAAGAAAGGTCAGACTTGCATTAGCATAGCTCCTTGAGCCATGACTTTAGCTGCACACTTCAACAACAACAACAACAAAACAAAAAACCAGTGAGCATCAAGCATATGTATTCCTTTACACACCTCCTGACCCCAAAGTGTAACTGTAATTGTAATATAAGTAGATGCTACTTTAAGCTCTTCAGTTTGGGAGCCATTTGTTACATACCGGTAGCTGACTAATACAAATGCCTTGTATGGTCACTAACATGGAATCACAGAAATGAACGGGTCTGTGCCCCCCATTGCAAATGGCAGTGTAAATGCATGGCTGCACTGCAGCACTGTTGAGGCAAAGCCAGTTGCAGCCAGAAACACACTGCAGCCATGATGAAGGGAAATAGAGCCCAGTGACCCCTCAGAGATCCTCAGTACAGGTCCTAGCTTGGGAGAAAATCATCCAAGCACTGCTTGGTTCCCCTTTCCAACTGACGACACTGGAGTTTGACTTGCTTTCGTGGCTCTCTGGACCCAGACTGGGGCTGGACCCAGCTTCTACCAGGAGAACAACATTAAGAGATTAATCTAAGAAGAAAGCAATCCTCAAAATGCAAAGTAGATTAGATAATAATAAAAAGTGATCCGGGCTTGGTGGCACACGCCTTTAACCCCAGCACTCGGGAGGCAGAGGCAGGAGGCTCTCTGTGAGTTTGAGGCCAGCCTGGTCATCAGAGCAAATGCAGGATAGCCAGGGCTATTACACAGAGAAACCCTGACTCAAAATAATAATAATAATAATAATAATAATAATAATAATAATAATAATAATAGGAAAAATTAAAAGAATAGACCCAAATTTATTTTCATTCATGGCTTTGTTTTATAACTATCCAGCAACTATTTGGATTTTGTTATTTGTGTCCTGAAGGCCCTTTCATAAACCTGATTGTCTATCTCCCACAGAACTGGGTCTTATCTGTAATTCTTTTCTCAACTCAAATCAGGAAAAATGAAGTGAGGGAGTACCCTGTTTTTGGCGAGTTGCTCACAGGCCCTCGTGGTTGCTGGGTGAGCACTCTGCCATCATCAGCCCTGGGGGGGCAGGGCAGCTTTTACTGTGTCAAATACTAAGTGATTATTTCCTTCTGAGCCTGTCAATCAGGCGATGCCACCTTAGCCTCCTTCTGCTGCAGTCATGCCGTTAGCATTCAGTTATGCCTCATGACCTTCGACACAGATTAATAAAGCATTAAGTGAGATTTAAAGTTATAGTCAGGATGAATTAATGATTTTTGGACATATTTCCCACTTGTGGAGCTGAGAAATATGCGGACTTGACAGCAAACGCAAGGGTGTGACTTTAAAGAAAAGAAAAACAAATTGGACCCCACTCTGGCTTCATTCTTCTACCTAGGGATACTTTGCAAACTGTGACACAGTAAGCAGAGCTGGCCCTGGGAGCCAGCCTCACCAGTGAGATTTGCCAGTCAGAAGAGCCATGGAGGGAGCTTTACAGGAAGAGATCCAGGTACCAGCTGGGGGGCCCTCTGAGGTAGACACAGTTCTGTGGTGCTTGGTAGAACGTTCCAGGATTTCTAAGCAGAGACATGGAGCATGGCGTCCCCTTTGAAGGAAGCTTGCTTGGTGCTGGCATACCTCTGCAGGACTTCTCTAAAGCAGAGCCCAGAATGTATCAGAGGAGAGCTTTTCAGAGGAGAGCTTTTCATTCAGCTTTGTCTCTTTGTCGCTTGTGTATGGTAGCTTACCATCTGGGTGCTTAAACTGCTGGGCAGTGAGGCTAAGGGTGGCTGGATTGTGGAGGAAGGGAGATGACATGAATGTGGAGGATTGGAGACCTGGTAATGACTCAAATATACTCACACACACTGGCCAGCCTGCACGGGGATTTTCTGTTTGACTCCTCCTTGGCCCCAGTTAGTAGGCACTGTGAGATGGACGGACATTCCAGGAGGCACACAAGACTGAAAGATTAACATCTGGGGCCCTGGAGTGGATAAAAGGAGAAGGAAAGCTGAGTGCCATTATTTGGCTCTCTCTACCACCTGATGCAACATGGTCATTGACTTCACACTCTTGTCTCTGCCGTGGTGAACTGCGCCCCTCAAGCCTGAGCCAAAAGGAACCCTTCTTCACTGTACTCGGCTACTTCATTACAGCAGTGGGAAAGTAACTAACACGAAAGGTGAAACACCAGTGAGAAATAAATACCAGCATCGACAAAAGAAGCTCTTATACATCTGTTGTGTAGGTTTTCAGAGATTAGGACAGTGTGGACACAATGAATAAACAGCCTTGTACTTTCAGTCAGTAAAGTAAGCTATCAAAAGGAAGAAGATGATATTTCTGTTACTAACAGGTGAGCTCCTAGAAATCAGTTCCTTCCTGGATTGATAGTAGATTGAAAAATACCTAAAGAAAAAAAAAAGTGAGTTCATCAAGATGTCCACAGAAATTACTCAAACTCAGGCTAAAGGGAGGAAGAAGAGGATGGAGTGTCAGCTTGTACTACTGAGGACCCTCTGAGCTGTGGTGAGAATGAGCTGGGTGATGGAAGTCTTGAAGGAAGTCATCAGGGATAAGAGCAGACTCAGATGAGCATGCACTGTGGAAGAGCTGTAAGAAAACACTTAATGATTTCAGGGATAGTAAAGTGAATGGCTTAGATAATTTAACGATGAAAAACAGACTCGTGGTTGGCGTTGTCTCTCACTGTGATTACAATAAAAACACAAAGAAGAGGCTGGCGAGATGGCTCAGTGGATTGAGTACCTGCCACTCGAATGTGAGGGTGGGCAGCCCGGTCCCAAGGAGACAGGATCCCCAGGGCACGCTAGCTAGCTGAACATGCAAGTGAGCTCTGGGTTCAAGGAGACACCCTGACTCCGTAAACAAAGTGGAGAGCCAATGGGGATGATCCTAACATCGACCTCTGACCTCTGCATGTGTGCTCACACAAGTGCATCCAAACCCACACATATCTATCCACATACATGTGAATACCCACACAGTCATAGTATACCACACACATACAGAGCCTTTCTACTCCTAACCCTGCCAAAAGAAAGGTTTTTGGTTTGGTTAGATTTTATTTATTTTTTATTTATTTTTATTGAGACAGAGTTTCTCTGTGTAACAGCTCTGGCTGTCTTGGAACTTGCTCTGTAGGCTGGCCTGGAACTCACAGAGATCCTCCTGCCTCTGCCTCCTGAGTGCTGGGATTAAAGATGTGCACCACCAGTGCCCAGTGGCCACTATGGTATTTCATTAAACACTGATGTCACTCTGCCATTAAAATAACTCTGGGACGCTCTAATATTTACTATAAGCCTGCTCTAAGATGAAGATAAAGACTCATGCAGACAGCCGAAAGGATGCTAGTGTGAGCCTGGGCAGGTACCTGGGCTCTACCTCTTGGTATCTGATGCTGAAATGGGAGCTACTCAGCCTTTCGTTTCTACAGGGCATTTATCTCTAGAGTGAGACTGGAGAGCAGCACACAGACGCTTCCGGGGTTCTTGGGAGAATTTAGGAAATGGTATGGGATGTGAACACTCAAGAAATTTACATGGGGACAGAAGAGCTGGGAGAATAAGAACACAAGTGGCAATGTTAAGTTGTACTTCAGTCTAAGGATGCTGGGGAGACAGGGCAGAGGAAGAAGAGATGGAGTGAACCTAAAGTCAAAGAGAAGGCAGGGCACTAACATGGCCCTGAATGTTACTACGGCAGAAATGTCCCAAACACAAATGCGACAAAGGCTGGAAAATGCCGCATTGTGAGGGGGAAGCAGTGAAGGATTGCATGGCAGAAAGTGGAACCGAGGATGCAGAGAAGAGAAAGACAAGGCTCGTGTGCAAAGAGTGTGTTGAGAGCCAAGCAGAGGCAGATGGAGGGAGGCTTCCCTGGCTGAGACAGACCCCCAAGACTGTGCAACGCAGCCCCTGGCTTCCTGTGGGAAAGGACCCAGTTAGGCATCTTCAGCATCTTTCATCAGATGCAGTTTCCACAAAAACATGCCATCAGGCACCATCTTAGTGGCACTGTGATGCCCTCATCTCAGTGGCACTGGAGGAAATCAGAGTGGGATGTTCTTACTGGATGGCTGAATGTTTCGGCCTTGAGCTTCGTTCAGTGGTATTGTGGGGTATCGCTTAGGTCAAACCAATTTCAATTTCAAATATTAACAAAACCAGATGTTCCCTGTGTCTTAATTAGGGGTCATCAACTCCTTGTACAGTGGTCCCTGTCAAGCTGCCTGCGGTAATTTGGGGAGTTCAGTGGAGCTTGAAATGAAGGATTTGATCGTCAGTCCTTTTAGTCATGTTGTTTTGTTCTTCTGCAAATAATGGGTAGCCCAGACTCCAATTAGAGCAGTGTTCAAATAATTTTATATTTGCATATTTAAATTGACCGTCCTTGAGAATGAGAGGCCAGGCCATGCAATTCTCCAATTATTTAGAGCAATTAGAAGAGATGATCAGACATTTTTGAGGTCTCATTAGCAGACGTGTTGCCTGCTCCGACATCTCAGCAGATCATGGCCTGGCCGCCCACATTTTCTTTCCAGAGAGGTCTGCAGACAGTGACTCACTCTGAGTTAAACAAAAGTAGCTATTTTCACAGCCCATTTCTACTTTTCCCTCTGCAAAGTCCCTCATTACTGCCCTGGCTCTAAAATATAACACTCAGATTGTTAGTGGCTTTTTCCTTCTTAAAAGCGCTCTAATTTCCGTTTTACATCTAGAACCTTCTCTGTCCAGGCGCTGATGTAGGCTTAGGGACACCCCCAGCACCAGACGAGGTGCTGAGACAGTGAACTCTGGGAGAGTTAAGTAGCCGGTATTCTAGATTCCGCTGCATTTGACGCTAACCACCTTTTCACTACTAAGCACTTTAAGGCTAGATCAGGGTTGTGGGAGCAGGAACCCTCTGGAAGGGACCCTGCTCCTGCTCCTGGTGTTGCTGTCAGGCAAGAGTACCTGAAATATTGCTCTAAGATGACTCACGGTGGCAGCGTCCATGTCCAGCCGTTTCCCTGGAGCTCACGCTACGTACATATTTTTCCCCAACGCTACAGAATTCCTTACACATCTGTTTGTTTGCCCTGTGAACAGAGAACAGGCTCTTTCTTTGATCAGCAGCAACAACCTGTGCTGCCCCACTCATTCCCATCTCATTTAAAGCAAAGATGGTCTTTTGGAAAAAGTTGTAGGTAATTAATTTTTTTTTAATAAAACATAGTAAAATCAAGCAGTCTTCATGAATACTTCGGAGTTTGTCATTGTTGGTGGTGATGGTTTCCTTTCTTAGCTGCAGGAGAATGGGGACTGGGGGAAATTCCATCTCAATTAACCTGTGAAAGAATCCAGTTAATAGACTGGGACCCTTCCCACTTGGGCTGCAGGTAACAGAACATGCTAGAGAAAAGCCCACAATATGTAAAAGCAAGAGAATTGGGTGTTATGTAAATGACCTCCAGAGACTTAGGACCCTCCTGTCCCAGCATCCTTGAGGCCTCTTCTGAGCTCCTAGGACACCCTGATGCCTTGGAGTGTCTTTCTATTTCTAATGAATGGCCTCTCTAACTATTACCCGCTCATGTGTGCCCGGAACCATCAGGAATCTAGAAACATTAGCTGCTGATCTCCAATCTATTCAGCCCCTTATTCAGAGCATCTTTGTCTTCCAAAAGAAAGATTTACAAAGGTTGTAATGTCTACTGGGCTCGCATGTACCCTGTAGGATAGAGGGAGACCAGGGACCTGGGGTCATCAGCGTAAGGGTTTCATCAACAAAGAAGAAATAACAGATGTTGCCATGCTTAGCAGTGAGACAGAGCTCCCTGGTGTGAGGGAGAAGTCTGGAGGTTCTTTCCATATGAGTTCAGGTCCTTCATCATTATTCTGTACCAAAACCCTCTCTCAAGGTCTCACTCCCTGAGTTCAGACCAGCCTACAACAAAACATTCCACAATCCTTTATTTCACCATCTAACAAAATGATTCCCTACAGAATGAAAGTATTAACAATTCAAAAGTTATGTATTATTCTTTACTGATCAAACACATACTAATTCCCTGGGGAATCCCACAGAAATAAGGTCATCTCTCCCTTGTGGGATATATGTGGGTCAGATTTCATAAATTCCGGCTATTCCGATAATTCTGGACGTCATATGTATCCCTTCATTTCTAAAATAACTAGTTGCCATTTCTGGTGTCAATTAACATGTCCTCTTCATCTGTATCCTGGATTTATCTCTAGGACTCTGAAGTAAAGACTTGACCAGGAAAGCCTCTGTTGGCCCTGTGGCATCCTCTCGCTCAAAGCCAGCCTGAGTCTCAGAGCCGCCATATGCAATGGGAGCCTCCTACCTTCCTGGGCGAGATGGCAGCACTTCACCTTGTGCCCGTGCAAACTGCTAGGCTGTCATCATTGTCTTTAGGATCACTTTGAGGCTTTCTTCCATGTGCTTTAGAACCTCTAGCTGCATCCTCAAAGGAAACGTACATTCCAAGGCAATAAATCAACCATGCGATAATTCTCACACACCACTGACCTGCAAAGGTTTGAAAACACAGGAGCAGATTTTAGATCAAAGGAAGGAAAGTTCCCTAGATGTAACACCTGTATGTTCTATGCTCTTCATGGCCTTCCACACAGCCGGACACCTACACATTGCTATGAAGTTGACTTGGGGACCTTCAATAATGTCAGCTCTGCTCACTGTGAGCGCCCACTGTTTTCAGACATCCTAGCCTAGTCTCCTTGTTGGCATCTGACTTCATTTGTGCTGCACATTCTTTCTGTGCCTCCCTCTACTTTGGCCCCCAGCTTGCTGTAATGGCTTCCTTATGGTCAGTTTCCCCATGCGGTGCGAGCTCCCAGAGCAGGACGGGTGCTGTGCCCAGTCGTCCTACGACCCTGTTACATGGAGTGGTGCCACGGACAGGTGAGTGTGCATTGGTTGCTGGTTCTCACTAAGTCGGTGCTGCCTCAGGGATCAAATTCTGTGTCACGTTCTTTCTGAAATCTCCCGAACTCATCTCTCCAGGTTCTCAGTCACCCTTTAGTTTTAACGGCCTGAACCAGGCATGACTTTCCTGTGGCTTTGGTTGTATCTGGTGGATGCCAGATGCCTCCATCATCTGCCCTGGTGTCAGTCCATTCTGGACTGACACCAGGAACAACCCTGGGCTGTACCTCTCCTTCCAGGCTCTTAGCATCCACCCAGGCTCAAGCTCTTTGTCTTTTAAATATGCCTTACTATGGTATAAAGAGCCCAACAGTCCTGGCATTATGTACTTGCTTAGCATAATCCAATTAGCCTCTGGAAGTGATGTTTGTCCCTGACATCTTGCCTCAAATGCTCATTTGAAAGTTCTTGTTGGGCCCTGTCTACCATGGTCTAGCTCATAAAGCAAAGCCACTCTGCTTCAGTACAGAAATGTGTGTGTGTGCCTGGTCCAGACCCTCCCACCCTCCTCTCTGGTACAGACACACATCATAGCTGAGAGCAAGGCTAGCCCTCAAACACAGCAGAGCGCTGCCTCACACAATGCCCTTGTCAGACCCAACTGGATTTCCAAGAAAGCAGCGTCTGCCTTGTTGGTGAAAGGGCTAAGAGGAGGTCACGGTATCTTGAGTATCTGAACTTGGCATTTTCTTGCTGGTGAAAGCCGGATTGAAAGAAGTTCAGATATTTTTGTTTGCCTTCTCTTCAGTCTCATGATTATTGATAGGGGATTTCTCTTGAGTAAGGTTTTTGTTTTTAATTGATACATGTATGGGTGTTTGGTCTGTATGTGTGCACCCTGTGTGTTCTGAGTGCATGAAGAGGCCAGAGGATTCTGCTGGATCCCCTGGAGATGGAGTTGCAGATGGTTCGTCAGGTAGCATTTGAGTTCTAGGGCTCGAACCCGATCTAACTGGTCCTCTGGTAAGAGCGGTAGCTGCCGAGGCACCTCTGCAGTGCCCAGGTTCCTGTGTTTAGTAGACTATCTGTAACTAGAACAAGAGCGGGTGAGAAGCAGCCGTGAAGTGTGGCTACAGCAGTTTTCCTCATCTCTGTCACCATCTTCACGGTGGGTGGCTAAATTCCTTATCTGGCTCACCACACAAACTTTTCCTTGGGGAAGGAAGAATGATATTTGAATGTTGATGAAACCACACTTGGATCCAAGAAACAGACATCAAGGTGCCAAGGCTCCTACTCTGCCTCACCTGCCATTGTGGACCAACAGGCCATTGTCAGAGCTAAGGCTGCTGCTAGGGATAACTGGTAGCCACCATGCAGAACGTATTGTAGAAATGACCACAGAATAAGCATTTCGCTTTTAAAAGGAGCCCACAGGCCGAGATGGATTTCTCAGAGGACCGAATGGCAGTGTCGGCTTCAGCTCAGAGAAAAGCAACTGTTCTTGTTACCACAGTCAGTCTGGGTAATCCAGTGGGGTCTTCAAGGAGCCTTTCAGATTCAAGCTACCTTTCTCCTCTCCTCTCCCTGTCCCTGTCCCTGTTCCTGTCCCTGTCTCTTTCCCTCTCCCCCTCCCTTGCCCTCTCTTCCACCCCTCTCCCTTCCTCTCCCCCTCCACTTTCCTTTCTTTATTTTCTTGCCTGTTTCTGCTTTGTTCGCACCCCTTCTCTTTTCTCTTTCTTTCTGTCATTCCTCCCTTTTTTATTTTTCCCTCCCCCCTTCCTCCTCCTCCTCCTCCTCCTCCTCCTCCTCCTCCTCCTTCTTCTTCTTCTTTTGTTATGTTTTGTTTTGCTTTCAAGACAGTTTTTCTGTGTAGCCCTGGCTGTTCTGGACTCACTTTGTAGACCAGGCTGGCCTCAAACTCACAGCAGTCCACTCGCCTCTGCCTCCCTGAGCGCTGGGATTAAAGGTGTGTGCCACTGTCACCATGTCCAGCTTCTTTCCTTCCTTTTATGTTTGTGTTTTTAAAGAAGAATCTTGCTATATAGACCGGGTTGGCCTCAAAAGCAGATCAATCCTCCTGCCTCAGCCTTCCAAATGCTGAGATTAAAGGCATGCTCATCACAAAGTTCTGACCTAGGCTTTCTAAGCACCAACTCTATGCACTCCTCTAGCTAGACCGTTCTTTGCTGTGGGGCTTTCCTGTGCATGGGAGGCCCAGGGGCTTGAGTTGGCCTCCACTGAGAAACACTGTTTTAAACCAAAACAAGGAGAAGAAAAATTGGGCAAGTCCCTGTGCAGCTGGCCTCGGCGCAGAGCACTGCCAGCTCCCATTGTCTTTTTCCACACCTGTGCCACGGGTTTTACACACCTGCTTCACTTCCGTCACAAGCAAGGGGGCCAGCCCAGAGATCATGACGGAGCTACACAGGTGAAAGAGACATTTTTTTTAAATGAATGACTAATGAATGGATGGATGGATTATATAACCCATGGCTAAGAGAACTCTGAGGAGGAGGGCCTCCTTTCCTGGGTTCCTTTGTAGTCCTAGCCCACCTAAAACTGTATGTGTGCTTCTACACTATGGAAAAAGGGAGCAGGTCATGCCCTAGCTCTTGAGTCCTAGATCTACACTGCACAACTGACCCAGAACCCCCAAAGATTCCCAAAGCATGTGGGAATGTTTCATCTCTTACCTTTCTTTTGATTCTCAAAATTTTAGACACCAGATTATATTCACACCCCAGCAAAGCTCCTGCCGAACCAGAGAGATGCCATGCCATGCCACTGCTCTACCCTCCCCTCTTCCCTGTGACTACTGATGCCACCATCTCCTGATTTTGAGTAGGATTTATCATGTTCCTTCCATTTAAAGTGTCCCCCATTCATTCCAGCTTTTACAAAGAATTAGTGTGAATATAAAACACATCAACTTGACAAAACCCTACTGAAAAACAGTAACAGCAAAGAAATACTCAAAGCTTGTCTGTGTGTGTTTTATTTGAAATTTCATCATTATGAGAAAAAAATAGCTTAAAGTTGGTGTGTGAAATATATGTTATAACAAGACATGAAGTAGGTCAGGTAGGCGTGTAGATTAGTAGTTAGTGTTTGCCTGGCATGTATGAAACTGTGGTTCAAGCCTCAGCACCAGCATGGTGGTGTCCACCTGCAATCCCAGCAGTCTACCTGTAAGTGAAAGCAGGAGGCTCCAAGGTTCAAGACTAGCCCTGGGTATATAACAAATCTTAGGTTAGCCTGGGCTATGTGAAACCCTGCACAAATCTTTTAATAAAAATCTTAATGATGTGAATTTGGAGGTGGGACTATTGATGTTTTTCACAACTTCTTCAGACTTTTTGAATAGTTTGTGTGTGTGTGTGTTTTATTTTTTTTTTAGATTAGGGTTATTTTGATATTTTATAGAATCTGGCATGCAGCCATTTATGAAGATACTTGGCATAAATTAACACATTCTGTTCTGGTAAGTACCTCATAACTGTTTTGATGATTGAGTGTGGCATATTATATAATTTGGTCCTCTTTTATGTAGCTAAGACCACAGAATACCATCTCTGATGGTCTAAGGAAAGAGCCAAACATCTTAACGCTCAGAACCGAAGAGGGTCCTCACAGCCACAGAAAATCCAATTTCTGCTTTCAAAATGTCACTTGCCACATTGAAGGCTCATTAGATTAGTGAGTGACATAAGGGCCATGAACTTGAAACTCCCTTCTTCATCTCAGAATGTAGCCTGCCGTGTCTGCTCCCTGTGGTGGTCCAGCCACCGTTAGCGTGCTCTGGCTTCACTTCATACATTCTCTGGTCTGCAACTAAGATGTTCTTATCAGAGTGCAAATCTCCGTCCCCCAAATACACACCATTAATTATTTATTGCCTCCTCTAAGCTAATATATAATTCCTGGACATGGCCTAGGAGTACTCTGCCCTTACTGCCTCCTTGTTTTACATTTCTTCACTTGGAAGTATTTTTTAAAGGTGTGTGTGTGTGTGTGTGTGTGTGTGTGTGTGTGTGTGTGTCACTCTCGGGTACCGTCCACCTTGTTTTGTGAGACAGAGTGTCCCACAGACCTTCCGCACTGCTGGTCGTTGAGCCCAGGGTTGTTGCTGTCTCTGACTCCCCAGTGCTGTCATTGCAAGCACACAGCACCACACTCAGCTGTTTAAGTGTGGGTTCTGGGGATTGAACTCAGGTCCCCTCCTGACCTGTGTCCTCAGCCTCTGGACCATTCTTAGTGGGGAACAAGCCGGGCATAGTCCAGCTACTGTGTTTAGATGTAGAGCCTCTTATCCCTGCCTCTTAGCCCTGACGCCTCGGTGCACACAACAGATGTCTGCTTTGGCACAGAGGGCAGAAGCCATCTCAGCACGCTCAGACCGGCAGGACAACATGGATTCTATGGCTTCTCCATAGGTCCGCTAAGGCCAGGCTGTCAGGGTCAGGAGTAGACAGATAACTTAATACACATCTTTTTAGGTCCACTAATGAAAAGTGTTATACAAGTACGACACAGAATCCTAATTATCATTTATTGTCATTGAAACCACAGCTACTCATCTTGATAGTGAGACCTAACGTGAAATAGGTATTGACAAACTATCTACTGATTTAATCATCTCTTTGGCCACTTGTGTTTGTAAATGAATCTCCTGTCAACATCAAATTCTCATTAGCATTCCACACTCTGTGTGCTAGGAGCATGTAAAATTGATGAGCTCAGATTTCTATTAAATGCACTACCTATTTCTGGGTTACTTACATGGGGAGCTCTGGAAGCTTGGGATCCTGTTGTCTTGTCCACAAGATGGGCTCTTGCCTTTCCCTTTAAAAGGGTCTTTAGAAAGCTTTTAGGATGACGCAGAGATGAAATACTCATTAGAAAGCTTAGAAGGAATGTAATTGTCCATGTGCATGGGATTTCTGTGTAATACGTATGAATTAAGATATACCAAAACAGACAAACTGATGAGAACAGGGCACCTTGATTCTCAGGACCTTGGAGATGTTTTTGCCTGAATGTGTGTGTGTGTGCCGTGTGTGCATACTGCCTGGGAAGACCAGAAGAGAGACTCAGATCACCTTAAATGAAACTGGAGTCGCAGATGGTTGTGAGCTACCAGGTGGGTGCCAAGAATTGAACCCAAGTTCTCTAGAAGAACAGCTAGTATTTTAACCACTGAGTCATCTCTCTAGCCTTTCATACTTATTTTTTTGTTGTTGTTGTTTTATTTATGTGTCTATGTTTGCCACATGTGTGCAGGTGCTCTTGCAGCCAGAAGAGGGTATCAGATTCCCCTGGCGCTATGGGCAGTTAGAAGCTGCCCTGTGTGGGTTTTGGGAGGTGAGCAGTAGTCGCTCTAAACCTCTTAGCCCTACCTCCTTCTGAAGAGGACATTATTGTCCATGTATTTATTTGCCTGGAGGCTTTTGGTCATTGAAAACTTAAGAGTTTTCCATGTTGGCCTTAATTATAACTGGATCTAACACTTGACACCAAACGCTGAACGATGAGATGGCGTTTTCAAGCTTTGGGAACAGCTGCTGTTGATTGTGTTACAAACGCCACCTCCTGTGGAATGTGATTCTGTTTCAAAGCATTGACCAGGCAGTGTCAGCCCAGCTGAGCTGTGCTAACTTGGCATGCTGCGATGGTGTTGTTATGAGGTACACTCCATAAAGCGGTTCCAGACCCTTCGCCCCTGTGCCTGCCAGGGGAGGAGGCTCTGTTGGCTTTGGGGGAACTGTAAATCTGAGTGGCACTTTTATGATTGAGAGGCAGACAGTGGCAAAGGATTTGTATGATGTTTTATGAAAATTAGAAAGCGCTGCAAGCTCTGAATAAAGAAGATTCATGGGGGGAGGGGGGATGAGCAGGGGGAGGCCGGGTTGCAAAAGGCATGGAGGCTTCCTGGAATCTGCGCACTCCTTAGGATTACAAGAATGATGCCTACGGGCTTGCCAAGGCCGCTCCTGTGGGATTAAGCGCAAGGCCGACTCAAACTATTCCCTGTACTGCATGGCTTGGGAATGCCTGAGCAGGGAGACAGCTAAATACCCTTGGCACGGCTAACTTGTTTGGCTTAGCGCGCCTTGATATCAAATGCTTTTTTTTTTCCTGTTCAGGGGCGTAAATGGGAGAGAGAGAGAGAGAGAGAGAGAGAGAGAGAGAGAGAATGTACCTAATTTGAAAAGCAAGATCCTCACCACTACCCTCTTTAAGAGAAAAATAAACATTTGTCTCATGAAAAAGGTGTTTGATCCTCAACTAAACTCTTTTGCTTGTGAAAATTTGAAAACAATGTAAAAAAAAAAAATTCTGTGTAGGTTCAGGCACTGATCTTATCAGCACGTTTTTTTTTTCCCAATTTTTCTCAAAGGCTAGAGAAAATAAGATATTTGTATTTTTTAAAATTTGAAACATATAATTAGACCTAAAATAATCTCACCTTTAAGGACTTGGTCTAAGGAAATAAATAAATATAACTGACAAAAGTGAAAGAAAGCCTTTGTAGAACTGCTTATAAGAACAGAAATGGTCTATATTTACATCAAAGTAGTAACAAATAGTAATAAATAAACAATAATCCACGTTAACAGTGTCAATCATCCTTCTGAAGCGAAGGGCTGAGGCTTCCTTATGTTGGATGATTTTTTAAAATTTTTGATCATCTACATATTCTTATTTTAAAAGAAAGCTAAACATATATAAAATGTGTCATCTATGTTGTTTAAAATACTCAGAGCAGTAGAGGTGGCTCAGTGGCTAACGAAGACCCAAGTTTGGCTCTCAGCACCCGTTTCAGTACCGCCTGAACTCCAGCTCCAGGGATCAGACACCCTGTTCTGGCCTCCTTGAGCACTACACACAAGCACACACACACACACACACACACACACACACACACACACACACACACAAATAAAAATAAGAAAAACAAGTATTTTAAAAATTCTTATCAAGATAACACCGCCGTTGGAAGAATTTCCATTATTTTGGGAACCTGAAGAGCTGGGCTGACATGCTGTTTTTTTGCAGAGGTGGTCTATTGCGCCATATAGCCATCTCTCAGAGGAGACTTGTTCAGACACTGACAGCCACAGAGAGGGAGCTCGGAGCTCAGAGCACCTTCTCCCATGAAGACGATGCAGGTTCAGAAAACGATTTCAAGCAACTTCAGACAAAGTCCATTTTTCCAAGGGACCCGACAAACTTCAAATTTTGTTTCCTTTTGAGAAACTTCTCTGAGAGTATATAGAACTTGCCCTTGGGAAACATGTAAAGTCATGTTTCTTTGGGGCTGCAGCTCTTTGGTCAAGGAGACAAGAAACTCTCAATTAGTACTGGGAACCCAGCGGTCCATGGGTGCTGAGTTGGGGATATACAGATGTACTCAGGCTAGGAGTTTCTGGAAGAGCTGTAGGGGGCAGCTTGCCAGTCATTGCTTTGATAACCAGTTAGTATTCACTGTGTGTGAAGTATTGGGGTACAGGTGGGGAAAAGACTGCAGGAAGGCGGCCTGTGGTTCAGTGTGGGCATGGCCAGCACAGGGCCCCCTGACACAAACCAGAGCATAAGCGTGTAAGTTTACGGAGAAGCACAGGGAATGATGGGACTACCCAAAAAGGTAGGGTGACCAATTTGGTCCCCTTGGGCCCAGGATGGCTTCAGGTGAGGGGACGGAAGTCCAAGATGCTATCCATAAGGTAGGTTCCCACTGAGGGCCATGAATGAGGGGAGGGCTCTCTTCTAGAACTTTCTCCAGGCCCTGCTGGTTTACTGGCCATCTTTGGACTTCTTTGGCTTATATATACACTATCCCTGACTCGGCCTTAAACCAATTGTCAATCTCCCATGTGCCCATCTCTCTGCTTCCCTCCTCTGTCAGGAGATGCATCGCACTGGATTAGGACAACTCTGCAACAGGGCACCTTAACTAGTTCATGGATAGCATTTGTATATTGAGGTTCAATATGAAAAGCCTGGGCTATAGCTCTGCCCATGAGGGCAGGAAAGGGAAGGTTTAAGGGGAACACCAAGACATGGTTAGCTTTCAGCCTGGGTGGTATGTTTTCACCCCTGCTTCATGATTACAAGAAACCCCCAAATGTGCCATAAGCTCTGACCTCTGCATGGAAGATGCCCCAGAGGGATCCCAGAGTCAGCTTATGTATCCTCCTTCTGTGACCCAGAGAGGCCAGCCCATCTGCTGTGAGCACCGAGAAGGGCATCAGTTAGGAACAAACCAGATACACAGCACCCCTGAGGCCTCTCTAGGTCAAGAGGGATGAGATGCTATTCTGAGCCACGTCTTTCAGAGGAACCTTCAGAGCGGCATTTGGCAAAGATGCCCAGAAGAAAATAATTTAGCAATTAGGATACAAAAATATATATGCTCTCAAAACAGGAGGAAAGAACCGTGAAGACAGAACAGTGACATCAATCGATGCCTGGGAATGGAAGGACCAGAAAGCAGCCAGATATCAGGCAGGATCAAAGGCCTCATTAACACTGTTAAGTGCAGAGAACAGAACGGGCACTTGCAGTACTCCTTTATAGAGAAGCAAAGGCAAAGGGCAGGGTAAGAGGAAGGTGGCAGAGGCAGGGTTCTCCTTCACTGGGGCATTTATGAAAATGGGAGGGATGAGTGGGAAGGAACACAGTTGCAGAGATCCTTGATTTGACAAAAGGTGTCACTGAAAATAAATCTAGGCAGATCTTCATATTAAGGCTATATATTTAATATTCTATTTTACAGAGATCTCCCCCAACACACGCTATTTTGTGAACATTTCCCATCCTGATACTTAAACAAATCAGATTTTTTTTAAAGGGCCTCATATGCTGTCACAGGCCTCAACTGTTGTTTAAGCTCTGCACAATGTGGTTATAATATTTTGCTTTTCCTAAATGATTCCATGGTCAGACTTGTTATCTAATACATATTTGATTTTTCAGACATTGAATTAATGGGTCAAAAGACACGTAAACCAGTGGTTTCAAGAGGTTAGGATTCTATAGACCAAATCTTAAAACAGAATAAGAATTTTAAGGACTAGAATAGGATTGACTGTTTTTTAATTGTGTGAGGTCCATTTTTAGATGTGTGAGCAAGCTGGGAGCCTTATCTGAAAAACTGAGAAGCATGCACCATTGAAGGGTTACCTGTTAGAAAGAAACCCACTGCCTGGCTTATTCTAAGGACTTTGATAAATATCACTCTTCTTTTTGCAAATTACCATTTGTTTTCCGATTTCTTCAGCTGAATGAAGTTCAATGAACACACCAAGTCTGACCACTGTAGCCTGAAACACAACAAGAACACAGACCAGGAGAGCAGCTCTGTTCTAATTCCACACTAATTGTGACCACTGAAACTGGAATTCAGTGTGGCAGGAGACTCAGCTATCTCAGAACCCTCCTGTGCCATACAAAGACAGTTGTCCCTAGAAGTCGGTTAGAAACATTTATGCCAACCTTCACACCTTGTCTTCCCATACGGAGAATGAGGGCATCAAACCCAGCAGGCAGAGGCTGGACCGTTGAGATGTAGCCCAAGCTTGCCTTTCACTTTTTTGTTTATATTAGGGTCTCACAGAGTTGCCTAGCCTGGCCTAGAACTTACTGTGTAGCCCAGACAGGTCTCGACTTTGTGATCCTCCTGCCTCAGCCTTCTGAGTACCTATGATTACGGGTTTGCACAACCAGGCCTGTGTACATATTTTCTTTTAACTAAGACTGAAATGAAAGTTTTTCACAGCACAGCAAGAAGTATAACATGTTTATAGCTGTACATATTGCTGCTCTTGCCTCTTGATCCACACAGTTGAGCCCCGCAGGTTGTGAGGGCCCCTCTGCCACGATGGAGTTACAGAGAGATTGACAGCAAACATTCCTGAGCCCCTCCCTCATTATTTCTATAAACAAGCCCTATACTTCCATAATGCATCTTTCGTAGTGAAGTAGACAGTGAGGTTTTTATTCACCAGTGAAAAGCTTATTCAAAACTTTGTTCCCCCAGAGAAGAAAAGGTAAACAATAATTTCACATGGTAATTTCCCAAATTTCTGTGCCATATCTACATATCCAAACACAGCTGGGTGAAGACATACCTTGGCTCCAGGCAAAGAATAAGCCTGCTTACCTTTATTCTCAAAGGCAAAGCTCAGTGTTTGTCCAATCGGAAGGACAACTCAACTCCAGGCCCAAATGAAATGAAACAACACGCCCAAAACAAAAACAGCTGCTGACAGCATTTTCTATGTAGATTTTCCATGTGGATGGAGGGGAGGAGGGCATGGGGCGGGGGAGAGATTTTGAACAAGAAATAAATGTTGATCAGAATGGCATAATATAGATGGGTCTTAACAATGTGTAAAAAGAGTAAAAAAGGGTGAGGAATTATGTATGGTCCCTATAAACACTTTTATAAGTTTTACTGATTTCGTGTTTCCAAACATAGTGGAACTAGACAGGGCAGTGCCTGCACCAAGGCGTCATGGCCCACACAGAAATGCGACTGTTCTGGGTTGAGAAGTGCTGTGGACAAGACTCACATAGTAGATTTCTAATTTTGAGCAAGAGGAGAAAACAGACAGAGGGAAGACATCCCATTCTTTTTTTTTAATATTTTATTTTAATTTTTATTAATTACACTTTATTCACTTTGTATCCCCCCATAAACCCCTCCCTCCTCCCCTCCCAATCCCACCTTCCCTCCCCTTTCTCTACGCAGGCCCCTCCCCAAGTCCACTGATAGGGGAGGTCTTGCTCTCCTTCCTTCTGATTCTAGTCTATCAGATCACATCAGGAGTGGCTGCATTGTCTTCCTCTGTGGCCTGGTAAGGCTGCTCCACCCTCAGGGAAGGTGATCAAAGAGCAGGCCAATCAGTTCATGTCAGAGATGGTTCCTGTTCCCATTACTATGGAACCTGCTTGGACACTGAACTGTCATGGGCTACATCTGTGCAGGGGTTCTAGGTTATCTCCATGCATGGTATTTGGTTGGAGTATGAGTCTCAGGAAAGACCCCTGTGCTCAGATTTTTTGGTTCTGTTGCTGTCCTTGTGGAGCTCCTGTCCTCTCCAGTTCTTACTATTTTCCCCTTCTTTCATAAGATTCCCTGCACTCTGCCTAACAGTTGGCCATAAGTCTCAGCATCTGCTTTGATAGTCTGCAGGGCAGAGCCTTTCAGAGTCCTTCTGTGGGAGGCTCCTAAAGGTCCCATAGACATCCCATTCTTATGTCTGTGTGGTTTACATATTAAAAAAATATTTCACCTGTTTCCAGTTGAAGGTAAGATGAAATTAGACTTGACCTGTCTCATTTTGCTCTAATGTAGCTACTAGAAGGGAGTTCCACTGAGTTGAATTCTCTTGCTCCTGGCCGGGGTGCCATACCTGCTGAGTGGCTGCAGCCTAAACCTGGTTTACCTTCTTACCCTGCTGGTAGTCATTCCCTGTGAAGGAAGGAGCTAGGCGAATGGAGCAAGATCTGCACGAGCTGCTGCCTTGGGGTGTCCTGTCCTGTGCCCTCATGATGTTCTTCACCTGTATGTATGTATAACTGACTTAAACACAAACATGTCTTTAAAACATTGAAAAGTTAAGGCTGAGGAGATGGCTCGGTGTGTGAAGGCTCTTACAGCCGAGCCTGGCTAGCTAAGGTTGTGCCCTAGGCCCCACTTGATAGAATGAGAGAACCAACTCCTGCAGGCAGTCATCTTTCCTCCAACAATGTGAGCGCGCGCACACACACACACACACAAACACACACACAAACACACATGCACAGAGATAAAAGTGATAAAAATTAAAAACAAAATGCTATAAATAAGATATAACTAAATTTTTACTATTGATAGTAATCTTTTTTCTGTATCCAATGGGCTGGCGAGATGGCTCAGCAGCCAGCAGTGCTTACTCGCTGCCCTCGAGGGACCCAGCCTCGGTTCCCAGCACCGGACTGGCTGGCTCACAGCTGCCGTAACCACACTGCAGAGGTGCTGGCAGCCTCCTCTGGCCTCTGCAGACGCCAGCACACGTGTGTGCACTCTCTCCTCTCTCACACGTGCACATGTACACAGATCAAAACAATTTTTACATTTTAGCAGTACCTACCAGAGCAAATTATTTCCTGTTGTTCAGTGAGTGCACTAGCGGGATGTGTCTGACGACGCCTGTGTGCAACCCTGTCTACATGCATGTCTACATCTGTCTACATACATGTCTATATGTCAAAATGTTGCCTTATGAATAGGATTAGATGGGTTGGTTCAAGGTCTGGTCTCCCAGTGTTTAAAAGAAATGCACTTTTATAGTTTCATTAGATAAATATTTTTGTGGTAAAAATTTTAAACATACTCCCTAAACATCCTGTGTTTTGACAGAGGCAGTACAGTATATAAGGTTTAAAGCCCAGGCTTGGGACCTGTCTCCCACAAAGGATCTAGTGTAATGTCCCTGTGGTTATTTAAAGTGGCCAATTTTCCCACCAACTTAAAAATACAATTGTTTACTTTTAATGAAAAAAAAAAACAGTTTATTTTCCTCAGTAAGAATTCAATTGCAAGGCAATATACTTAATAATGAAACACTTTATCGTAAATAAGATTTAATTTTCTCTGAATCCTATAAAGTATCAGCTCAAATGTTGTTAATTCACAATTATCAGTGTTGTTGCTAGGGACTATGTTTATCGTGGGCTCCAGCAACAATTATGTTCTAAAAAGCCACTCACTTCAAGATTGCGTTGACAAGAGCAGCCATCACGAGTGGTTGGGTCGCTGTGGCAACAGGACAGCCTGGGTCGCTCCAAACAGCGAAGAGAATTTGAGGACCAAGGGTCCACCTGCTCCCAGGAAAGCCCTCTCCTAGGAGACTTCTTTTTATAAGCCAGGGGGAAGAGCAAGGAGCTGGCTGCCTCCTTACAGGAACATTAACTGCCCTGGCCAGGGCCTCCCTCCCACGTCTCTGGTCCAGTCACTCTCTAAGGCTTCATGCCCTAATAACATCACATATGCAGTTGGATTTCTCCACCACCTCCCTGCTATAGCTCTTCCCTTTACTTATTTCTGCTGTTGGTTCAACATCTTTCAGAATTAGACAGCCTTAGGATTTCAAGAACTTCCCTGGGAAAAAAAAATTCTACCCAGAATGTGAAGAGTTTTGTTTAGAATAATTCCCCTAATATGGGCACATATCCATGAATTTGTGAAAGCCAATGAGACAAATAGATTTTTTTTTCAAGTTAGTCTTCGTGAAGTGTGTATCTTGATTATTTTATAGTCAAGGGGATATCTGAAAGGATGGCTGAGTGCTCAACCCTGGGAAATTAAGCCACAAACTGGAAACACACACACACACACACACACACACACACACATCGAATGGTTGTCTCCATACAGAGGAATATGTTTTCAAATTCAGAACTAGTAGCAATGCAGGCCTGTGTAACAATCTGAACTTGAAATGTGTCAAAGGGTATATTTTAGGGCTAAAAAAATATAAATTATGAATTTTCCTCCACTCGGTAGGAACAGAAATCTCTTGATGCCTTACTGTTCAGCTTCCAGGATCTGCAGGCTATGTGGAAATGATAGGGTTTTTCTTATGCATTAATGTTTACATAACTGCTATTTTTGCAGACACTTAAATTACAGAGGACAGCAGTTGTTGAGGGGGGAAGCAGTATACATAAATAGAAGCTAGAACGTTCCCTCGGAGGTGAGTGCCTGCTGTTCTGAGCAGTAGATTCCTAGGCTGCCTGTGCAGAACTGACTGCTCTTTGGCCAGAATGAACTAGTTTGCCCCCACCCCTGAGTAAAAACATCAAGACTGTCAGAACAGTCAACAGGGTAATGGAACTATTGTTCTTATTCTCCACAAATGGCATAATTAACTAATATATCATTTGTTAACTATTCATATACAATACATATTAACTACTTATTTTCTTTTTCTGGGGATACGTTGCCTCGACTTGGTATGGCTGCCATTTCCTGGGGAGGTAGGAGAAGACTAAACAAGAGTGAGCTGCACTTCGCACATCTTCAGTCAGGGTGTGGCAGGTTATTTGGTACTTGGTAGTTTGCACTCAGAGTCGTGGGATACCTGGTGACACTTTGAGGCCCTGGCTGTGGGTTACACAGGTTTGGGGATATGTCCTCTGCAGTTTTGTTAGAAACTCGAGCCTCAGCATGGTGCCCAGGAAGGTGGTGAGATATTTAAGAGATGGAGCCCTGTGGAAAGTGGTGAAGTCCTTGAGGTCACTTCTGTCAACGGGGATCAAGGCCATTCTCATTAGAGTCTTGTCAAGGCTTGTGGAGGGTGTGTTGGTACAAAATGAACAAGCTTGGTGCTGGAAATTTGGTTTTACATGCCATCTTCCCTGTGTGTTCTCCCACCATTATGATGAAATCCATCACACCTACACATGCTTGGCTCCTCATCTCTGACTTTAGCTGCCTTATAAACCTTCCAGTCTTTGGTGATTTATTATAGCAATTCAACATGTGAATTTCCAAGGTGAGAGCTGTGTTAGTTACTTTTTTTATTCTGTGATAAAATCGTGATCAAGAACATCCTAAGGAAGAAGGGTTTGCCTTAGCTCATCATTCCAATGGGAGAGAGGCCATCAGTGGTAGGGAAGACGTGGCACCCCATGAGAACAGGAAGCTTGTATGTTGTATTTCCACCCACACAGGAAGCACAGAAATTGAACAGGAACTGGGGTGAGCTCCTAAATCTCTGTGACCTCTGGAACACTACCACCAGCTATGGATGGAGAGTTCAGACATGTGAGCCCATGGAGGGCATTTCTTGTTCGAGCCACCACAAGCAACTGTGGCTCCTCACCAGCAGAGGGCTGTGGAGATGGGGTGTGGTGTCAAAGTAAGAGGACCGTACCTCTCTTTGATCAGATCATCCTTAATTTGAGCCAGCTGTCTTTGGAAGAAATTGTTCATGATATCTTTTTTACTTTCAAAAGGATCCCATTTAGCTAGTCAAAGATTGTGTGATGACCTGTAACTTAGGGTACCCACCAGGGATGGAAGAGTGCCCATGATTATGCCTCTTAAAAAACCTTAAGATCCCTCAAGCTACCCTAAAAAGATCAATAATAATGCTATCTAATATGGAGAGTTGATACAAGAAAGTGTTATTGTAAGTAAAATGTGAAAATTTGCTCCCTTGAAACTTTGAAGTTAAAACTTTTATTAGCTATATATATATATATATATATATATATATATATATATATATATATATATTTCCCATAGCTGTGATAAACTACCTAGAAAAGGCAGCTTAGTTTATTCTGGCTTACACTTCAAGGATGTAGTCTGCCATGGCAAGGAAATCATGCAGCAAGACCTTGAGGTGGTTGGTGGCGTGCCATCCACAGCTGGGAAGGACCCAAGCTCATGGAATGGTTCCACCTACATTTAGTAGTCTTCCCGATTTAGTTAGTTTTATCTAGACATTCCCTCACAGATATGACAAAGGCAATTCCAGAACCTAACACATCAATTGTGGATATTAGCCACCACACCTTACATAGATACATTTGTTCATGTAAACAAATGTCCACCAGGTCCACAAAGCCCCATCCCTCTCAAGCCATTGGAGTCTGCCTGTAAGTCCTGATTAAGTCTACACGGGAGAGCCCCAGTCCTTGAACTAGCCTGAAAAGGATACCTGAGGGCACCAAGTATGGAACAGGTGGTGGTTGTCGAGGTAAGAGGGGGTCTGACTCAGGACTAGTCGATCTAGAAGGAAGGGAGAACAGAGATCAAGAGCTGTAAAAAAGGAGAAAGAGTACTTTGGGGATCCGTGTTTGCAGAAGTACCATTGACAGTAGTGAAAGAACAGCAGCAAAATGATGTCTACTGAGCAGTGAGTGGACAGACAAAATGTGGCTGATTTGTGAAGTGGAACATGGCTTCTACACAGAGGGAGTGAAGATGGCATGCTGTGCCATACATGATTTTGCTAGCCAGTTTTTTTTTTTTCCAACTTGATACAAACCTATTCTTATCTGAGAAGGGGGAACAACAACTGAGCAAATGCCTCTGTAAGTTTACCCTATACCAAGCCTGTACTGGGACATGCTCTTAATTGTGATTAATGTGGGAAGGGTCAGCCCACTGTGGGTGGTGCAATCCCTAGGCAGGTGGTCCTCTATGGTATAATGATGCAGACTGAGCAAGCCGGAAGCCAGCAAGCCAGTAAGCAGCAGTCCTCTGTGGCTTCTGCATTAGCTCCTACCTCCAGGCTTCTGCTTTGTGTTTCCATTCTGATTTCCTCATGCGGAAATATAACCAAAATTAACCCGTTCCTTTCCATAGTGTTTTATCACAGCAATAGAAATCTGAACTAAGACAATGATCCTTGAAGATATTTTATTAATTGGGAAAATCCAGGTCCAAAGAACAGATATTGCATGATGTTACCTGTGTGAAGCACAGAGATCAGTCAAATTTACGTAGACAGGAAGTAGACGGGCTGATGGGGAGGCTGGGAAGAGGATGAACTTGGAGATGGATGGTGGTGACAGCTGTTCGACCTGGTGAGTGTGTTTAGCCCATGGAGCTCCATGCTAAAAATGGCTCAGACTGAAGAGTTGGGTCAGTAGTTAAGAGTACTTCCAGCACCCAGGGAGTCCGATGCCCTGTTCTGGTCTCCATGGAAACCTGCACCCTTGTGCATGCACACTTAATACACATGTAAATATTTTTAAGAACTAAAAATGTTTCGGGTGATAACTGTTTTGTGCATTTTAGTACAGTTGATGTAAGCTGAGGCTGTGCTGCTGTTCTACAAGATGACCTTGATTTGGTGGCATTTACTTGGGTCCCTAGAACTATTGTTGTAAATCTCTCACACTCAGTAATGTAAAGCAATGAAAATTTATTCTGTTTGTTTTGGAAGCCAGGAGACTGAACTCAGTTCACTTAGTTCCTTTTGATGACCCTAATGGAAGATTTGCCACTTGTTCTTCTGGGCTCTGGTAGCTATTGGCAACCCCTACTCTTCATGGACTTTGGAATGCATTGTTCCTGTCTTTCTTTTTACCATGGCCCTGTGTCTTACAGCTTCTGCCTTTCTGTGTGTGTGAGTGTGTGTGTACCTATCACAGACATTGGAGGCCCAGTCTAAATCCAGGAAGGGCTTACCTTGACATCCATTCTTACATCTGAAAGGCTCCATTTTCTACATAAGGCCACGGTCACAGGCCCTGGAGGGACACTTCTCTTGAGGGTGGCTCCAAGCCAACCCACCTCACTTGGGAAGAGTTGACTTTACACAACATCACAAATCAAAGCAAACTTGTTTGGGGTGAGCTGCACCTGCCCTTTGCAGTGGGTGCATGGAAATTTCCATCTCGTGGTGGTCCAGAGCCCTCACCTTTTGGCTGACCTCTCCATTCTGGAAGCTGCATGGGTGACTTTTAAATTAATCTGTTAATGTGTACTTGGTCTGTATTATATAAGAGAGCAAGTAGGCTGATCTAGGAGTGCAAGATAATTTCATTTCACTGCTGTTCCAGTGGCCTCTTTATTAAAGAGGACTCCTTAGGCGACAGTGGCTACAAAAGAGAGTCGAGGCAGAGACTGGAGGAGGAGCAGGGCACAGAGCCCTGTGACTCTTCTTACCGCCACATCCTATGAGTAGCCATCTTTTGCCAAGACTGACTGTCTGTTACTCTTAGTCTATGCCCTTCCTGTGGCCAAGAAACTTCTCCCAAGTTCTTTGATCATCTTCTTTTCCCATGCCAAAAAAATAAGCCTGGCCCGTCTCTTCACTCTGAACACCCCCCTCACCCCTTGTCAAACCGTGGGTTCTCCATTTCTCTGCCACTTCCATCTATTTCCTCTGGTGGGTTTGTAGTGGACTAACATCTCTGCCCATTTTCTTCATTAGGGTTTTTTGTTTGTTTGTTTGCTTGTTTGTTTTTTGTTTTGTTTTTGGACAAATATTAAGTTGCTTTGAATAAGCTGAAGAGCCTAATCCCTGCCCTTTTACTGCAACCTGTCCTTTGGACAAGCGGGGATGTAGGTGCACTAGGTCATAAAACCTGTAACTATTTGGTTATATAGGAGCATTTCTACAGATTCCCAGGCTTCCCTTATCAGAATGGCTTTGGGATAGTCAGCGTATCTGGGTGGAAATGATTTATAGACAACATTTGAGGGCACTTATCCAGGTCTATACCGGTGAATGAAGAAACAATTAAATAAAAATACAAGGTTCATTGCCCTAGAATGCAAAGTACATTACAGTGCTCTTTCTCTTAGCTTCAAGACTCTCATATTTCATTTCAACTATAAAAAAAAAATACTCGGTTCACTGGATGGTTTGATTAAGTAAGCATTCTCTATTTAAATCGTGGAAATAAATATCAAGAGAGTTGGTGCACATGCCAAGTGTGGCCAGTGAAGCAATGCGTGTGTAGGCAGCTTTGGAACAGTGACACGGTGATTATCTGTGCATAACTCGGTCATAATATCATCACTGTCTAGACTCCTAGACAATTAGCATCCAGACATGCTATAGCTCAGATGGAGGCAGGTCATGAAAAAAGATGAGAGGGAATAGTCCCACATGGGAAAGAAAAGCCAGTACCCTGCCCTTCAGGCAGGTAGGTGCTGGCAGTTAACGCAGGTCTGTCTTCCAGCAGTGGCTCTCTTTCAGAATCTCTTATCGGTTTCTCTGTGAGCGTGGGGAATTAGCTATTTCTTCCTGTCAGCTGGTTTACTAATGTTCTACTGCTCTGATTATTCCCTGTAGCTCCCCAATCTCTGTTACTTTAAAGGCAGCCATGCATTTAAAGAATCACCAGTGTTATAATGAAAATCCCCGTGCTTAAGAGAGAGGCCAAGCAGGAGTCAAGAGAAGAACTGTGTACTCCAAGTCACAGTCCTCCAGATTTGGTATGACGCGGGTGCCTAGTGGGTCAGAGGGTATAGAGGTCGGAGGTCTGTTAGCTCCTGCTGCAGAACCTGGAATTTGTATTCCAACCTTCTGTGTAACTGGGTGAACTCACTCAGGTTAATGAGTTCTGACTGGGGAGGTGTGGGCAGAAGTCCATGGTAGCACTTCAGGGTCTGGTCCCTGGAAATCTCTCCTCTCTTTATTCACATGCGTTCTCTCCCCATTGTCCATCAAGGAATCCAGAGGTGGCCTGGGAAGCCCTAGATAGTTATAGAGTGAGAAGAGAGAAGCCGAGACAACCTTCGCCACCAGAGGAAGAGAAGCCCAAGCAGAGGCCTGAGTTTGTCTGTGGCACGAGTGAGAAGTAACGCCATTTTGCAAAGTGGCCAGAAGTTCCAAGTTGTTAGTTACAGTAGACAGCAAACCTGTTTTGAGTAATATGTGTGGCTAATATACAGCTACTTATTTAGCAAGTTAAGAAAGAGTGTTGTGGTGTCCTTAGGGTAACTGCTGTCTATTTTAGTAAGAGCCAAAGGAACAGGCAATTACTCTCTACTTACTATGAATTAAGTCCCATCAATAACATACCTTCCACGGAGCGCCTATTGGTTTTTAATACACAAACTTCATAGAACATATTTTGCCTAGATTCATACAGAAAATGTTCTGCTTCTATCTCACAACATGAGGATGATGCAGACTCTAGGTCTGGGCAAAAAAACCCAGACAAACTGAAATAGAGGGACCAGTACTGCCTAAAACTGTCAAAGTCATCAAAACCCATAGGAATCTCAGAAACTGTCATGGCTGATGGGAGCCTAGAGAAGCAGGATGGCTGGATAAAGTGGCAGCCAGGAGAGGAATCTTAAATATGAAGAGGTGGCCCTAGAGAAGTGTGAATACAGTAGGGACCTAGGTTAATAACAAGCCTTGGTACTGACAGGCGTTCATTTTGTGTGCATATGCAGGGCTGTCCTATGTCGACAGTAGACAGACTTGATGTGAGCAAGCCGAGACTTTTAGACTGGAATTGACATTTCTTATAAATCTAAAATGACTCCAAAATTGAAATTATTCCCTTGAGACAAGGATCTCCAACTGAACCTGATCTCCCTGGGCTGTTTTGGCTCTGCTGTCTGACCAGCAAGACCCAGTGATCCTCCTGCCTCTGCCTCACTCCCAAGCATTGGAGCTCCAAGCACATCCATCTACACCCAGCCTTCCCATGAGTTTGGGAATCTGAACTTCCATCCTCATATTTGCTCAGCCAGCACCCTCACCCTCTGAGCCATCTCTCTGGCCCATTTTCATCTTTTAAAAGAGTAAATATGTCACTTTCCACAAACATTTCCTATAACAAAACATCTCACCTTACTTCCTAAGCGCTCTGAGGGAAATCAGGACCCGCAGGCCCAGTAGCCACAGTTGACAACCATTTCTTTGGTGTCCCTTCAACAAAGCTGTGAACAGATAACACAGTGGTCTAACGGCGAATGGAGGCCACAGAAGGCAGAAGAGTCTGACGGTACTGAGTGTGAGGAGGCGTGTGGAGCTTCTGAGCAGTGGCAGTCCATGTCATCACAGAGGCTTGGCCCCTGGCACCTTAGCACTTCAACTGGGACTTCCTCAAGGGAAAGGCTGCATTTTATTCATCTGGCTTTCTCCAGATTCCCATAGTATGTATACACACACACACACACACACACACACACACACACACACCACACCTGAGTGCATGGGTAGATGTCACCATGGCAGGGTAGACAGAGACCTGAAGAAGACGCTGGCTCTTCTGCCCAGGTGCAGATCGTAACTGTAGCTGGGCAGGGGTTTGAAAAGAGCATTATGTGACCTCAGCCCAGATGAAACAAAGGACTGCTTGGTGGAAAGCAAAACAGGCACATGTGTGGAAACTCAGAGAACCAAGACATTGGCAGGCAATGCATTTTTGTCCAATTTCAGTTTTTTCCTTAACCATCCACCAGCCCTCCCTCAACTCATTGATGGAGTCAGTGTTTTATTTTTACCCCTGCAGTGAAAACATCACAGCAGAGATACAAAAGCCCATCTTTTAGAGCAAATGCTGAAATAACAAACTTGCTTTAAAAATGAGTACTTAAGAAAATGGGCATCTTGAGTAGGCATGGCCCCAGCATGGTTACGCCAGTGTTTATTTTTCTATGGAATGTGTGTGCACGCTGTGGGCTGTAAATGGAACCCTGGCCAATCCCAGCCAGGCATAAAGGAATCATTTAGGCTCCCTTCAAAATCATTAGGACTATGGGTCCTGACTTGAAGTGAGTGGCGTGCGCCAGCTCCTGCCAACGGGAAAATGACTATGCTCTGCTACTTTTCAAAGTTATCACAGCTGGGGGAGGGGTGGGTTTCAGAGCAGTTTGCCCTCCCATGCAACTGTCAGATAATTACAACCTCCATAGCTCGGGATATTTGCTAGCTCATAGTCTCCACTCTGGTTGGCAGAAAAGCTCATCAGCCGCTTCCCTGGCATCTTTACCTGGGGGCTGCAGGACGCATGCACACTCCTGTAGCCACTCCTGAGGAGGTCAACCTTGAACTCTAAGGAGTGCCTTCTGTGTGAGGGTCCAGGACCCCCGTGCCCTATTCCTCTGGCACTGTCTCCGTTACTAGCATGGTAAGGACTGTTTGGTTTACTGATGTTTACATGGAGGTTTCTGGGTAGGTGGCATACTAAAATACTGATCATCATAAAAGCTGACAGGGATGGAGAGCCTTTTGACTTCTTTGGGACACACTAGATAAAAACAAGAATTCTTGGGCCACCTAGAGTATCCAACCCACAGGTCTCAGAGCGTAGGAGCTTATGTACACATGTTTCATGTGGCACTATATGATAGGACATTCACACCATGAAAGTGCAATGCAATCAAAGAGTCATGCAATCGAGGTAAAAATTGCAAAATGAAGTCTCACTGTGTGTTAAGAACATCTGTGGTTTTAATGGGACCATAGCCACAGCTCTCCTGGGCTCTATGGGGCACACAGGCCGTAGTTAGGGCATCCCAGGTAAGGCATGCTGGTATCTCTGGGGTTTAGAAGATAACCTTTAGATAGACAAAATGAGGTTTTCTTTTTCCCAACAGATATGTACTCCGTACTTCATTCCAAATGACCCATAGCTTACACATTTTCACAGGCCTTATACTCTAAGTTGTAAGGGAATTTGTCTCTTAAATGCAGAGGTTTTCACCATCCAGAGTTTTAAATCATGGGCGTGGAATCAAAGTCATTGTTTTCAACCAGCAGTGAGAAGTAGAGAAGAGACTAGAATAAAATCACGATTCTTGTTTGTTTCTTAGCACAGTCAGAAAAAAGTACTGGTTGCAAGATGGATACTACAAAAAGACTCTGCCCATTTTGTTGTGGCAAAGAAACTAGTTAGGGTTCCAAATTCCACTGGTAGAGCTGTAAGTTTCTTGTGTAGCCATTTCCTCTGAACTGAGACATTTCATTCTGAAGAACAGCTTGATGAGACCCAGGAAACTTTAGAAGGAAGCTGATAAGACTCTGGAAGCAAATAACTAAGGTCCTAGGAAGTCCCTGAAACTTATCAGATAGACAGGACCCCTATCACCAAGGTTACATAAAGCTTAAGAGCTGCTGAGGGAGGAGGCTCTCTTGTGCAGCTCCCTGCCACCTGTACAGAGAGCTCTAAGGTCTCGGCTTTCAGGAGTGTTACCATGCCGGGGCAGACTTTACAGATGTGTCACATTTGACTCATCCATGCTCCAGTAACTCCTCACCCACATGCCCATCAGCAACTTCAATAAGCTCCTTGATTCTCCAAGTTGGATGTTGGTGGTTCTGATGGCTACGCTTTGTTGTATATTTGACATACTTGGGAAGAGTGAACCTCAACTGAGAAACTGCCTCCTTTGAATTGTCTTGTGGGTATGTCTGGGGGGTCATATATTTATTTATTTTTAATCATTAATTGGTAGAGAAGGGCCCAGTCCTGGAGGAGATGAGCCTGAAAGAAGGGTGATAGAGGATCGTATGGGGGAACATAAGAGACCTTTGGCCTTCTTTGACTCTTCTATGAAAAATGGAGAACCACAACAGGTTCCAGGCCAATGAGATACACAAGCTGACATATGTCATCACTGTCCTAGCTGACATATCAGTTCACCATGGCAAGCACGGGTGGAAACCAAGCATCACTGAGTGGCCTGGGAGGGTTCAAATGTGCCTCCTAACCACTCACTGTTGGGAGATTGTCCCCTCTGCACTTCTGAGTAGGCTTGGTATATAGAGACTTTCCCATCAAGAAGGGAGTGACGTCACTGTCACAGGGATGGGTTAGTGTTCACCTGAATGTCTGTCTTGTCAGAGCATCTTCCTCTCCATCGTGCCTCCTCTGTCCTCCCATCTGATGCCCTCTGTCTGGCTATGGGATAACAAGAAGACCCTCTTTTGAAGCTAGTGCTATGTTCATTGACTTCCTGGCCTCCAGGAACACAAGCAAAGCAAATTTTCACTTTTCACACACTTACCAGTGTATGCTATTCATCCACAAATGCAGAGCATGGAGCAAGACCAGGGCAGCAGAGTTGTGACAGAGAGGTCCTGTCGGCTCAGGGTCAGAATGTCAGGAAGCAAGGAAGGCTTTGTCTTCTGGTATCCTCTAGAGGGAAAAGCTGAGGAGATTGTAGTGAGCTAAGGAGGAGGGTCAGCCTTGACACTGGGTTTGACCAAGCTTAAAAGTGCTGTCATTAAGCTCATACCTCAGGAACTGTGGCTTTGAATCAGCTTCAACCTGCTGCTTGAACTAGGCTGTGATAAACAGCCTTGAAATTATCTCTTTTCCAAAGGATTCACAGTGAACTCAGAGCTGGACACCTCACACAAAACAGTTTATAAAATTATCTCTCAATTGTCCATCTTCCCCCATTCATTACTTCATGCACTTTATTTAAAAAAAAAAAAAGTTACCATTTACTTAGGTGACTATGGAAGATTTCTGAATAAGCCAAACTGCAAGTTTGGTGCCAGGTTTCAGATTTCGGTTGTTTTGGTGAATATAGAATTCTATTAAAATAACATTCTGTGGCTCCCACGTGCACGTTAGCACGACTCCACATGCGAGCAATTAACTACTGATGTATGCACATTTGTTCCAACTGGCGCTAAAAAAGAGACACATTCAATGGATTATATTTTAGGATTTGACTATTTTATGGTGCCGATTGGGCAGTAACTACAGAAAGGAAAGACATGCAGAGCCTGCCGTGTGGGGTGATTGATCCCAGAGCGGCTCTTGGGAGCTCCAGGGAGCACCCAAACCCTTCACTATGTAAACTACAGAGCTCGAGCTCCGAGCTCCGGATTAAAAACTGAAGGGAAGAATGAGCTCCATCCTGAGAAGCGGCTGAGCCAAGAGGAGCCAGCTGAGTGGCAGATACAGAACCCAGAAACTGGGTGGACATGCTCTTGGTGTGACACTGTCCCATGCGGATCCGTCTCTGGTTGCTAATGTCCATTATCAATTTGACAGGACCTAGAAACACCCAGGAGTCAGCCCTCTGGGCATGCTTATGAGGGGTTTTCTGGATTAGGTTCTTGGAAGTGAAAAGACACACCCTAAGTGGATAGCACTTTGAGGGATACTGGCTGCTCTTCCTACCTCTCCTCCCGCCTTGCCTGGCTCCGCCCTTTCCCTGCCCCACTGCATTATGGGAATTGCCTGTATTGCTGCCATGGCTGCCTGAAAGACGCCACTGTGGCACAAGAGCTATTTTGAGCTAAATATATTTGATAATCAAGAGGTATGGAGACACTGTCTCCCCTAGCACTACCTCCCCGAGAGTAAGGCTCACACCCTGACTTCCCCTAGAGGAAGCTGCTCCTCCATCTGTACCGAAGTGAGGAAGATGACTCTGCATTAAACACAGTGATTCCTGATCGATAAGGAGAGAGTTTGCGTTAGCCAAGCTCCCTAAAAATAGCCCGCCTCTCCTTTATTTTCTACATGTATATCCTGATCTCATCTCCATAATTTATCATCCTACCCTTTGAAGTCCAGGTCTTGTTTCCTCCGCTGAAAGGGCACAGGAGCCCTGAAATCACCGCTGCTTCGCGAGTCACTCCCTCTCACGAGCACCTACACCTAAGAATTAACCCAACCTGTGTGCCGTTCTCATAATGTCTTTCCTAGTCACGCTTCCACGCCAAGATAGCTAACTTGACGGTAGATGAATGATATTTCTTTTTAAAAAATTGATTATAAATAATGCTACCGCAGCCTCTGGCGTATGAGGAGATAGATGATTCTCCCGTGATTCTTTTCCTATTTGCAGTCTTCCATTTTTATCAGATGAGAGCATTTACATTCAGTGCTCTACCTTCATCCTCCTTGCCCTCACTGCTATTGCTCGGGAGGGCACTGCCCAGCTTTGGAGCTAGAGCAATCTGGCAGGGCCTGTCTCCACACTGGTGGCTTAGCCCTCGACTACTTTGTAGCTTTCTTCTTAAGCTCTGTTTGAGGACAAGGGACCTCAAGCATTAAACCCGGTGTTTCCCCTATCTAACTCAGAGACTAGCATCCAGCACAGGGGCTGGTGCGGCGTGGGGAGACCCCGTGGCACTGTGTTCTAGCCTCACCCCAGCCCCTCTCCTCTGGAGATTGAACATGGATGAATGGCTGACTACATGCTTCACGGTCACTTTTGAGCATGCGGCATGATGTTTTTCTTAGCTCCAATTTTTTAATGCCATGTTTCATTTTTGACAATACGTCTTTTCCCTGATAACAAGGACTCCTCTTTCTGAATCCAGGCCTCCACTTATATGCTGTGTTTGTTAACTTTTGGGTTTTGTGATCAGAACACCTGCCAGGAAATTGCAGATCGGGAAAGGCTCAGTTTGGAGCTTGGTTTCACACACGTTTCCTCTATCGTGCTGGGGAAGGCATGGTAGGAGAATGGTCTAGCCTGTGCTTGTTTGAGTGGATGGGAGTGGCTCCTCCACCGCCTCATGGCACAAGAGAAAGCAGAGACTGCAGTCCTAATTAGTGCCAGGTTTTAGCCTGCCTAGGCCTAGCATCCAGATCCCACCACAGAAAGCTCCTGCATCACTCAAAACGATGACACAACTTGGGAACCAAGATTCAAAACATGTACGTGTAAGATAGTGCAGACCCAAAGAGCGTACCAACCCTATCAAACAGATAGTCTTGCTAGCATGCTGTTTCTCCCTTCACCACCCACGTGGATGATACAGTGTCTATCTGTGTGTGCGTGTGTGTGTGTGTGACAGTGGGCAGTCAGAACCATCTGCTAGTTGTTGTTCTAGATTTCATTATTCTTCTGTACCACCCAATATTCTCGGTTTTACTGAATAAAACCGAGAATATTGTATGCTTCTACATTTGCTGTATTTTGGAGTCATGAATACTGAATGAGATTTTTAATGCTCCCAAGGGCAGTTATGCCTTGTATTGGTACTTTGATTTCATTTTGGCTTCTGGACAGAAGTACTCACAGGATCATATACAAAGAAAGAATTCATACATATTTTGTTTATTTTAATCTGCTTGTAAAAATTGCCCTTGCTGAAGTTAACAGATACTCTAAGAGGGAGCTAAAACATACAAGAAGACATAGAATTTCTTTTTGTGTTTGGGAGGACGACGGGTGAAGACTTGGCTCCCGAAGGATTATAGGTCTAAATCTCTGGAACCTATCAAGGTTAATTTACAATGAAAAGAGGCTTTTATGGGTATGAGTGGGTTACTGATTTCAACATGGAAAGATTGTCAGGGATTGTTCCACTGATTCCCAAGCCCAGTCACAAGGACACGCAAGAAAGTCACTTACTAAAGTTAAGATATGAACCTTAAGAATGAATAGACAGACATACAGCTGGGCAACAAGCATGAAGCCTGAGGCAGGGCTCAGGAGATGCAGGCATCAGTCAAGAGACTTCAGGGGACAAGAGATACCAACGGCCACCAAACAAAGGACATGAGAGGCCCCTTCCCAGAAAAATAACACTGGCCCCAACCCAAGACCACCAGGAGCTCCAGCCCATAGCATAAGAAACGGGAAGAAGCTGGAGGATTCTCCCTTCATGCTGTCAAGAGACCACCGTGCTGCCAACCCACCACTTGATTTTGCTCCAGTAAAATTGTATTGAATTTACAACCACTCCACCAGGATCATTTGGGAAAGCAGCCACTGGGAGTTGACAATGTGTGACCTGCAGCACTGTCTTCCCCTTGCCTCTGTCCTGCAAATAAAACAGTGTCACACCGTTTCGGTTGCACGCTCTCCCTCCCCACAACAGTGCCCTAAGTGCAACTTTCTACATGGATGCCCAATCCCCCACTGCCCACCATTCTCTGTCTTAAACGCTGTGAATTTCTGTCATCATATATTTGCATCGTGGTGGCACAGCAGAATTAAACAGGCATGATAATGAGATATTATAAGCTTTCTAGTATATAATATGTAATACGCAGTGTCTAATGTGTAATATATAATATGGAGTAAATAATGTGTAATATATAACATATATAATAATGTGTATATATGTATTATTTTTTCATAACTAGTAAATCAGATAACAACTACACAAGAAAACCTCTGTGTAGATTCCTTGGTTTTTAAGATGAACACCCTAACGGTAGACTTTCCAGACTACAGATGTGTAATAGCTTAGAAAGCTTTCACATGCATCTGGCACTCTAGGAATAATCTAAACTTCAGTAACTCCAGCTTTCTTCCTACATGACACTTGTTAAGCTCTCATCCCGGCCTCTGTACACAGAGGGCTTTCTTAGGTCCACTGTGCGTTTTCTTTCTTGTCTGTCCATGTGGCTAGCATGTGGCTGTAGGCACCCTCAGGGCATTGCTTTGAGAAACCCACCTGAAGTCCATGCACTTGCTTCTTTAAAGCAGCCAGTGCTTGTTTCTGAGGTTCTGGGTCCAGCATACTATTTCCAGAAGTTTCTGAAAGTCACTCTGCTCAATGTGCTCAATAAACCAAGCTGTGCTGCGTGCACGGTCCATTCCAGGGACAGACGCCTTCCTACTCAAAGCTTTCCACTTCGGGACATGAAGCTCACTCTGTGGTTTTCCCCATGCCCAAAGATGTCCCTTCACAACAGTAGGCATCTTCTTTCTAATCCCCGGGTCCCCAGGCCTGATGTGAAGCAGACCAGGCCTGTGCCTTGCAGCAGACTGGCCTGTGACTGTAGGTCAGCAGCGGGAGGTGCTGCAGGGCTAGCGTTCTCATCGTCTTTATTCAGCAGTACCTGTGCTTGCTGGCGTGGGCGTGAGGGCCTGATAGCCACCAATGTAACCAATGTAAAATACCAATAGTCTTAAGTGTTAAAAAAAGATATTTCTTGAGTCTTTACATTGCCAGGGAGAAACAAAAGCAATCAGCACTGGATGCCAGCCTCTTCCAAGGGCTCTGGCGTCTGCTTCCCCTCCCCCACTTCCCAGAGCTACTCAGTGCTGACTCCCTGTGTAGCATCCCTCTTCAGGGGCCCCTTGGCTCACTTCTCTGCAGCTTGGCAATCCTCTGGTACTCTAAAGGGACTTTCCCTCTAACGTCCTTAGTTCCCCAACCAGGAACTGTCTGTCCTGGCTTCCAGTTTCAAGGCACAAACACAATTAAAGGCAGAAATGGCTGAAACCAGGATTGCACTGAAAATCATTTTCCAAGCTTCATCTTGCTCCCAAGACTCTGCCAGTTTTTGTTTTTAGGCAGAAGGTTCTGGCACTTTGTTTTCCTGTAAACTCGTTGCAGGGGTCTGGCTGACACTTTTGTTTTGAGCTCCTTCCAGTGCTCTGTGAAAACGACCTCTTCAGGCTCTTCACTGAGAACTCTGATTCTGCTCATCATTGACCCCCGCACTTTCTCACACACGTCCCTCTTCCCCGTTGGCTTAGCTGGTTGTCTTGTTACCAGGAATACAAGGATTCCGGTTTGGCATGGAAGTCAAGGAATCCTCACAGCTGCTAAGGGTTTCTGTTGCCTTACATTGAAAGCGTTCCCAGGGGGCAAATGAGCAGAATGAAACACAAGCCTTCCAGAACACATTCTATCCTAGCTGGTATCTGAAATTTAATGGTCAGAGCTGTCAAATTCCAGAGTTGCTTGACTCCTGCCACTAACCCCCGTCCAGTAGGTTCCTCAAACACACCCAAAACACAAAACCTTAAAAAGAGCCCTCCCAACAAATACCAAAGGAATTTAGATTTACTGCAAGTTAAATTATGTAGAAGTTCTGATTTGATGAGGCAGCCTGGCTTCCCTCTGCCTCTAGTAGCTCTATCCATTTGGTTCTGATGTTTCTGTCCATGATTAACATTTTCTTATCCTTCATATCATCTCTCCCTTCTTCATTCCTGTTGCTACTACAATGGTCCTACCAGTCACTTCCCAAAGATTTTTGTGTCTCCATCCAACTCCCAGGCAGGTCTCTAGACACCGATCCTATTCCTCAAGGTCACGTGTACTTGGTCAGCATCTTCCATGAATCCTCCCAGCTGATCATGGAAGAACCACCCCTCAGTTCAGCTCACACTGTGCTCTAGAATCTGACTCTGGGCTCTGCCTGACTCTCCTCTTACCTTCCCTACCATTCTACTCCACAATCCCCAGGTATCTTCCAGGAATTAGAAGATATACCAGTCTGTGGGAATTAAGCTATAAACTAGGATCCTAAGCTTAGAATGCGAATCTTTACATTGACTCTTCTGCAACTGACTGGTGTTCATTTAGTGAGCTCCTCTCTGAAATGATCGGATGCTGCCATGTGGGAAGATCAGGCCAGACAGATGGAAATTACTTGTTTATAATTTCAAAGGTTAAAAACAGAGGATCACAGAAGCAAAGGGCTCACAGCCAGTGGATTCCCACCTATTCTAAGTTCACCCTCAACAAGTAACTTCCATTGCCATTGTGAATCCATTGGGACATCTTCGTCCAGCAATGTTAGCTGTAAGGTCCATCTCACCTTCTCCCTTTGGGACATTGGGAAATACTTTTGGATATTTTAGTGTGTCACAAGGACTGGTGATATCACTGATAATTTTTAAATACGGCCAGGGGACTAATGGCCACAAAATATGTAGAACTATGGCCACACTATAAGGCATTGCACATCCAAAATACCAATAGTGCTCCCACGAGGAGTCTAGCTTCTGATCTTGGCTTCCCATTGGGTCTTGCTTCCATAAGACGAATTAAGGTGGGTGTGTAGTGGTATACACCTCTGACTCTTGCACTAGACATGTGCTGAAGAATGGCAACGAGTTCAAGGCTAGCCTGGGCTGCAGAGTGAGACCCTGCTGAGAAAACAAAACAAAGAAGACTGAGGAACATACCATTAAGGTGCCTGGCACGTTACTGTGACAACTAAACAACACTTGACTGACAGATTCTAAAGGAGAGCTCTGTGTGGAGGCGGCCGGAGGTGCCCACTCTGTCTTCAGCAGTCTGTGTGGGCACAGGAACGGGCTAGTTCTCTGGTTTGAGTTATAAGCATGTTTCTGTGACTATGACCAAGGTTCATCCCTGGAAGACAGGGTAAAGCAGATCGAGCATGGGGTGGACACAATAGTAGCCGCCAATCATTTTATCTACCCTGCATGAAGCTGCCACCCTGACCTGATCATTGGGCTACATCTGCAATCGTTCTGAGGAGCCAAATGAATCTTTAAAAAAATCATTTTAAAATGATTATTGTATCACGTGGGGTGGGGAAGTGTGTGCATTAGCATTCATGCATGCTGTACAAGCATTCCTGTGTGCAAATGTGTAGATCATATGTGACATGGAGCATATGTGGGGTCAAATGACAACTTTGACAGTTAACTCTCTCATTGCACCATGGGATCTAGGAGTTGAGCCCAGGTCTTGAGCCCCCTTACTGAGGTCCAAATGACTCAGCACAATTAGCCTCCTCCAGTGTTGAAGACTCATGCCAAGTGTATTGGATTTTTGTGGCTACTATTCCAAGATGCCGCCACCCTTCTGTCTTCAGAGAACGGAGGGTTTTCTCATACCAACACTGAGGCTGAAGATCACAAGTTAATGTGTTAGCTGAGCTGATTTCTTCCAAACAGCCCAAGATGAGGCACCCTGCACCCTTCTCCAGCTCCTGGTTCCTGGAGGCAATCCTGGACTTTCCTGGGCTTTTGGCTGACTTGATTCCTCCCTGCTGTGTCTCTGTGTGGCTGTCCTGTCTGAGGCCCCCAGGGGTCTCCAGTCTTCTCATACAGGAAAGACATGTGTTACTGGATCCAGCACCTATCCTAATCCAGTATGATTTGACACTGGCATCCTTAACTTACTGAATATGTAACTACTTCCAAGTGATGTCACATATATCATGTCTTTGGAGGAATACTATTCAACTGTGATGTGGGACAACAGGATTATGTCTCCAGGAAGCCATGTTTTTAACTGTGGTAATGGCTTAGTTCAGCAGGTAACTTGCCTTGGCAGGTTCGTGACCTGTACCCATAGGACAGGAAGCACTCAGTCAGGGCAAACAAAATCTGCAAAAGCAAAGCTTTGGGGAGGAGGGAGAGAATGAACCTTAAGCTTTCTTCAGTGACAAACATTTAAGAAAAGCATTGGGGCTCTACTCCTCTGTGGGAAGCCTCATAAAATCCAACTAGTTGGGAAGATGGTGTTTGAAATGACCCAGGTTCCCTTTAGTGGGCTGAAGAGAGGCAGCGCAGAGAGCAGGAGCATACTGTTAGCCACGGGACGAGCCGGGGTGGAAGAATGTACCAAAGCAACAAAGCTGCAGCCAAAGGTGGTTTTCGCTTTTAGGAAAGTTTACAAACTATTGTGATCAACAGCCCAAGAGGTGGAAAGTCTCCTCCCACTGTAGATCCCTTTAGCCTGTGTTCCAATAGGACTTCCTCCCCCTGTGTGAACACCTCTTTCTCTTTCTATCTGCACACTCCTGTCTTCTTCCTTTGTCATGAGAAAGGGCAAGAATTTATGCCCTTGGCTGGCATTAGTGGCAGGAGTGCTCTGTGGTTAAACTAAGAAATTACCATGCACTTTGCTATTATTTTTTAAAATATTTTTTATTTTTAAATAATTTTATACATTCACTTGTATCCCAGCTGTAGCCCTCTCCCTCTTTCCCTCCCAATCCTCCCCTCCCTCCCTCATCTTCTCCCTGTCCCCTTCTGAGTCCACTGAGAGGGGGTACTTTGCTATTATAAAAGCAGTAATAATCTGGAGGTCTTCAAATGGCTTTCTTGGCTGTCAAAGGGGGCATGGTTCAAAGGTCACAGCATCTCAAAACCCTCTCTTCCACCAGGAGCACTTTCCTCATCTATCCTATATGCTCTCTTCATTAGCCCACACTGTCACATTCTATACCCTGTTTGATTTTTCATGGCAGCCCAATCTTTTATTTCAGAAATATTTACTCACTTGTGGCATGTTTCCTTCTAAGATAACAGGCTCAGGAAAGGCTTTGGCTACCCAGGACCTAGGACGGTGCCCAACCCTCAAGAGGCTTCCAGCCGATAGTCAGCATGAGTGTGCTGCATACTGTGGGCACACATTGCTTATCTCCTCGGAGCACTGCTGAGAAGCGAGAGCGTCCATGAGTCCTAATGGCTTCCAAGTGAACAGCACAGGGTGCGGTCACAGCTGAAAGCCTTGGTTTCTATGCCTACAGAATGTCTTGGCCATAAGTCTTGTCTTTCCGAGTTACTAATGTGAGAACAATAGGGATTTGCACAGATACTGGGAATTGAACTTGGTACACCCTAGGCTCTTGATAAAAGCTGTACTAGGTACCTTGAGCAAGAACATACTGTTGGCATGTGGATGAGGCAGGAATCAAAGTAAGATCTGTCTTCTTGGGCTACAACATTAAGTTATCTGATGTGCTGGATAGTTTTACTTTAACTTGGCCCAAGTTAGAGTCATTTGGGAAGAAGAAACCTCAATTGAGGAGAGGCCTATCACTTGACTGGGCAGTGGGCAAAGTTATGAAACACTTTCTTGATTGATGATTGATGAGGGAGGGCCTAGCTGGTTGTGGGCAGGGCCACCTCTAGGCAGGTGGCCCTGGGTGGCATAAGAAGGCAGGTAAGCAAACCAGTAAGCATTGTCCTTCCATGGCCTTCACATTAATTTCTGCCTTGAGTTTCTGGCCATACTTCCTTGGGTTAATAAAAGGAAATAAACCCTTTCCTTCCCAAATTCCTTTTGCACGTGGTATTTGATAACAATAATGGGACCTAAAAGTAAGACCTCTAGATGAGCCAACTTAAAAGAAATTAGACTAATGTCCATAGTCCAAAGGTGGAGTTTTGGGAGACCTGAGGGAGATCTGGTGTCACATGAGTCATCTTGAAGATGTTGGCCCTCATGGGAAAATCAAATTGGCTACTGTGGGGAGTGCTTCTTCATGGTCATACCAAAGTCTGATGGATTTCACTTTGTCTTCACTCCTGTGGCCATGTGTCAAGAGCAGGACAATCTGTGTCCAGAACCCACAAGCAAGCACCATCAGATCTACATAAAAGCTGAGTTAATGTGAGCAGTCACATTGCAGAAGGCAGCCAGGTCACTTGCATTGTGATCCACCCTTCAACCGAGGCAGCTGCAACCCCAACGGTGACCTCATCTTTCCCCCCAGCAGGTGTCTATCAGCTAAGCTGCCCTTTTTGGATACTTCAGGAGTACCTGCTTCTGTCTCTGAATCTCAGCCAAGCTCCAGAGTAAGCCTGACCCTTCACTCCCACTTCATCTCTCCACGCTGGCTACTTGTGTCCCACCCACAATGACCACACTCTGTAGACTCGGAACACTGACCTGTTGTAGCATTAGGCTATTCTTAGGTATGCTGGTGGGGGCAAGTATGAGGCTTTCACCCCCCTTTCCATGGACATGGCCCTGTAAGTGTGACTCAGACAGTTCAGTTACAATCTGTAGGGCAGGTGCCCATCCTGGCCATCAAGGCTCCCTGCCACCTGAACATGGCTGCCACCGCTATCTCAACACTGCCCAAACACTGGATCATCTCATCTGCTAGCCATCCTTTTCCACACAGCTTGTAGAACCCAAATCTAACAAAAATACCAGTCAATTTGCTGTACTAGGAAGAGATAAAAATAATTTATTGAAACATTATTTGGCTACTTTCTATAGCTCTGGAGGCATCAAACCAAAGCACCTGCCCTTTCTCCTCCCTGACGACACACTGAAGTATCTGCTGTAGTGCTGAGGGCAGGAATCCGAGTGTGGGTGCGCCAGTGTTCTGTGTCTTGACTTCCCAGCCTTCCATGGTAACACTAATGAATTTCCAGGCTGCCTTGTTTTGTTCAGATTTTCTCTTTAGCATCTCTGGAGGATAGTCACATAGTTTTCTTATGATCTTTGTTTGTTATAAAAAGAATCGCTCCTTCTTTTCTGCTGTGGTTGGTGGGACTGATATAATACTCCATCAGGAACCAGGCAGGGAAATTCCAGATTAATAAAACATCAATTTAAAATTTCTCCAAACTTACGCCTCTTTTCCACACACATCTCATGTCTTATGTTAGGAACAGCTTAAATTAACACCACTCATGATGTACTTAGATTTTTTTAACCTGGTAATTTATCTACTAGTCCTGTGCCTTAGAAGATGCAGTAGATGTGGGCTGGAGAGATGGCTCAAGAGTCAAGAGGACGTATTTGCTCTTTAAAAACACTCATTGGTTTCCATCACCACGTCGGGTAGCTCAACGCAGCAATCTGTAACTCTCATTCCAGGGGTCTGATGACTTCTTTGGCTTTTGAAGGCACCTACACATATGAGCATACACATGTGCACATACACACACGCACACGCACACATAGGCATGCACATATGCATACACACACGAGGGCACACACACACACATCAAGCACATACACTCAGACACATGCATGCACACATACACACAAATACATACTCACATGCATACACACACACACTTTTTTTTTTTTAAGGAGAAGGTGAAAGCTTTACAGGAACATTTAGTGTTCCTGAGGTAAGATCACTAAGTCCACCCCTGAGGGCATAGCGCCTTCATCTTTGGGAATGGGATTCCTGGTGTGGCTTCACAGAGACACTATTAGACGCTGAACGTCTTTTGAGAGACAGCCGAGGCTGGTGCCCTGGGGTGGACAGTCTCCCTTCGAAGGGCCTCTGTTCATCAGGAGGGAGGAAATCTGTGCAGCATTCTTTATTCTGCTCGTGTAATATTCTGTGACTGTGACCGGCAAGGCCCAGGACATTAGCAGTTATGAATTCCCTCTGTACACACTTCCCGAGGATCTGCAGCGTGCTGTGATGAAGTCACGGCTCTTCCCTGACTCTTACGGCTGATTTGTGATCTGGGTTCTGCTATTGTGAGAAAGAAGATATTCAGTCCAGTCTGTGGGGAGACTCACCCTGACTTTGCCTTTGGAAGGAGTTAAAGATGACTCTGGCAAGACACCCACAGATGTCTCACCCACATTAGATCAAGTCATCTATCTGGAAACAGCTCTCTATAAGTCACATACAGTCCAAGTGATAGGACGGAGATGGCTGGCTTTTAATGGCAGAGCCTGGCTGACCCCAGGGCCTTCCCCACCTTATCTAAAGTTCCTAGTGTGGGACTTCTCACCTCAGCACCGTGACCCTTTTCCTGTGGGATTCCTCATGCTGTGTATGTACAGAATTCTGTTGCATTTCTGCTCTCCATAGTGAGAAGTCAAGGGCATATGATCTCCACTTGTGGTGGCAACAAAGGCTTCTGCTGATGCTGTCAACACTCTCCTGTTGGGGGCGCCACCCCACCCCTGAGAGCCATTGCTTCAGGGCCAGGTGGTTCCAGTCTCCAGGATCTGAATGACTGGATCAGACAATTCAGAAGGCCCCACTGACCTCGATGACGTGGCTCCTTAGCAGGACCTTTCATGGTTTAGAGCATCTAGTTACCGAGATCCTGATTTCCTTCCCCGGCGCCCACGTTCCAGCTCATAACTGCCTGGAAGTCCAGGTGATCAGCCACCCTCTTCTCGACTCCGTGGGTTCTATGTGCACATGCACAAACTCGCATGCAGACACATGCAAAAACATGTACTTTAAAATAAAAAGAAAATAATGTAATCGTAATCAGCCATGCAAAAATTATCAAAATCAACAAAAACTAGTAGTTTTTTTCCCTACTGTATAGTTTATTTTGACATATTTTCCCCTTCCCTGTCCTCCCTCCAAATCCTTGCATATACTCCTCCTTGTTCTCTTTCAAATCCATGGCCTCTTTTCTTATTAATTGTTGCCACACAGAGTTGTGTATGCATTTCTCAATACTGTGAAAACCTTGTGCACTTGCTGCTTTTCAATAATGAAGAGAAAGGCTTTTAAAGAGATCAACAGCGCCCGCTTTTCCTGAGAGAGCTCCTAACAGACCCTGGAGAGCCAGCAGGACCTGTCAGCTCGCTTTAAACGTGTCACCTGAGGCAGGTGCTAACTGCAGATTCTACAACGCGGAGAGCCCGGCCCGGAACGCTGCCTTTTAGCGTGGAAAAGCAGCGGGTTTCGACGTGTGCAGAAGGAAGCAAACACGGGGTGGAGGCTGCTGAGCGCGTCACCGAGCCCTCTGCGTGGGAGACTGCAGGGTTGAGTGGGCGAGGGCACCGCTCTTTATTCCTTTACATTTTGCGGCCCCTGCTTTCCGCCCCTGCAGAAGACACGCCCACTCCCACGATGGCGGCCTGCAGTTTTAGACCTGCATATTTTTCGTCTTCCGCTCACTTCCCCTTTAACAAGGGCAATGAAGACCTCAGCTCTCACAGGCGGATCGCTGTTGTGTTTGGTCTGAAGTCAGATGGGAGGCCTCCAAGGAAAACTCCCTTTCAGTATTTTCAAATTAGAAAAGTGCTGCGCACTGCACTGAGAATCGCGCTCTTTCCCACTTTCCATTTACTTTTATTGCCATTATTTATCTGGGGGAGGGATCGTATTTCAAGAAAGATTATTATTTTTTCTCTAACTGAAAAGAGAAAAATACATTTCTTTGTTGAAAAGAAGGGGAAGAAATCCAGCGGAAAGAAAAACCCCAATCCCATAAGTTGTCTATCCTTCTCGAGCTGTGGCATTTTATAAGGACAAGGGTCTTAGGAAAAACGGTAGCTTATGAAAGCATCTTGCTGGATACGGACCCATTTGTAAAGGCTTTTAGAAAATGCATTATTCACCCACCGGGGCTGTCGGTTATCATGTTTACTCGAGGGAAGACAAGTTTTCTCTTTTTTTAAATCTTGCCCAAGTTTTTCTTAAAACAGGCTGTTGACTGGAATCGATGTGGACAGTAGCCTAAAAAGACACAGGATGGCCTGGCCTCACTGGCACCTAAATAAAGGGTCATCTAAGGTCATGCCTTCCATCAGCAGTGGGAGCTATTTTTGAGTGGCATGTATCAAACACAAACTGTTGGAGGCCTAAAACTCAGATACAAAAACATTGGGGGGGGGGTGCTGCAGAGATGGGTTGCTTGGTCAGAGCCTGCTACATAAACAGAAGGCCCTGATTCAGAACCCCAGCGCCCACAGAGGAGCCCAGCTGGACGGCCTGTGAGCCTGTGGGCGAAGGAGACAGAGATAGGATCCACATAGCTCATTGGCCAGCCTGTCTAGTCAGAGCCATGAGGTTCACACTGGTGAGAGACCCTGCCCCGCAATTAACATGGAGAGTGATGGAGAAAAGGCATCCTGCGTCAGCATCCAGCCATCACAATCCAGCCATCACAGGTAAATAAATGCACAAGCAAACACACCTGCACACACACCAGCACACAGACATGAGTGTGATACACACAGACACACACGCACGTGCGCATACAATGCAGTGATGTTTGTACGCTTAAAGCCAATAAACAAAGTCCTTTGGGGTAAGGAGCTGCTCAGTCCAAGAAGCTCCTGGGTCATGGCGGGAACATGTGCTGACTGTTCAGCATCTGGCGATGAAAACATCAGTAACTGTAGTTTCCTTACGTGTGCAACGGCTGCTCATATAATTTAACCGATTTTATATGCATATGATCAATCTATTCCCCTGCCTTTTCCTCCCGCATTAACAGGCTTTCCTTTCGATGACAAATTGCTGTCCTGTCTGACTTGGTTTTCTGCCAGAACTGTCTGGAAAGGGCTCCACAGCACAGTACCCAGATGCAGCCTGGAAGCTGCTTCCTTGATGGATGTATTAGTCAGGGCAAAGCTGGTTACGCTGTGTAACAAGCATGTACTCAGCCACAGTGACTTGACCACACAAGTCACAAGTTATTTATCTCAAGGCAAAACTTTCCATGGCTTTGGGAAATTCTTCAGGGAATTGCCTTTTACTTCCCGATCTAGGCATCTAGTTGCTCTGATCTTAGGTCTTCAGAATGTTTAAGACAAAATCTCCATTGTAAGTACTGAAACAAATACTTGCAGGTCAGGGAACTTCACTTGAAAACGGTTAGGCACACTAGCTACATGGTTCCAGCCACCTTGAAATGACAAAGAGGTAGAGTTCTCTGGGAGCCAGGGAGATGAGGCCCACATCAGGGCCACATGCCTGAGTGCTCAGGATGGGCTGTGTGATCAGGCTCTAAGACGGACCTTGAATGCTGTGTTGGGGCTACAAAAGTCAGTCTAGAGAAAGAGAACTGTGGGTTGCTTCATATTAGGATTCGTGATACCCCTTTCACCCAAGGTCCCCCAAAGGACAAAGTAGGAATTTTAATGAAGCAGAAGCACCTCACGGGCGTCTTCCTCAGGGATGAAAGATGTTGACTTGGTTGGCTCACTCAATGCTATGTTCATTGGATACGGTTGGGAAGTTCACCTGTGAAGAATTTTGGACAGCATCTGACTTTGTTAGGTCTTGCAGCAAGCATAGAGATTGAACCAGAACTGCCACATGCTTTTTGACTTACTTGGACACAATTCACATTCCCAAAATTCTCCCTTTTAAAGTATACATTGAGGTTGTTTTATTGTATTTTTTAGTTTAATCAAAATTGGTTGTTTTGGACCAATGAAATGGCGCTTGCTGCCAAGGCTGACACTATGAGTTCCATCCTAGGATTCCAAGTGGTGGAGGGAGAGAACTGACCGAGACCTGTCGTCTGATCTACACACGTGCATGCAAGCATACACACATGCACCTACTCACACAGTCTCATGCAGTGAACACACACACACCTGTGCTCACACACACACTAAAATTAAAATATCCTAGAAGTTTAGAACTTGCCAGGTAATTGGAGAATTAATACCTAATATCCAGGATATTATTCCAGGCCATCACTCCCTAAACAACCTCAAGCCCACTGACAATCATTTCTCACATACACGCCCCATCCCATCTGCCTACTTCCAGTCTCTTAAAGAAGAGAGTCGTGCGCTAGGCACTCCGTGTGGGTTGTTATAGAAAACGTGGTCCTTCCATGCCTGGCTTCTTTTACTTAGTATTATTGTTTTCTAGGACCCTCCGTGTTGTAGCATGAGTATTACTTCATTGCTTTTTTGCTAGATAATAAGAACATGTACCCGTTGTGTTGAGGTATCAGTTATTGGAATGTGGAGGCGAGGTGCTTGTTCTTAGGTATCGTCCATCTGGCCCTGGCTGCTCAGCTTGATGTGGCGATTCTGTGGGAGCTCTGGAAGCATCATCATCTTTTGAGGCATGCTCTGGGGGATCCCCTCCAGCTTATGCATCACTCTGGTGCACTGAGTTCTAATCCTGGGTTCTCTGGGGTGAAAATGTGCTGGCAGACATCTTGATGGCTGTAGGAATATCTGTTGGAAATTTACATATGAAGTATTTCTTTCACTGCCTTGGTAGGGGGCTACCTACGTTCTCATCTTACCGTGTATTGTACTAACTCATCTACCTCAGAGCGGACTGTCCTGTGGAGGTTAGAGAACCCCTCCGTGAAGACACACACTACCATGTGTCTCAGGCTGTGTTTGGAGGTGGGTGTGTATCTTTCTCAGCCCCAACTTCAGTCAGGTAGAGAACCACATGGGAAGACCTGCCAGGAGTAGCCAAAGTAAGATGAAAGGGAGACCCAGTCACAAGACAGCTGTCACAGACAGGGACAAAGACACAGCTCCAGGTGGGTAAAAAGAACACCAGGGCACTCAATGTGGAGGAGGGCAGCCAGGCTAGCTCAGACCAGCTGGAGTGACGAATAAGAAGCGAGGCTTACAGTGCTCAGTGAAGACTTTACAGTTCAATTCTCCGTTCTGTCTGTGCCTGCATCTGTACATTCCTTCAGTGAGCCCACAGGAGGCTCAACCTCAGCTTGAGAGATGGAATAGAGTCGGGTTTAAATTGTGAAGAGGCCTTCCTCCTGGTCCCTTGGCCTAAGGGAGAGGCGCTTTCCACAGGCTCAAAGACTGGTGAAGCCTGCTGCACACTTACCTTGTACTATTACGTTTCTCTTCCTAGGAAGCAACTTTAGGCAGCTGGGTTATGCCTAAAGAGAAGACAACTCTGTTGTAGAGTTTAGCTCGGCCTCTTGAGAGGTCACGGAAAGGTGCGGTGAGCAGTCACAGCACTGACGCAGACAAGTGGCAGGTGGAAAGCACGCATGCACAGCTTCCACTCCGCCCCTGTCCTGGCTACTCCTTATGGGATGGTGGATTCTCAGGGCTGTTTGTGTAATTGCTTCTTGTAAACGAGCTCCTACTCTATAAGGCTTTACAGTAAGCCACTCTCCTCTGCCATCTGGTAGCCAGTTGTTTTAACCGGGTTTCCAGTATCTGCAGCAGTCATTTACAAGAACCTTTTTAACCTTCGCAAAATGAAGTAATTGGAGTTTATTCTCTCAGCCTCACACTTGCTTCAGAGCCTCTTTGAAATGAAGCATGGAGGACCCAAAAGGCAGGGTGAGATAGGGAAGAGAGCTCTGCTCATCCCTGTCTCGGGTGATCGGAGGGGCTCGGTACCATTGATGCTGTGGTGGCTTCTCCCCTCCACTTTGGAAGACTCCTGTGATGGAGAGACGAAGAGGCAACTCTGGTAACAATGTGGGGAGGAAATGAGTTTCCTTGGATCCAGGTTAACCCAGATCTGCAAATCTTCTCTTGCAGCAAAGTCTGCTTTGCCACCCCATGCCCACCCAGACCATTCTTCCTTGTTGATACCCTGTCCTGTGTAATCTACACCTCCCTTGGAAGCAGAGGAGCAGAAGAGAGGTGTGAGCATGTGTGCACTGCTAGCTCTTCGTCCTGCTGTGTCACCATGGCCATGGGGACCACTGTCTGAATTGGGTGGTTTATTTTTCCTATATACCCCATCAAGCAGCACAGACTCTAACACACTTGAGATGCAGGTGAGAATCTAGGTCCAGAGACTCTGGCTCTTGGACCATACGGCCTGTCTTTCTCATCTCCAATTCTAATGACTAGAGATAACGTAGGTGTTTGAAAGCTAAACAATGGGGAGATCTACTTATAAAGAAAGTCTGAACCTTTCTAGAAAGGGCTTTTCTGAGGAACTGTGGAGAGAGTTTCAAATACTTTCCTGAGGGAAGGTCCCTTCCCCTGGGGTCCTCCTGTCTGCCACCTTCTGTCTCCTGGTGTGTCGATGAGAACTGTCTGCTGGGAAGGGCCAGGAGCACGCTCCTGGCCATGAGGATAAAGCGCGCTCTCGCTGGGGCTTTCCTCGGCTGGAGTTGGCCACCCACCAGCATGCAGCTGCCGCATTGAGGAGCGAGGCGAGAATCAGGCAGGCGTCCTCCACACCCGCCCATCGTGACCTTGATGCCATAGCTCTGCCCTTGGGGACCTTTGCCTCTCTTGCCTGCCCTGACCAGATCCCCCAAGCACTGCTCCCTCCCACATCCTTCACCTTGGTGAGCTCTACATCAGCCCCTGCCTTAGGGCAAAGGTCAAGCACCTGGGCCAGGAGATCAAGTCTCCCTTCTTACAGAGCTGGGGTAGGCATGGTAGTGAATGTCTTTGACAAGGTGGAAGAAAGGGCTAAGTAGCAGCCTAGAGATGGGGTCAGCTGAAACCACTTCTATTTCCTGCCTGCTGTCCAGTGCCTGAATTAAGTTAACCCTAGGTGAAAGACACAAACATGTTTCTTGGTACACCTTAGATTTAAATTTTCCTTCATTTTCAATGTCATTGTCTAATTCCTTTACCTTGCTTCTTTAAGCTACATATAAAAGTGTCTGGTGCCCAAGGAGAAAGTTTGCGATGGGCAATGTTGGCAAGCTCAAGGTTATGTTATTACGGTTGTTTTCTGTTAAGACATGTAAAGGATGTGGTGCTCATGGTTTTCCCTAAACCAGGAAGACTAAGCTGGACTACAAGGCCTGTGTGGATGAGTCCTGCTGAGGTGATGCCCCTCAGTGTTTTCCTCTAAAGAAGGAACAAAGAAGTCCATGAGGATCTGGTCATTGGGATCAGGAGTGGGATTTGAGCCGGTTAGCCAGGAAGTTCATGTGTTGAAAACTGAACCCCAGTTCCTGCTAATGGACCTCAGAGGATTGGAGGATAGTTAAGATTGCTTACGCTCATCGTGACGCCCATGGTGACATCCATGGCACCTTTAGAGGTCTTGTAAGAATAGACGAGAGAGGAGTTGGACTCTCTCTGGCTCCGTGTTGCACCGTCCGCTTTACTGTGACTACTTGGCACTGAGCCCTTGCTGGGAACCAATCAGAGGCTGGCCTCAGCCCCAGACTCCTGGACTTCCCAGGCCCCAGAATGACAAGCCAAATAATGTCTCTTCTTTATAAATACTTAGTCTTGGCATTTTGTTTTTAATTCAACAGAAAGCAGCCAAAGGTAGGGAGCATGAACATGACCCACCCCAAGGATTCAGTCCCTTTGGAGACAATAGTTTAAGCCAACCTTCACTGCCAGTGTGCCCTAAGTGGCACACTTTATTCATGCTGACACCCAGAGCTCTCAGCATAATCTGTGGTGCAAGGTAATGGCTTTATGAAGAAAGGATGCAGCAACTCACTGAAAAGCTCTATTAAAAAGTACCATAGTGGGCTGGAGAGGAGGCTCAGTAGTTAAGAGCACCTGCTGTTCTTCCAGAGGACTTGGGTTCGATTCCCAGCCTAGCATAAGAGTTTTGCTAGTTTTCAGACTAAATCACACAACCCAAAAGTTCTGTCAGAGGTAACAAGAGGCAGTCATGCTGATAGCACGCATGGGCTTAGACAAGCTGCTTTCTCTGGGCCAGAGTAGGGGCAGTCAGAAAGCACCAAGTCTCTTTCGGCTGCTCACTTGTTTGAGGAGAGACTCGGAGGTCTGCTTGCTGGGACACATTCTTGCCACAGCCTGGGTGCGGTTGCCCTTTAAGGAGGGCCTGGATCCAGCATGAATCGCAGAGTGTGCTGGAGCCCTTGTCCAGCGTAAGCAGAGCAGGCCTGGAGGGTTAGCGCTCGGGTGTTCCAGGGAAACATTTTGCTGAGAAATATTAAGTGTAACCAAATATTACAGGGAACACACTGTTCCTGCAATATTTCCAGGGCGTCTGATCAATGGGGGATATGAGAAGTAGAAATAAACAAAAAAATAAGACAGAGAACTGAGCAGGCAAGTGCGCTCAAAGGGAAGCCGAGCAGAGCAGAGGAAATGATTTTCAAAGTAAATAGAGATAGCTGAGGAAAGAAAGCCGAATGCTAAGCCGAGAAGAAATGTCTGTCTGTCTTGCTCTGGGCCTGGGTCAGGCCATGGAGTGTGGTGGGGCTGTGCTGGAGACTTTCATCTGGAACCTCAGCTCCCCATAAGCCCAGCTGTCAGAGGCAATGCCAGGAGCAAGCAAGACAAAACCCAGTCAGGGGAAGGCGGTACGGCGTGCAGGATGAAACAACCCAACAGAACGGGAGCTGAGGGCTGGCCGCCAGCAGGCCGGGCAGCCCTGAAACCCAGAGGGATTTTATTTGAAAAAAGCAGGGTTCGTGGTGGAGGGTGAGGATCTTACCATTGGTGCAAACTCAGAGGACTCACCCAAGAGGACTCTGCAGCATAAGCCGGTCCCATACATGAGGCCCTTGAACACACCGACTGCCCCAGTGTGAGGGGCACATGTCAATCATGACACCTTCTGTGGAGGGAGGGTTCTCGGCATGCACGTAGGGCCACAGTGGCCTTGGTTGTGGAGCAGTCAGGAGGATTTTAAAGCAGTGAGCAGCAGCCACGGCATCTCCCTCACAGATGCCAGTAATACTCCCCAAAAATGTGTTTACACACTGTCATTGTCCCTGGAGTGTGTGTGTGTGGGGGGGGGGCTTGTCACAATCACCAGTGACTGAGAAACCACACCACAGATAAAGTCAGCAACAAAGAAACTTCAAGCCCCAAAACACACATGGAGCCTCTTAGGCTATAGAGGTAGTGGCTGCAAGATCAGACTTCAGCCATCTGGAGCTTTTCTCTCACAGCAGAAAAAGACAACCCTGTCAGGTTAGGCCTCAGCAGTCAGATGCTTGGGTCTGGGCCTGCACTCCACACCTTCCTTACTGTGTCTATGTTGTGTTGCTTCATTTCTTTGTGTCCTGATTGGTAAAAATGGCTTTGATGACAACATCATCAACCTACATGGTTCTGACCTTGATGAGCTGTTCATTTCTTCTTGTTGTTTCATGTGGTCCCTTCTTTCTGGGATGACTTCCAACAACCTCTTCACCGGGCCCTCTCTTCCCCACCCATCAGGAAATGGTTCTCTTGTGTCATTCTCTAGTCCACAGAGAAGGTGAAGGGTTCTCATGCTGGGCCTCCATAATAACCCTAAAGGGGTGGGCAGAAACAGCAATGCTGGGCAACCATGAGTAGAAAGCCTGTTCTGAGGAGACCACAAAGACACCAGACAGTAAGGAGTCAGCTGAGAGAATGCCTGAGAACCTAAGTTAAGGCATGATCACAGAATCAAAGCCCTGAGGAGATGCCACAGGCCAGCCCTGTATTCCATTTGCAAACCAAATGGAAGCTGCCTCACCCAGAGTGTGAACACTGCAAAGCGGGGGCAGTTGGGAAGTAGCGCCATCAGAAATCTGCTCCGGGACAGTCACACTGACAACACTTAGCAAGATAAGTTTCCAAGTTTGAGGTGAGAAAAGACTTTTTAAGCAGCTATGGCCAGAGTTCTTGAGATTCAAAACTGTAAGGGTCTCTGCAATGCCTTGATATTAATAAGGTCATATTAGCGGAACTAGGATCCACTCCTCATTAACTCTCCTCTCTCTCTCTGTGTGTGTGTGTGTTACAGAAAGCCAAAATCATTGGTCAGGGGAGTCCAGCATCATAGAAAGCATTGGACCTTTCCCTGACAATGATCCTCCCTGGTTAGGAATTGTCACTGAGTGCTGGAACCGGAAGTAAGGAATAGGGCATGGGGAAGATAGAAAATGTGGATTCTATGTTTCTGTCTTAATCCTGGGGGTAGAAATTGGTTCTCTCCACTTGAATTTGAAATTGCAGGGTTCAGACCAGTTAGGTGTTACTCTTAAGGAGAGACATTGTAATGTGTGCAGGGAGAGTGGGTTGTGCTTCTTGGAGAAGAACTTAGCCCAGGTCTGAGGCCAGGGTAGGAGCTTCCTGGACAGTGCACTGTGAGGCTGTATTGTAGAGTAAAGGGTACCACTCATGAAGCACCTGGGATTTACATGCTTGCTCACACGGACCCCTAACGTGCTGAAATTTACACACATCCCAGAGGTAAGAGCGTATCTCGGCCCCCAGACCTCCCACCTAAAAACTCTAGCTCACGCAATCAGCTAGCCTCTCTTAAGTCACCACCACACGTCCGTCATCACGTCTTTCATAAATACACATAGGAAAAAAAGAGACAAAAGACAGAATTCAGAGTTCCTTCTTACCTGGTTTCACTGAAGAAGCTGGAGTCTCAAGCCAGGCTGGGAGCCTTCCCTGGACAGCACAGTGCTGTGAGGGGCCCAGAGGGACCCTTAGCCCACATGTGGCCTCTGGCCATCTTACAATTCAGAGAAATGAACAACGCTGAAAGAGGAAAACAGAAGCAGCTTCTTAAAGTCCAACCTTACCTTGTTCCTTGGTCCAAGTACAGCCAGGTCTGGCCAGCCAGGAGCCTGCTGGGGTCCCTGGAGTCTTGGTGGAGGGAGCAAATGAGCTGCTGGCCTGGTGCTAAGCCCTTTGCCCTCACCTGGGCTTTCAGAAAGGGAGCTGGGACCTGAATTATTGATGCCCACCTAAGTAAGCAGTTCAGAAAATAAGAGGAGCCCCCTCCTCTCCCATCACAGGAGGAAAGCACTTCGCTCTGGGTGATCGGAACTTAACCCAGCGCTCATGGAAGTCTTGGGATAAATGTACCGGACATATTGGAGCTCTCTTCCGTCTTCTCTTCAAAAACCCCTCAGATTTGCTCCTGAAATTAGGACTGTGACTAATGATCCTGGCATTTCTGAAAGTTAATGTTTGGACAGCATAGTGCAAGCATATGAAATTGAAATGGATTCTACAAACCTCTGCAAGAGGGAAGAGGGGAGGGGCTGGAATAACACGGGGCGGGGGCTTCACTTTTTTCTCATCAGTTGAAAGAGAAAGAGGAGCTGGTTTTCAGGATGGCTGACAGGTGGAAAGAAGGAAACAGAAGAAGGGAAAGGATGGAAGAAAGACAGGGAGAGCAAATGACTATACATGGGGCTGAGTCGCCGGGAGGACTGCAGATGACAGATTCTGCTGATCTCGTGTTCCCACCACTCCCTGGCCACATCACCCAACGCGGTGGACCTGGCTGGGTGCTTCTTCCCTCTTTAGCCTATAGAAGGGGTTAACACCATGGAGACCATTCTTGTCCAGGAGCCCATCATACTAATCATTTTCCACACAACCAATGTGCCTGAAGACCTACTGTGCGCCTGTGTTTGCTGCTGTGTGCATGCTGAGATGAACAGTCTGTGTCTCAGCATTCCCAGGATAGTCAGGCCATTGAGGATATAGGACTGTTGCCTTAAGCACCCCCATTTACTCTGAGGAACAAGAGAGAATTGAACACATTCTGCACGCCCCACGGCTCTCACTGGGCCTTTGGAGGTTTCAGACCACAGCTGCTGCCAAAGGCAACCCACCAGGGACAGCTGCTATGTTTAAAGGGATAGTTTTGAGCTCCCTGTGTAGAATTGGTGGGAAGTAATATTCAAAGAGGTGGGGTTATGCAAATAAATGTAAGAAGGTAAATGAAAAGAAAGATCACATTGATAAGGGCAGATACAGTCAGCCATTAGCTCCTTTAACAAGTATGTTTAAAGCCTCGTATCTAAATATGGACCAGTTACTAACATGGAAGCAGGCTTAGGGGACATGCTGAAGAGACACTAAGTCATTTAATGCTTTTCAAGCATTACAGGGACCAAAGGTCTACCAAAAACACCCCATCATGTACAAATGTACAAATGGTACATAAGACCAGCTCTGTGACTTAAAGTGTGGGGGAATTATTTGAGGCCAATGAGGAGACGCTGCAGTGAGGGGGTGGGCCCTCGGGAGGCGCAGGACAGTGGAGAAGCACACGACTTTTCCCTTGGAGACATGGGCAAGTATCTGTTCACCCCAGACAGTCCTCTAATGATGGGCCAAAGAGAAGATTCCACCTGGGTCCAGCTGAGTGAGTCCATGCACCAACAGGGCTTACTTATGGGGGCATAAGCGATGGGAACTTCAAGGCAGCGTTGTCATTAGAAAGCACAACCCAACATGGAAGACAAGTCGTAAAAGCCGTCTCCCTAGAGCTCTCCACAGGACTTCAGGCAGCCCCCCTGATGAGTCTCCAGCCCCCAGCAGTGACCTCAGGAAGAGGTCTGTGACTCTTCTTTCTGAGCTTCCAGAGTTTCTAAGGTTTTTGGGTTTCCTGGATCTTCCTACCTCCATCCTCTCCAGGAGGGAGTGTTCCAGTTTGGAGGACAAAGCCACAGCGCAGGAGAGCTTGACAGCTCCTGGCCTGGTCCCTCCTCTCTTAGATGGACGATTCCATCACCTATTCCAGACTTCTGGCTTCTCACTGCTCACTCCCGAACCTTATCCAGCCATAGAATGGCTGGGGTGTGGCCTTGGCCTTAACATGTCTGACCATATCACTCACCCCTGGACAGATGCCCCACTTATAAACAGCACCTCACTCCTCTTCCACCTGATTGTGCTACAGTCTTCATGATCTTCCTTCCTCTGCTCACGCTGTCCAGGCCCCTTCTCACACAAAGGAGTCCAGCTCCATCTGGCTGAGGACATCTTTCTCTCGGCACTTCAGGCCCGACTGCTCCTCCTTGATGTGCCCACCCACTCCTCCTTGAGTCCTTTATCTTTCCACCCTCGGTGGCAGCTCTGCAGGGGTGGGTTGTGAGAGCCTCTGGCCACAGCCGAACAGCTATCTGGTCCCGGGTGCTGCCTGCAAAGCTTCAGCCTCTGCCGCCTTTGACATCCTCACCAGCTACAATTAGTGGCCTACCTGTTCACTCATTTGGTTGTCTTCCCAGGTAGAAACTGAGCTCGATAAGGGTGAAGACTGGCTCCTATTTTTCCTCCTCAGCATCTAGCAGAGCACCTGGCACTTCAAAGGCACTCAATAAATATAAATATATGCTTCGAGGATGAATAAATAATGAGAAGTGAACCCTGGAGAGGATGTGTTTTGGAGAGCTGTCCTTGAACGAAAACCTTGACCATATTTCCTCCTGTGCTGGCCTCTCTCTGCAGTACGGAAGAATAGGGAGAGAAGGCTGCAACCCTGGCTTTATATTTTAGACCAACACTGCTCAGCTGCACTGTCTGTGGGGATGGATATAAAACTGCTGCCAATATGGCAGCTGTTAGCCACATGTCACTACTGGGTATAGGAATTTGCTGGTGCAGGTGAGGGACTGGGGCTTTGATCTGAGGTAGCTTGAGCTAACTTAAGCCTAAGTTGCTACATGCACACAACAGCTCTTATATGGGAGCAGCACAGCGCTAGAGTTTCACAGATATTTCCTGCTTATGTACAATCTCAGTAAATTTCCATTTAAGAAATAAGTCTTCCCTGTTTTCTCCCTCTTCCGATATCTATACCATTTGCCTTTCTAAATGAGGATTGAGCATCTTACCCAGGGTCCTCCTTCTTGCTTAGCTTCTTTAGGTGTACAGATTTTAGTATGGAGCCTACCCACAGAGGGCCTCTGAAAGACTCTACCCAACAGGGTATCAAAGCAAATGCTGAGACGTATAGCCAGACGTTGGGCAGAGTGCAGGGAATCTTAAGAAAGAAGGGGGAAATAGAAAGACCTAGAGGGAACTCGAGCTCCACAAGCAGAGCAACAGAACCAAACAATCTGGGCTCAGGACTCTTTTTCTGAGACTGATACTCCAACCAAGGATCGTGCATGAAGATAACCTAGAACCCCTGCACAGATGTAGCCCATGGTAGCTCAGTCTCTGAGTGGGTTCCCTAATAAGGGGAACAGGGGCTATCTCTGACATGGACTCAGTGGTTGGCTGAGCAGGGGAGCAACCTTACCAGGCCACAGAGGAAGTCAGTGCAGACAGTCCTGATTAGACCTGATAGGCTAGGGTCAGATGGAAGGGGAGGAGGACCTCCCCTATCAGTAGACTGGGGAAGGGTCATGGGAGGAGAAGAGGGAGGGAGAGCAGGATTGGGAGGGGATGATGGAGGGGACTACAGCTGGGATACAAAATGAATAAATTGTAATAAGAAATGTCTTCCTTTCAGTTAGTGTCACCTCTTTTGGATGCATGACAGTTCCTTCAAGGTTCCCTTTTAACATAATCCACTTCCTCCCCAGCCACAGTTTCTCCCTGAGTGGCATCTGGCTCAAATATATGACCTGTACTGTCATCCACTGAGCACAGAGTGAGGCTCTGACACCTGGGTGCAGGGAATTGTCTCTTCTCTGGCTCTTCTCGATTCTTGGACACTGTCATCTGTCATGGTGATATCACCCCAATTGATCAGTTCCTTAGCTGTCAAAGCCTGCTGCTCTGTATCCCAAGCATGGACAAGGAACAGTAACAGACCCTGGAATTCCCTGGATCTCACAGCAGTATAGAACTGCTGCTGCTGCGTGTCTCATTCTCCTATGGTTCAGTACGCATCCCAGAATCTCTGTTTTACAGATTCACCCACAGGGGAGAGAGCACCATTGTGTATAGATGCCTCCCTAAGTCCCACAGCTGGGAATATAGAACCTACAGCTCTTCTAGTCTGCTGCTCTGGTGCTGTAATATACACTGACCAGAAGCAGCCTGGGGAGGAAAGGGTCTATTTCACTTCACACTTCCAGGAAATATGTCATGACTGAGGGCAGTCAGGGTAGGAACTAAGGCAGAAGCCATGGAGGGATGCTGGTTTCTAGCTTGCTCGCCTGCTTTCTGCGACCCTTGTCCAGGAATGACACAGCTCACACTGGGAGGGACCCTCCCATGTCAACAGTCCATCAGTGCCAAGCCTTACACACTTGCTCAGAAGCCAGCTGATGGGGCTGATTTTTCACTCGAGTTCACTGTTTCTGGGTAACTGTACTTGTGTCTCATTGACCAAGAACAGCCAGCACAGTGAGTTAGGAAACAAGGTATTCGGAAGCCCTGTCTAGCCTACTCTTAAACTTGAAACTTGTGTCTCTTCTGTTACTCATTGCTTGGGATAGGAGTTCCTATCCCAAGTTCCTTCTCATTGTGAGTTTATGCTACTTCACATTTCTACAGAAACCAAAATATCTATTGCTTTAACTTTGTGAGTACCACTGTCACTGCTACAGAAAGCTCATGTGGGTTATAAACCACTAGCCAAGCACAGAGGTGTCACTGAAGGGCAGTAGACACAGCACTGAGTAGCTGGTGGTGGGTTTCACTTCAGCCGGATAGCACGTGGCTTGTTCCCAGGGGACAAGCCTCCTAGACAGTGCTGGATATGCTGGCATGTCCCCTCCCCTCTGGTCATAGCTGTGGGCCTACAAGTATCATCTAGACTTGATTATGGATTTTGGCAGTGTGGAAAAACAAATGGCTTTAAAAGTCCATTTTCTAAAGAGACTGGTGTGTTGGCTTGTCTTGTCCGTTTTTCTATATTAATTATCCATGCTTGCTCTCAGCCCCACTAGAATTTGCTTCCTAAAGATAATAAACTCTGAGCGAAGCCGAAATGGGTTTTCTGTAACAACACACTGTCTACAAACTCTAGGCACTGCAGAGAGGATGAGGTGGCTGTAGTGCAGGCTCCAAGCGGTGAACAGAGATGCCTTCTGGGGTAGCTGTGTCACTGGCTACTAGAGACCAAGAGTACTTTCCAGAGAGGCAGAGCCACAGGTTGAGATCCATGGACATGACTATGGCAGAGAAAAACCTGGTCAGAGTGGAATGGCCTGGGGTCATGGCAGATGGACTTGAAATTTGGAGACAGGGAGTCCCATATTAAGGCTTAGCAGTGGGCTGCATCCAAATGTCATCACAGAATCATATCTGTCTAGGAGATACCCCAGATTCCATCTTCTCTGTTCTCATCCCTTTTGACATGGGTTCCTATGAGTCATTTGGGCTGATAAGATAAGATATCCTCCCAGAGAGTCAGCAGCAGATGCTTCCCAATAATGATGGCTCTGAGAAATTTCAAAATGGTGGGGGTGGCTGGTAGGTAGCAGCACATTTTGGGAAAGTCTGTCCCCCAGACCAGATGCCAGTATAGTACATTTCCTCCAGGTGTCTTTGCTTCTTCTAATTCATCACCACTTCCTTCACACTGCTGGGTGTGTCTCCTAATCATACCAGGGCCTGTCACCATAGGAGCAAAGCCTTTGATGACTCAAGTTGGGTCATCTCCACACTGCCTCATATTCTCTTGCCTGCATCCTTCTCCTTCCATCCCCCCCCCCCAAAAAAAAAAAAAACTTCTGGGCCTCCGGAGGTGTCCATACATGAGCAGGACCGAACAGACTCTTGCTTCTTCTCCATGCAGACGGGAAACTCTTGCCTGTACTATGAGCGAAGCAGAGGCAGCAGAACAGGTACTGTGTTTGGCTTGACAATAATCCTGGTGACCCAGCTGCCTCAGCCATCCAGATCAATGGCAGGTGCCCCACGGGGTCCTGCAAGCCAATGCCTAGGCACAAGACAAGCAGCTTTGCTTTTGCATACCATGAGGGTGGGAGATTTTGATTGTTCCATGGTTACGGAGCTGTAGATCTCTGTGGTACCCTGTAGGTTCTACCGTCCAAGAAAGCAAGGTCCATATCTCAGATTTGCTGAGTCACACAACTTCTCTGACCCTCACTTTCCCATTTTGAACAACAGTGTTATTTTAGCTGTACTAGGCATTTACATATGCTGTTTGTGATCCCCAACAATTGCCTATATTACATCTGTACATGCTCCCCAACATTTATATATGCTGTGTGTGCTCCTCAGCATTTGTATATGCTGTGTGCATGCTTGCCAACATTTGTATATGCCGTATTTGTCCATGCTCCCTAACACTTACATGCGCTGTGTGTTTGTGCTCCTCAGCATTCCCATATGCTGTGTGCTTGCTTCCCTGCAATTTTTAGACGGCATTGTTTATGGAAGAATGACAGGAAAAAATGCACACTTTTGATCCAGACAATTTTCTCCTAATATTTTCAATCCAGAGTTGGTTGAATCCATAAATCTGGAGCCTACAGAGATGTATGACCAGCTATGATGTCTTAACGATTTCAGTTTTAATAAGCTATGGGCTTTGGATGACAGTGGTGTGTAGCACGAGTTCCCTGGTCACAGGAAGTACCCCCCCACACCATCTCCTGACACACACACTCTCTACTAATGTAGAGTTCTCTGTACGGCAGGGATATGAAGGGTAGGGGAAACTTTATGCATTCCTGTCAATTTCACTACGAATCTAAAGCTGCTCTAGCGATAGTGTGTTGAAAATATGAAGATGAGCCAGATGTGGTGGAATACTCCTTTAACTCGAGACCTTCAAAGACAGACAGGCCTATCTATCTATCTATCTATCTATCTATCTATCTATCTATCTATCTATCCATCCATCCAGATAGATAAAGGGCAAAGATTCTAATACAGTATTAATTACGACAGAAAAGTGAAGAGGATAGTTTTTATTAAATACATATGAATATATTAAGGGGCTGGCTGTAGAAATAATGAAGAACTTAAAAAATAAAGTGTGAAATATTGATCCCAGAGTTGAGAGTTCTTCCTGGTTCCACTGACTTTCCTGCACTCACTCTGTAAGCCTCCTCCCTGATACAGTCCTCCCTCTCAGTTATGGCTGCTGGAACCAGGGAGTCAATTTGTTCCAATTTGAAGCAATCATCTTCTCTGAAAGGCTCTCCAGGCCTAGCTGAGGAAGCTGGCTCTGCCTTGGGTTCAGGAAGTCGCAGAGAAGGTCAGCCCAAGACAGATGAGCACGGCCAATAAGAATAAGATAGAGACCAAAAAGAAGATTCCGTGTCTGTCCAGAGAGCTAGGGAGAGCTAGGTGTGCTTTAGTCGTGCCCTTTGTTCCTCCTGTCTGGCCTACATGTCCTTCCTGGGGCTCATGGCTTTCATCTACATGCACTCAACTCTATCGCCTGATTCTCTAAAAATTCAGGTTAGTGTCGCTTTCTTTTCAGGGAAACTGAGTTAAGAAAGGCTCCTACAGGATTTGTTCTTACCATGAATATTAATGAGAATAAATGTCGCTTTAATAACCAAGCTTGCCTATCTCAATGACTTAACAGGGTACAAATATAAACATTCAAGTAACAGTGGTGGACATGTGGTGAATGGCTACCCAACAGCAAATTCAGAGGATCCCCAACTTTGAGTGATTTGGCCCATGAGTTTTTGGTGATATGGTATGAGAGCCTGCCCAGAGAACAAACTCTCCTTTTGTTTCAGTATAATATCTGATAGATCATAAGAGATAGCATTTTATCATGAAATTTGTGTTTTCTTGGATGATTTTTTTTTCCCTAGCTGCAGGTAAGGGAAAGCGTTCTTAGTCCTCTGGACGAGGCTAGCCCTCAGTATGATGTTATGTGTGGGGAGCATAGTCAACATATCCTCAGCACTGTTTTGAACTAACAGTGAGATTATTAGGTTGGAGACCTTGTAGCTAAAAGGGACACAGGTCTTGCTGTGTTGTTTTCTCTCATCTCTGAGTTCTTGTCTGTTTTTTATTTGCTTTTTTTTTTTAATGTAACTTAGTTGGTCTATCCAAAAGGAGACAGTGTGGGAAGACCACAGAAATGTTTACGTGGGACAGATGTAGAAATGTCTGCATCATCCTTGCCCATTTGAGCTGGCCACCTAACCACAGGGGGAGGAGAGGGAGTGTTTGGGGTTTAATGGTAAATTAATGTTTAGGATAATGATAATAGTTATAGTTGATGATGACCTTTGAAGCACTCCATTAGGCCTTGCACCAAGTTTTGATTTGTTCCCCTTTTTGTCAACAAACAAAGACACAGGGCAAGTGCTTGCTCAAGGCCTCTGTGTCACTCGTGACTGCAATCCAGAGACCAACATCACTGCATCAGAAAGATGCTACCACCTATACGAACGCAAGAAGCAGCCCAGAATCCTTAAAGAGGAAGACAGATGGAGATGGACCCAGATGATAGCCAGACCAGCAGGTAGGCATACAAATGGAGTGCTGTTGGTCCGTGGGAGTCTGCCAAGTTGCCAGCTGGCTGGCACCTGATAACTAAGCCCAGGGGAGACCAGAAGAACCTTCCAGCTGAGAACTAGCAGCCAGCAATACCTGCCTCTAGTGATGTCACTCCCTCTATGCAGAATACTTATCTTGCTTGCAGGAAGCCTGAGTCTCCTCCCTGGTGCTGCGTGAAGCAGATCTCAGTGGGACAGGCACCTACTTGAAGAAGAGAGCTGGTGGTGGAAGAAGAAGTCACTGTCCTCCTGGTGAGCTTGAAGCCAGCCTGGGAAGCAGGAGACCCTGTCTCAAGAAACTAAACCAAAGACAAACAAAAGCATTGTGCTTAGGTCCTAGGTAGATGGGGAGAAGCCACAGGCCCCACCCACCCTGGGCAGACGGATCTACTGTTCCACTGATGCTAGTGCTGGCCTTATTCTGAAGCACTCTCACAGACACACCTAGACATAATGCCAGAATTTCTCTCCTTCAAGAACTGGAGTACATTTGTCTCTGTGCATCACTGTCTAAGGTAAATGCTTGGTCTTTGGCAGAATAAAAACATGAGGCACACAAATTCAGATGCATTGAATATGTCTCATCTCTCAAATTACAGTGGCCAAAGGGGGCCATCCACATAGATGCTGAACTTTCAACTCGTAATGTGTACCAGAGCTAATGAGTCCTCAGACCATACTGCTCTAAACTGTCTGCATTAATCTCCAACTTAAAAAAGATGTGAATATGGGCAAGGATTTGACATAGCTGTGAATTTTTCTTTGTTTAGGCTAAAGGTGATATGCTTTTTTAATATTTGAAATTAGATGATAGATCTTAGGGTTGGGGGGCAGGAGAAGACAAACCATAGCATCTTATAGTTAAGGTTCATAGAAAGTACTAGAAAATAAAGTATGATACATGGAAAGGACACGGGGGGGGGGCATGATCCTGAACCTGCTCCTATTATCAGATATAGAACAACCCGAGAAAAAAGCCTAAGATGGTACTGGATCATAGCCCATTTATAAGACAAATATATGAGCCCATACTTATATAAATATGATTCTCCACTGGCATAAATAGTGAGTAAATTTGGGGTGTTTTCCTTATCAAAGAGTTATAAGTCGACATCAACACTGGGGGTGGGGTGTGAGTCCAACCTTCCTTCTGTTGCTCTTAGTGGAGAGTGGGCTCCATGACGTGCTTCTCAGAGTGCGTCAAGGAAAGAGGTAGAAATGTAAATTTACACAAGAGGAATCTGAGAACATTCAACAAGGCCAGCAGCACTGGTGACAAGACCTATTTATACCATATGCCCAATATGTGATGTGCTTCCTTCCCTTGGTGTTACACTATGCCAAAATACCTGAAGCTTGTGTACGTAGCTCAGTGGCAAAGGGACTCACAGCATAGGCACAAGGCTCTGGGTTTGACTTACATCTCTCTCTCTCTCTCTCTCACACACACAGACACGAACACACACGAACACACACGAACACGAACATACACATAAACACACACAAACACATACACTTACATATACAAACACACAAAGGTACACACACATACAAACATACACAGACACCCACCCGTATAAACACATACACACATACACACACACACAAATACACATATACATGGATTATCTAGGCCCATGGTTTCTGAAGTCTCAGGGAAGATGCAAATGAAAGAAACAGAGGAAGGGTCTGGGAAAAAGCAGTGTCACCTTCAAAGGTGGCCCTCCAGCCCAGCCCTTTGGATAGACCTACAGTGACCTTCCTCTGATTTGGTCTCATGTCACCAGGGTTCTGTCACCTGCCAGTAGTATCTGAGAGATATTTCAGATTCAAACCAAATAATGAAAATCTGTAACTCCAATCCAACTATGAGAAAAACCTCAGACAAACCATGAACAAAACATGCTACCAACAGTTCTCAGGAATTTCAGGATCATGAATAACAAAGAACACCTGGGAAGGTGCCAGACAAGAAAGGGGAACTGAATGTGAGGTGGAATGGGACCCCCAACAGAGAAGATGTCAAGGCACAAACTGTGACATTTGCTGAAATTTGGATTGAGTAATTCATAAAAATTACTGGTGCTGGATTTTATTTTATTTTTAATAACAGGGTCATACTGTGTAACTCTGTCTGGCCTGGAACTCACTCCACATACCAGGCTGACCTCAAACTCACAGCTATGCACCTTTCTCTACCTCTGTTGTGATGGGAAGGTGTGAGCCACCAGACCCAGTTTCCATGCTGGATTCTTATTTATAGCAAATGCACCACCGTTAGGTCAGATGTGAGTGAGGCAGAGACATGAGTGCGCACGAGCAGAGCCTCTGCCCAGCTGGTAGCTTTTCTATGAATATAAACTATTCTAAAATAGAAGGCCGATTTATCTTTTCTTTTAAGAAAGCAAATTTTCGTGGTCATTAATGAGCAGAGCAGGCCATTTGAGCTCCTTGGAGTGATCTAAGTTGACAGTTCAGTGGAAGTTTTTCTGTCTGGCTTCATTATTCTCAGCTGGCCATTATGTACGGCAAATGGCAAGTTGTACTCTGCTGTTTTGGCCATTTGTGTAACCTGAAATCATTTGCAGATCGTTGAAAGAGAAATTATCGCAAATGTTGAGAGAGCATTTATATTTGAGTGATGTGGGTTTGGAATTAATATTGATGGCCACCTCAGATCTTCAGATGCTATAAAAGATGGTTCTTTTTAGATGGTTTGCTTCATTCCAAACAACTCTGTCAATGTTTTAGCTTTCCTCAGTATGCCTTGAGAATATGTAAACTGCCAGAAATGAAGTGAAAATAATGACATAAACTCCTTGTTTGTTCTGGGAAAAAAAGAAGAAGAAAGAAAAAGTATTGATTCTACATATGGCCACTCCAACTCTAACTCCAGTTCCAAGGATCTGACACCTCCCTCTGGCCTCCACAGGTGCTCCATTCATATTCTCTCTCTCTCTCTCTCTCTCTCTCTCTCTCTCTCTCTCTCTCTCT